>NW_027556098.1:19672162-20144662 GCF_003287225.1 Phascolarctos cinereus | reverse complement strand
TTTGTATTACTTAAACAACTTTAGCCCATTTTATTCATTTTTTCATGTTGTTTCTTTACATAGTAATGTTTTTATAATTATTTTGCTGGGGCTTGGTTATGTGCTTCCATAGTAATGAGGCAACACTTAATTTACAAATATTCTTTAAAAGAATGAACAAACAAATGAATGGATAAATCAAAAATGGATGAATGAATAAACAAACAAACAAACAAATAAATAAATGAATAAACGAATGGATGAATGAACAAACAAACAAATAAATAAATGAATAAACGAATGGATGAATGAACAAACAAACAAATAAATGAATGAATAAATCAACAAATAGATAAATGAATAAACAAACAAACACATAAAAAAATTGTGACACCTTAAAAAATAGCTTAAACCACACGGCAAAAGAAGTCCAAAAAGCCAATGAGGAAAAGAATTCCTTGAAAATGCAAAATTGGCCAAATGGAAAAGGAAGTCCAAAAGCTTACTGAAGAAGATACTTTCTCAAAAATTAGAATAGAGCAATTGCAAGGTACTGACTTTGTGAGAAATCAAGACACTGTAAAATAAATCCAAAAGAATGAAAAAAAAATAAAACAATGTGAAATATCTCATTGGAAAAATAACTGACTTGGAAAATAGATCCAGGAGAAAGAATTTTAAAATTATTGGATTATCTAAAAGCCATGATCAAAAGAAGAGTCTAGACATCATCTTTCAAGAAATTATCAAGGAAAACTGCCCTGATATTTTAGAAGCAGAGGGAAAAATAGAAATGGAAAGAATTCATCCATCACATACTGAAAGAGATCTCCAAAGGAAAACTCTTAGGAATATTGCAGCAAAATTCCAGAGTTCCCAGGTGAAGGAGAAAATATTGCAAGCATCCAGAAAGAAACAATTCAAGTGTTGTGATAACACAATCAGGATAGCAGAAGATTTAGCAGCTTCTAAATTAAGGGACTGCAGAACTTGAAATATAATATTCCAAAGTTCAAAGGAGATATGATTACAACCAAGAATCACCTAGCATTCTTGATGAAAAGACCAGAGCTGAATATAAAATTTGACTTTCAAAAACAAGACTCAAGTGAAACATGAAGAGAGAAACAGGAAAGAGAAATCATAAGAGACTTATTAAGTTTGAACTATTTACATTCCTGCATGGAAAGATAACATTTATAACTCATGAGACCTTTGTCAATATTGGGATAGTTGGAGGGAAAAATTATATGCACATAGATAGATAGATAGATAGATAGATAGATAGATAGATAGATAGTCAGATGGATAGATAGGTAGAGGGCACAAGGTGAATTGAGGATGAAGGGGTGATATCTGGTGAATAAAATTCAGGAGTGAGAGGATTTTACTGGGAGAAAGAGAAAGGGAGAGATAGAAAGGGGTAAATTACCTCACATAAAACAGACAAGAAAAGGCTTTTACAATGGAAGGGAAGTGGGGGAAGGTGAGAGGAAATGAATGAATCTTATTCTCATAGGATTTGGTTTAAGAAGGAAATAACATACACACTCAGTCGGGTATGGAAATCTATTTTACCCTACAGGAAAACAGGGGAGGAAGGGGACATGAGAGCAGGCAGATGACAGAGGAGAAGGCAGATTGGAAGAGGGGGTAATCAAAGAAAAACAGGGTCAAAAGAGAGAATAGAATAAATGGGGGGCAGGATAGGATTAAGGGAAATATAGTTTTTCAAAATGTGACTACTATGGAAGTGTTTTGCATAACTACACACGTATAACCTGTATTGAGTTTCTTGCTTTTTCAATAAGGATGAGTGGGGATGGAGGAAAGGAGAAAATTTGAAACCCAAAGTTTTAAAAACACTCGATAAAAAAAATTTTCACATGAAACTGGGAAATAAGAAATACAGGAAATGGGTTATAGAAATCTATCCTGCTGTATAAGAAGATAGAAGGGGAAAGTGATAAGAGAAGGACAGAGAGATAGAAGGGACAGCAGATTAGGGGAAGGAGTATTCAGAATGCATGTCTTGGGATGGAGGGAAGGGGTTTATGGATAGAATATTTGGACCTCAAATTCTTGTGAAGGTGAATGTCGAAAACTAAAAATAAATAAATTTTTAAAAAAGAAAATATCAAAGTTAAAGCAGTTTTACTTAACATGCAATGATTTATTGATATAAAACAAAGAACTTGCATCATCTATAATTAAGAAACACTATGTTTTCAGAAGGGATGAAAGTTCAATTACGGATATCAATTTTCAATACTATTAATTCAGAAAAAATTGTGAATGATTTAGTATGCACAAAGAGAAAATATTTAAATTTGCAGAGATGATAGCATAAGTAGGGAAAAAACAGTGCATCAACTAAAATATTTCAGGAAATTATTTGACTGGAGAGAGAAAAACAAAACAGAAGGCTGAGAATTCTGGAAGACAAGATGGTGGAGTAAGCAGTAAATGTCTGTTACTCTACCATACTGACCTCTGAAAAATCATGAAAAAGGGCCTCAGGAACAATCCTGGAACAGCAGAGCCAGCAGAAAGAAAGGGCAGAGTAGTCTTTTTGGCATGGGGAACTTGTAACATATGCAAGAAAGATCTGTTTCACTTGGGTAAAAGCAGAGTGAATTCCAGTACAGGAAGTATATCAGCAAGCCAGTAGTTGATACTAAACCTCAGTGTGATGGGATAAGCAAATGCCCATACCAGGACCACCCACAGGGCTTAGCTGGGAGAACCAACAAACTCCACCTCAAAGAATAACCATGTGCTTCAGTACAGCCCAAAGCACAGTGGCATCCTCCAGTGGCTAGACTTCCATGTGTGTCAGTGTAGCCCTGGGGAAAAGCAGAAAAACACCACATGAGCTCAGAACACGCCAGACACCACCACTAGTATCCCTGTTCAGCACCAGGTAAGCTGCCAGACTCCTACACCCTCTAGCTGCCAGCACCTGAGGCTCCAGTGAACAAAGTGAGTGACCAGGCACCTGGACCCCAGCACAAGAAGTTTGGGACCATGGCCCCTGTGCCACAGAAGCAGAGCTCAACTTTAAAAGCCATAAAATAGGCAAAAAAAAAACCCCACAAGTGAGAAGCAAAGATGAACGTTAACCATAGAAAACTACTCTGGTGACGAAAATCAAACACAAACTCAGAAAAGGACAAAATTATCAATGTATCTAAATCTGAAACCTCAAAGGGAAAAATGAATTGGTGTCAAGGCCTTCTGGGAGAAGTTCAAGAATTTTAAAAGTCAAATAGGAAAAGTAGAAGAAAAATAGGGAAAAGAAATGAGAGGTATGCAAGAGATAGTCAACAGCTTGGAAAAGGAAAGAAAAAAAAACTTAATGTGGAGAACAATTTCTTATAAAATACAATTGGCCAAATGAGAAAAAATCCGCTAAGCAAAACAACTCCTTAAAAAGTAGAATTAGCCAATTAGAAAATTCAGTACAAAAATTCACTGAAGAGAACTCCTTAAAAAGTAGAATTGGCCAAATGGAAAAATAGAAAAGGCCAAGAGGGAGAAAGGAGAGAAAAGTAAGAAAATAATTCCTTAAAAATAAGAATTAGACAAGAGGAAGCTAATGATTCTCTGAGACATCGAGAATCAGTCAAACAAATTAAAAAGGATGAAATACATAAAAAGTAGAAGAAAATGTAAAATAGCCCATTGGAAAAACAACTGACCGGAAAAATAGATCAAGGAGTGATAATTTAAGAACTATTGGCCTACCTGAAAGCCATGATGAAAAAAAAGAGCCTGGACTGCATCTAACAAGAAATTATCTAGGAAAAAGTCCCTGAAGCCCTAGAAAAAGAGAATAAAATAGCCATCAAAAGAATCCATTCACCACCTCCTGAAAGACATCTGAAAAGAAAATACCAAATAATATTGTAATCAAATTCCAGAATTGTTAGATCAAAGAGAAAATACAGCAACCAGACAGAAAGAAATAATTCAAATACTGTGGAGCCACAGTCAGAATTACAGAAGATTTAGCAGCTTCTATATTAAGGAATTGGATGGAATGAAATATGATATTCTAGGAGGCAAAGAGCTTGGATGACAACCAAGAATCAATTAGCAAGCAAATTAAACATAATCTTTTAGGTAAGGAGATGGGCACTTAATGAAACAGAGACTTTCCAAATTTTCCTGATGAAAAAAACAGAGCTCAAGAGAAAATTCATTCTTCAAATACAAAACTCAAGCAAAGCACAAAAAATGTAAACAGCAAAGAAAAAAAAAGTATTACTCAAATAAGGGAAACCTTTTTACATCCCTACATGGGAAGATGATATTTGTACTTCTTGAGAACTGTATATTTACTATGGCATTTAGAAGGGGCATGCATATATAGAGGGTTTGAATATAAGTTGACTTTGATGTGATGATAAAAAATGATTAAGTTGAGAAAAATGATTGTGCTGAGAGAAGAGAAAGGAGGAGGAAGAAAAGGATAAATTACATCACAGGAAAGGAGCAAAAACCTGGAATGGTACAGGGAAAGAAGGAAGATGAGCATTATTTGAACATTACTGTTATCAGACTTGGCTCAAAGAGAAAATAGCATCTATACTCAGCTGGGTATAGAAATCTATCTCACCCTTTAGGAAGTAGGAGGGAAAGTGAAAAGAAAAGGGATTGGGTACTGATAGAAAGGAGGGCAAAATGAGAGAGACAGTGGTCAGAAGCAAAACTCTAGTGAGGAAGGAAAGGGAGAAAGGAGAGAGAAAAGTGTAAATAGGGGGGTAGAAATAGGACAGAGAGAAAGACACACAGTTACTAATCATAATTGTGAATGTGAGTGGGATGAAATCTCCCATGAAACAGAAGTGGATAGGAAAGCAGATTAAAAATCAGAATCCAACAATGTTTTATTTAAAAGAAACACATTTGAAGCAGAGAGATACACACAAGAGTAAAGGTAAAAGGCAGGAGTAGAATATATTGTGCTTCAACTGAAGTTAAAAAAAAAAAAAGCAGGAGCAGCAATCCTGATCTCAAAGAAAGTGAAAGTGAAACTATATCTACTTAAAGAGAAAAAAGAAGGAAACTACATCTTGCTAAAGGGTACTATAAACAATGAAGTGATATAAATACTAAACATATATAGACAAAATGGTATAGCATCCAAATTCTTAGAGAAGTTAAGTGAATTACAAGAAGAAATAGACAGCAAAAGAATAGTAGTGGAGGAACTCAACCTCCCTCTCTCAGAACTAAACAAATCCACAATATAAGCAAAAAATTAAGTAGGTGAATAGAATTTTTAAAAAGTTAGATATGGTAGGCCACTTGAGAAAATCGAATTGTGACTTTTAGCAGGATGTAGTTTCCTACCTCATCTCTTTTGATAAGATCTATTTTTGCTTTTGCTTTCTGTAATATGAGGATTGCTACCCCTGCTTTTTTTTTTTTTCTTTAGGTGAACCATAATATATTCTGCTCCAGCCTTTTACCTTTGCCCTGTGTGTGTCTTTTTCAAATGTGCTTCCTATAAACAACATATTGTAAGATTATGGTCATTAATCCATTCTGCTATCTGCTTCCATTTATGGGAGATTTCATTCCATTTATACTCACACTTTATGTGTCTTTCTTTCCATCCTTCCCCCCCTCCCATTTATGCTTTTCTTTCTCCTTTTCCCTCCTCACTAGTGTTTTGCTTTTGACCACCACCTCTCTCAGTCCCTCCTCTCTTCTATTAGCCCTTTCACTTTTCTTCCCCTTTACCCTTACTGCTTCTTCCCACCTTTCTATCCCCCCTCCCTTTTCTTTCCACTTTTCCCTCCTATTGCCTATAGGGCAAGTTAGATTTCTACACCTAATTGATTACATTACTCCCTTCTTGAGCCAAATCTGATGAGAGTAAGGTTCAAACAATGCTCATCACCCTCCCTTCTTTCCCTTTGCTATGGTAGGATTTTGTATCTTTTCCTGTAATGTAATTTACCCTTGTTTTCCTTCTCCTTTCTCACGACATTTTCTTAGATCAGATTAATCCACTTACTTGGATCCATTTAACCCACTTGATTATTTTTTTTATCATTACATCAAAATCAACTTATAACCACCCCCTTTATGTATACTCCTTTAACATGGTGTAATAACCACAGAGTTCTCAAGAGTTACAGGTGTCATCTTCCCTTGTATGGATGTAAACAGCTTGTCCTTAGTTACAACACATATCTTTCTTCCCCATTTACATTTTTATGTCTCTCTTGAGTCTTGTACTTGAAGATCAAATTTTCTGTTGATCTCTGGAAGGTTTGGAAGTCCCCTATTTCATTAAATATCCATCTCCTACCCTGAAAAATCATTCTCATTTTCACTGGGTAGTTGATCCTTGGTTGTAATCCAAGCTCCTTTGCCTTAGGGAATATCTTGTTCCATACCCTACGGTCTTTTAATGTAGAAGGTGCAGGGTCCTGTGTAATCCTCACTGTGATATCATGATATTCTTTCTGGTTGCTTGCAGTACCTTCTCTTTCATCTGGTAATGTTGGAATTTTGCTACTATATTCTTTGGCATTTTCAATTTGGGGTCTCTTTCAGGAGGTGATCTGTGGATTATTTCTATGGCTATTTTACCCTTTGTTTTTAAGACCTCAAGGCAGTTTTCCTTGATGATTTCCTGAAAGATACTGTCTAAGCTTATTTTTTCATTGCGATTTTCAGGTAGACCAATAATTTTTAACTTGCCTCTCCTAGACTGATTTTCCAGATCAGTTGTTTTACCAATGAGGTATTTTACATTTTCATCTATTTTTTCTTTTTCTTTTGTTTCTGCTTTGAATGATTCTTGCTCTCTCATACAGTCATTAGCTTCCATTTGCTCAATTCTAATTTTGAAGTAATTGTTTTCTTCTATTAGATTTTGTACCTCCTTCCTCATTTGACCAATTTTATTTTTTAGGGGTTTGTTTTCTTCAATGTACTTTTTTTACAGTTGGCCAAGTGTATGTTTTAAGGACTCTCCTACCTTACTCATTTGACTTTTAAAATCCATCTTGAGGGGGTCTAAGAAGGCTTTTTGGGCTTCAGACCAGTTCATATTCCCTTTTGATGTTGCAGGTTTGGGTTTGCTGACAATGTTGTCATCGTCAGAATTTCTGCCTAGATCTTCACTGTTCTCATTATATGAATCTATGGTACATTTCTTTTTGCTCATGGTGTTTGATTTTTCAGTGGCTTTTAAAGAGATTGAGCTCTCTTGCTGGGGAGCAGAGGGCGCTTAGCCAAGCTTCTTGTGTTGGGAGTCTAGGTCTTGGTCACTGGCTTTGTGTGCTGAGGCCTATGATGTTGGCAATTGGAGTCTGTAGGATTCTGGAAGCCTACCTGGTGTTGGGCTGGAATCAGCAAGGCTGGAACTCTGAGGCAACTTTATGTTGCCTGCTTTTCCTTTCCTTTTGCTTTCTTCAGCCAACTTGAGGAGGGTGGTGTGTAGAGAGGGGGAGAAAAATTTTAAACTCAAAAGCATATGGAAGTGATTGTTGATAAATCAAAATAAATTATTAAAAAATTGAATCGCAATAGAAAAGAATATACCTACTTTTCTGTGGTACATTGCAGCTGCCCAAAAAAAAATGGCAAAGAAGGAGTCCGACCAATTTTTTTTTTATGATACAAATATGGTGCTGATACCCAAACCAGGAAGAGTCAAAACAGAGAAATAAAAGTACAAAACAATTTACCTGATGAGTATAATTGCATAAAAAAATAAATAAAATATTAGCAAAGACATTACACCAACTTATCATGAAGATAATACACTATGACAAGATGGATTTATTCCATGGCTGGTTAAATATAAGGAAAACTATTACTGTAATTGAACACATTAATAACAAAATTAATGGTAATCATGATTATCTCAGTAGATGCAAAAAAAGTCTTTGACAAATTACAGCATTGATTTCTATTAAAAACGTTAGATAGCATAGGAATCAATGGAGTTTTATTGAAAGTGTTATGTAGCATCTATCTAAATAATCAGCAAGAATTATATGTAATAAAGATAAGTTAGTAGCATTCTCAATGAGGTCAGGGGTGAAACAAGGATATCCATTGTCACCACTGTTATTCAATATTGTGCTAGAAATATTAACTTCAGCAATAAAAGAAAAAGAAATGGAATTAGAATAGGTAATGAAGAAACAAAGCTATCACTCTTTGTAGATGTTAGGATGATATACTTAGAGTATTCTAGAGAATCAACTAAAAAGACTACTTTAAACAACTAACAACTTTATCAAAATTGCAGGATGTGAAATAAACTGAAATAAATCCTTAGTCATACTACATATTACTAACCAAGCCAAGTAGAAAGAGATAGGAAGAGAAATTCCATTTAAAGTAACTGCAGAAAATATGAAATGTTTAGTAATCTACCTGCCAAAACAAACCCATGAACAAAATTACAGAATGCTTTTCACACAAAGTTAGATCTCAATAGTTGGAAAAATATCAGTTGTTTATGGATAGGTTGAGCCAATACAATAAAAATGAAAATTCTACCTAAATGTATTTACTTGTTCAGTGCCATACCAATTAAAATACCAAAAAAACATACAACAGTGGTAGAAAAATAATAACAAAATTCATCTGGAACTACAAAAGTTTTAAAATATCAAGGGAATTAATGAAAAAAAAATGCAAAAGAAGGTGGACTAGCTGTGCCAGATCTAAAACTGTATCTTAAAGCAGCAATGAACAAACTACTTACTACTGGCTAGGAAATAAAGTGGTGGATCAGTGAAATAGATTAAGTGTACAAGACATAATAGTCCATGACTATAGTAAGTTACTGCTTGAATAAACTCCAAAATCCCAGCTTCTAGAATAACAACTCATTATTTAACAACAATTGTGTGGAAAACTAGAAAGCAATATGGCAGAAACTAGGTATAAAGCAACATCTTATGCTGTATACAAAGATAAGGTTGAAATGGGTAGACAATTTAGACATAAAAGGTGATATTATAAGCAAGTTAGGAAAGCAAGGAATAATTTACCTCTCAGATCTGTGGGAAATAAAAGAATTTATGAGTAAATAAAAAATAAATAATGTTATGAAATGAAAAATGAGTAATTTTGATTACATCAAATTAAAAAATTTTTACACAAACAAAGCCAATGCAAACAAGATTAGAAGGGGAATAGAAACGGGAAACATTTTTTACAACCGGTGTCTCTGATAAAGACTTCATTTCTAAAATACACAGAAAGCTGAGTTAAATTTATAAGAATACAAGTCATTCCTCAATTAATAAACAGTCAAATATATGAATAGCCAATTTTCAGATGATGAAATTAAAGTTCTCTATAGTCTATGAAAAAATGCTCTAAATGACTTGGATGGGAGAAATACAATTTAAAGCAACTCTGAGTTACCACACTGCACCTATCAGATTAACATGACAAAACAGGAAAATGATAAATGTTGGAGAAGATGTAGGAAAATTGGAACATTAATGCATTATTGGTGGAGTTGTGAACTGATCCAACCATTCTAGAGAGCAATTTGAAACTATGCCCATTTTGATACAGCAATACCACTAAGAGTAGCTCTTTTTGTGATTGTAAAGAATTGGAAATTGAGAGGATGCCCATAAATTGGGGAATGACTGAACAAGTTGTGGTATATGAATGTAATGGAATGCAATTATTATATAAGAAATGACAAGCAGGTGGATTTCAGAAAAACCTGGAAATATATGAACTGATTCTAAGTGAAGTGAGCAGAACCAGAACATTGTACACAGTAACAACATTGTGTGATGACCAACTTTGATAGACTTAGCTCTTCTCAGCAATTGAATGATCTAAGACAATTTAAAAATATTGAAGATCAAAAATGCTATTGGGCTCAGATTCTTATAATCTAGCCGTGGTTGAGATTCTTATAATTTAGCCACTGCTCAGATTCCTAAAATCTAGCCACTGCTCAGATTCCTAAAATCCAGCCATGGCTCAGATTCCTATAATCTAGCCACGACTTAGATTCTTATAATCTAGCCACTGCTTACGCATGTTCAGACTCCTTAAGAGTCTTCCCATGTCTTTGACTAAAAGAAAGCTTGGCGTGAATTCTTTTAGACAGGACTTGCGTGTTGTGATTTTGGGGTCCCAGGACCCCTGAACCCCTAAAGTGGATCATTTTGGTGGCCCACATGGGGAAACTGCATAACTCCAAGATTTTCTCCAGCCAAGACTGGAAGGTATGTAATCCTTCCCCACCCCCCTTTCTTTCTCAACAGTTAGGGTTGCTCTCCAAGCACCAATGATTTGAGGTGCTTTTCTGGCAGACAGTTACAAGGCTGTCTCTTGTTTGGCCTGACACTCTGAGGCTTTTTGTCCACTGGGTCGGTTCAAAGCCATGGACCTGGGTACACCTTCCACAGCATAGAGGACAAGGGCAGACACCCTATCTTGGAAGTATATGTTCAATTCTGTTAATTCCCTCAGTGCTAGGGAATTTGGGAAAACTGCATTTGCTTTTTCTTTCCCTGAAACTTACTTACTCCCTTCCCTCTGCACCTCTGAATCCTCCTTCATGGAGGTTACAGGGAAAGTTAGAACAACTAAAAATATCTTGGCAGATTCTGGAGGATTTGGGATTGATCATTAAGGACTTTTGAAACACCTGTACAACCTGGTCACTCCCTTCCCTTGAGTCAAGAGGGTATCTGTTAACCCCTCTCATAGGAGAAGAGAGTTTCACCCTTTACTCCTCACCTTTGGTTTCACCTTTCCCCACCTGGGAAAGTAAGGAGGGGGAGGGGCAGCAGCTACAGTGTGGGCCCCCCTGACAATGGCATTGGGCCCTAGGGCAAGCTTTGCCAGGAAGCATCATCCAGATTCAGCACATCCTGCTCAAGGTAATGAAGCTAGCCTCCAAACTTGGGTAAGCACATTCTTTCAAATATTTAGTTTTAACTGTTAATGATGAGATGTTAATTCTCCTTGTAAAGTAATTTGGAAGTGCCTTTAATAAAACTGAAGTTATCTGATTGGCAATAGATTTGTTTCAAGTTTCAAATTGGTGAACTTTCTGTATTAGTTATGTCAAGCAACTTTTCATAATTCGGTAAACACTAAATTAATTTAGCTGCTATTGGTTATTGTTTTAATGTATAAACTAGCCAAAAAGTTTGTTTGGGTTATGCATGGCTTCCTGAGAATTTGCAAGTGTATAGAAATTGCTAATGATTGGCTTTTATACAAGGACAAATTTAAATTTGAGATGTAAATCCTGGAAAAATTTTTCCTAAGCTGTGATTAGTAAAACTTGCTGTTTGAGGTAAAAGCTCATAGGATTTTATTTTGAGTTGTCTGATGGATCACAATCCATTGATAATCAAAAATCCACTATCTGAAAGAAATGCCAGAAGCTACTCAGAGAAGGAGATAGTGGTAGGAAGTCAGCGTTGAGAAAAGCTGAGAGGACAATTTTAACCTCAGTCTAAGATGGGATCCTCCTGGCTTAGTTTCCCCATTATGTTCCTTCAAAAGGGAATGTTACCCACCTGGCTATTCCAGAGTCTGTCTCTGAAGTGGATTTGATATTGAATGGTTGGAAAACTGAATTACCTGAATCTAAACAGAGCTAAGGATGTTTTATGCTGTCATATCTGGGCCCTGCAGTTTCTTTTCTATCACAATAGTGTCTTCCAGACTATAGGCCAGTTCACCTACAGTTGGTAGCAAACAGCAAGTACCAGGCAATGTCCCCACATTGTTCCCTGGATGCAGTCTGTCCTCTGTTCCAGTCAACCTCCTCTTTGGGACCCCCTCAAGGCAGGGACAGCTGTACGCCCCCTGCCAGCAGGAAGCAGTTTCAGAAGCTGAGACCTTTGCCCCTTACCCCAAAAGAATTTGGGTCCTATTTGTTTGAGGGGGGTAATGATGGGGTTGGGCCCCAGAAAAGAAAAACCCTGGACTTTCCCACATGGCCAAATCTCTGACATTAGCCTGAAGCTATAATCCCATCATCTGGCCTTTTCTTTGTGGCTACACCCAATACCCTTAACCTAGCCTAGCCCTCCCTGTGACCCCCAGACGTTTCCCACACTTAATCCTAGCTAGGCTCCATTGTCTAGGTCCCAAGAGTTTTGTTCACCCCAGCTTACTGACCACTCCCATTCAGATCCACTCCTTACATCCCTCCAACAGTCTCTCTGTATATAAGGTCCATCTTATCTCTACTAAGATGCTCATATTCTTATAATCTAGTCACTGTTTGCCCATGTTCAGACTCATTAAGAGTCTGCCCAACAGATGGATGTTCTAATGAACCTTATCTTTGGCTGAAAAAAAATGCTATTGACATTCAGATAAAGGACTACTGAGTCTGAATGAAGATCAAAACATAGAATTTTCTCTCTTTTTTTTCTTCCCTATTTTTTTTGTTTTATTCTGATTCTTATTTCACAACATGAATAATGTGAAAATGTTTAACATGATTGTACATGTATAGCCTATATTAGATTGCATGCCATCTTGGGAGGGGTCAGGAAAGGAAGGGGGAAAATTTTAAGCACAAAATCTGATAAAAGTGAATGTTGAAAATGAAAAAGTAGAGAAGACATCTTCTGGGAGCCAAGATTGTGGAGTAAGCAGTAAGCCAATCTCATTTTCTCTTATTCACCTCTAAAAACCAGAAAATATCACCCCTATGGGGGGGAAAAACAGAGCCAGCAGAAAGATGAGATGCAGCAGACATTTAGACCGGGAGGATTGGGTGATTAATGCGTAAGGTCCCTCTCACTCTGGTGGAAAGGGAGCAGTACAGGATAGGAGGCATCCTGATAAGCCAGGAGCAAGACCCACCTGAACAAACCAGTGAGAGATCTTGAGCCCCAGGGTGGTAGAACAGGTGAATGCCAACACCTGAACCCCACTCCCCATGTACCTTGGCACAGCCAGGGAAACTGTCAGACTCCAGCTTGTGGAACCATTATGTATGCCAGCAGTCCAACATCCTCTAGCACCTGAACCTTTCCATGTTTCAGTGCAACTTCATGCATTCAAGTGCTCTCCAGCAGCTAAACCACCCTGTTTTTCAGTGCAGCCCCAGGGAGTAGGCATCCTCCAAAATCCAAACCCCACCTGTCACAGATAGCTTCATTGTAGCCTGGGGAAAAGGCAGAAAAAACAACCCTGGCCTCAGCACACACCAGCCACTACTACCATGACTCTAGCTCAGCACCAGACAAGCTTCCAGAAGTTTACAGCCTCTAGGTAACAGCACCTGATGCCCCAGCAAACGAAGCTAGTTACTAGGTCATGGCCTCCAACACAAGAAGCCTGGGGCTGCACCATTTGTGCTCTGGCAGGAGAGCTCAAGTATAAAATCCAAGAAATAGGCAAATATCATGAACAAAAAATAGAAAAGGACAATGTCCATTGATTCTTTCTGTGGAGACAGAGAAGACCAAAACACAAATTCAAAGAGGACAATACTGCTAATATACCCACATCTGAAACCTCAAATTTGCCATATGAATTGATCTCAAGTCCAAAAAGCCTTCATAGAAGAGTTCAAGAAGGATTTTAAAAAGCAAATAAGAGAAGTAGAAGAAAAATAAGGAAAAGAAATGAGAGGTATGCAAAAGAGAGTCAACAACTTGGAAAAGGATGGACAAAAATTGACTCTAGGAAACAATTCCTTAAAAAACACCATTGGGTGCTGGAGGCAGCTAGGTGGCCTGGTGGATAGACCTCTGGCCTTGGAATCAGGAAGATGTGAGTTCAAATATGGCTTCAGACCCTTGACACTTACTGTGTGACCTGGGCAATTCACTAAACCCCATTGCCTAGACAAAAAAAAAAAAAAGGCACACATCTAGTAAAATGTGGGGGGGAAGTACATTGAAGAAAACAACTCCTTAAAGAGTAGAATTGGCCAAATGAAAAGGTAAGTACAAGTGATAACTGAAGAAAGCAAAAAATTCATTAAAAATTAAATTTGGGTAAATGGAAGCTAATAACACTATGAGATATTAAAAATCAGTCAAACAAAATGAAAAGAATGAAAAAAAAAGCAGAATAAAATGTAAAACACCTCACTGGTAAAACAACTTAACTGGAAAAGAGATCAAGGAGAGATAATTTTTATATACATTTATGTATATGTATATGTATACACACATATACATATATATGTATGTATGTGTATATATATGTACACACATATACATATATACACATGTGTATGTATATGTATGTGTGTGTGTGTGTGTGTGTGTGTGTGTGTGTGTGTGTGTGTGTGTGTGTGTATGTACCTGAAAGCTATGATCAGAAAAAGAGCCTGGATAAGTCTTTCAAGAAATTATCAAAGAAAACTTCCCTGGGATCCTATAACCAGAGTGTAAAATAGTCATTGAAAGAATCCACTATTCACTTTCTGAAAGAGATGCGAAATTGAAAATGCCAAGGAGTATGGTAGCCAAATTTCAAAATTTCCGTGTTAAAGAGAAACTATTGTAAGCAGCAAGAAAAAAAAATACTGTGGAAACACAGTTACATTAAAGATTCTTGGAATATGATATCCTGCATGGCAAAGGAGCTTGGATTGCAACCACAAATCAAATACAGAACAAAATTAAGCATAATATTTAAGGGGAGGAGAATGACATTCAGTAGATAAGGGACTTCCGAACATTTGAGGTGAAAAGATGAGAGCTCAATGGAAAATTTGATCTTCAAATACAAGACTCAAGCTGGGCATACAAATGTAAAAAGGAAAGAAAATTTAAACACAAAACATGTTATTTAATAAGAGCAAACTGTTTAGATACCTACAGGGGAAGATGACACTTGTAACTCTTGAGAATTGTGTCTTTATTACAACATTTGGAAGGGACATACTTAGAGAGAGGCTTGGGTATAAGTTGACTTTGACGTGATGATAAAAAATCTAATTAAGTGGTGAAAATGGATTGTACTGGGAGAAGAGGAAAGAAAGAGAAAGAAAAGTGTAAATTATATCACACAAAGAAGCACAAAGTCCAAATACAGTAGAGGGGAAGAAGGGTGGGAGATGGACATTGTTTGAACCTTACTCTCATCAAAATTGGCTTAAAAAGGGAACAACACACTCAGGTATAGAAATATAATTTACCCTATAGGAAGTAGGAGGGGAAATGGAGAAAAAAAGGGAGAAGGTGGAAAGAAGGGAGGGAAGAAGTAGTAGGGGAAAAGGGAAACAAAATAGAGAGGACTGAAAGAAGAGATAACAAACTGATGGAGACAGCAGTCAAAATCAAAATTCTATTGAGAGGTAAAGGAAGAAAAGAGAGAAAAAAGCAGAAACAGGTTGTGGGGGAAATAGGATGGAGAGAAAGACACAGATAGTAATTACATCTGTGAATGGGAATGTGATGAATGCTCCTATGAGAAGGAAGTGGACAGCAGAGTGCATTAATAACCATAATCCAACAGTACGTTGTTTAAAAGAAGCACATTTGAAACGGACGGATACACACAGAATATAGGTAAAAGGATGGAGTAGAAAATATTATACTTCAGCTGAAGTTAAAAAAAAAAGGCAAGGGTAGCAATCCTGATCTCAGATAACACAAAAGGAAAAACAGATTGAATTAAAAGAGACAAGGAAGTAAACTATGATAACTTCTAAAAGGTACCATAGAAAATGAAGTAATATCATTACAATACCTAGATGCATGAAGTGGTATAGCATCCAAATTCTTAGAAGTTTTTTGTTCTTTAATTAATTCATTTTTAATTTTCAACATTCACTTCCAAAAGATTTTGTGTTCCAAATTTTCTCTGCATCTCTCCCCTCTCTCCCCCCCAACCCCTAGACAGTGTGCATTCTGAATGCTCCTTCCCCCAATCTGCCCTCCTTTCTATCATCCCACCTTCTCTTACTCCTTTGCCCTTCTATTTTCCTGTAGGGCAGGATAGATTCCTATATTCCATTGCTTGATATCTTATTTTGCAATTGCATGAAAAAAAACAATGCTTAATATATGATGTAAGACTAATTCATTCCTTCTCACCTCCCCCTTCTTCCCTTCCACTCTAAAAGCTTTCTCACACCCTTTTTCATGTAAGATAATTTACCCCATTTTACCTCTCTTTTTCTTCTCCTCCCAGTACAATTCTCTCTCACCCCTTAACTATTGTTTACATACTATCCCTTCATATTCTACTCACCCTGTGCCCTCTGTCTCTCTCTATATATATTCTCTCTAACTACCCTAATGCTAAGAAAGGTCTCAGGAGTTACAAATATCATCTTTATATGCAGGAATGTAAACAGTTCAACTTTAATAGGTCTCTTATGATTTCTTTTTCCTGTTTATCTTTTCATGATTCTCGTGAGTCTTGTATTTGAAAGTCTTACCAAATTCTTTTCATGATACAAATATGGTGTTCATACCTAAACCAGGAAAAGCCAAAACAGAGACGAAAATTATAGACCAACTTCTCTAATGAATGTAGATGCAAAAATTTTAAACAAAATATTAGCAAAAAGATTACAGTAACTTCTCATGAGAATAATACACTATGACCAGGTAGCATTTATACCAGGAACACAGGGTTGGTTCAGTATTAGGAAAACTGTCAGCATAACTGATCATACCAATAACAAAACTAAGAGAAACTACATGATTGTCTCAATAGATGCAGAAAAAGCTTTTGACAAAATACAACATCCATTGCTTTTTTTTTAATTACTCAGTCTTGGTAGAACTTTTTTTTTAATATAAATTTATTTATTTGTAGTTTTCAACATTCATTTCCACAAGTTTTTGAGTTCCAAATTTTTACCTCATCTCACCCTCCCCCCACCCCAAGATGGCATGCATTCTGAATATCCCTTCCCCTAGTCCGTCCTCTTTTCTTTCTCTCCCCACTTCTCTTATCCCCTTCCCCTTCTATTTTCCTGTAGGGCAGGACAGACTTCTGTACCACATTTCCTGTATTTCTTATTTCCTGATAGCATGTGAAAATTTTTTTCTTTTTAAACATATGTTTTTAAAACTTTAGGTCTCAAATTTTCTCTCTTCCTCCCTCCCCACCCACCCTCATTGAAAAGGCAAGCATCTCAATATAGGCTGTACATGTGCAGTTATGCAAAACACTTCCATAGTAGACATGTTGTGAAAAACTAACTCTATTTCCCTTAATGTTATTCTGCCCTTCCATTTATTCTATTCTTTCTTTTGACCCTGTTTCTCCTCGGAAGTATTTACTTCTGATTACACACTTTTCCAATGTGTCTTCCTCTCTATCAACCCCCTGCTCTCTTATTCCCTTCTCCTCCTATTTTCTTGTACAGTAATACAACTTTCCATACCCAATTCAACGTGTATGTTATTCTCTCCTTAAGCCAAATCCTATGAGAATAAGATTTACTCGTTCCCTCTCACCTTCCCCTGCTTCCCCTCCAATGTAACAGATTTTTCTTTTCTGTTTTTAATTTGTGAGATAATTTACCCCATTCTACCTCTCCCTTTCTTCTTCTCTGAGTATAATCCTCCCTCATCCCTTAATTTTATTCTCCAGATATGACCCCTTAATCTTCAACTGACCATGTGCCTTCTATGTATCTATCTGTCTATCTATCTATCTATCTATCTATCTATCTATCTATCTATCTATCTGCATACATATAATTTTTTTCCTCCAACTACCCTAATACTGACAAAGGCGTCATGAGTTATAAATATTATCTTTCCATGCAGGAATATAAACAGTTCAATCTTAATAAGTCTCTTATGATTTCTCTTTCCTGTTTACCTCTTCATGTTACACTTCAGTCCTGTATTTGAAAGTCAAATTTTCTATTCGGCTCTGGTCTTTTCATCAAAAAATGCTTGACAATCCTCTATTTCACTGAATGACCATTTTCCCCCCTGAAGGATTATACTCAGTTTTGCTGGGTAGGTGATTCTTCGTTGTAATCCTATCTCCTTTGCCCTCCAGAATATTATATTCCATGCCCTGCAGTCCTTTAATGTAGAAGCTGCTAAATCGTGTGTTATCCTGATTGTGCTTCCACAGTACTTGAATTGTTTCCTTCTGGCAGCTTGTAATATTTTCTCCTTGACCTGGGAACTCTGGAATTTGGCTATTATATTCCTAGGAGTTTTCCTTTGGGTATCTCTTTCAGGAGGAGATCTGTGGATTCTTTCAATTTCCATTTTGCCCTCTGGTTCTACTATATCAGGGCAGTTTTCCTTGACAATTTCTTGAAAGATGATGTCTAGGCTCTTTTTCTGATCATGGCTTTCAGATAGTCCAATAATTTTTAAATTCTCTCTCCTGGATCTGTTTTCCAGTCAGTTGTTTTTCCAATGAGATATTTCACATTGTTTTCTAATTTTTCATTCTTTTGGATTTGTTTTACAGTGTCTTGATTTATTATAAAATCACTAGTTTCCAATTGCTCTATTCTAATTTTTAAGGAAGTATTTTCTTCAGTAGTCTTTTGGACTTCCTTTTCCATTTGGCCTATTTTTCTTTTTAGGGCATTTTTCTCCTCATTGGCTTTTTGGACCTCTTTTGCCATTTAGGTTAGGTTATTTTTTTAAGGTATTAATTTTTTCAGTATTTTTTGGGTCTCCTTTAGCAAGCTGTTGACTTGTTTTTCATGATTTTCTTGCATCACTCTCATTTCTCTTCCCAGTTTTTCCTCTGCTTCCCTTACTTGCTTCTCAAAATCCCTTTTGAGCTCTTCCAAGGCCTGGGACTGATTCACATTTTTCTTGGCGGCTTTGGATGTAGGAGCTTTGACTTTGTTGTCTTCTTCTGGTTGTATATTTTGATCTTCTTTTTCACCAAAGTAAGATAATATGGTCTGACTCTTTTTGCACTGCTTGCTCATGATCCCAACCAATTACTTGAATTTTAAACTTTTTGTTAAGGTAAGAGTCTGCTTCCAATGTGGAGAATGTACTGTTCCAAGCTTCAGGGGTTTGTACAGCTGTTTTCAGAGATACTTGTAGGAACCTGTAAATTTTCAGTTCTTGCAAGGTGGTATGATAAGGCATGAGGTGTTTACTCCTTTCCTGGACTGTGACAACAAGTATTCCTTTCTGTCCCATAACTGTGAGGAGGGGTTCCTCTCCACAGCCACTAGAAGCTCCACCATGCCAGCATTCCTCCTCACCCCAGCACCACCGCCCAGAACTGTGACCCAGATTCACACATGGGCAAAGCAAGAGATTCCTGCCTCAGCACTGGCAAAGAGATCCCTGAAATCCCTTTCTGATCAGCCACTGGATTCCCCCTCAGTCTTTGGGCTGGAAGCTCAGGAAGCAGCTGCCCCCCCCACCAAGCTCTTGGGGAATGAAGCTGAGACCCCACCTTCCTTTCTCAGCACTGACAGAAACAGACTTTTCCCACTGACCTTCTAAGTTGTCTTTGGCATTAGTGGTTTGAGGAGTCTGGAAACCTCCACAGCTGCACATGATTGACTCCTCTGAGGCCTGCTGCAGGTTCACTGCCTCCTGCACACCCACGCTGCTCTGCGCTGCGCTCCCAGCCCAGCGAGATACACCTTTCTGATCAATCATCCAGGTTGTCTTGGGCTGGAAATTTGTTTCACTCTCTCTTTTTCTGGGTTTTGCTGTTTCAGAATTTGTTTGAAGTCATTTTTTATGAGTATTTGGAGGGGTTTGGGGGAGAGCTTAAGCAAGTCACTGCTTTCACTCCGCCATCTTGACTCCGCCCCCATCCATTGCTTTTAAAAACACTAGAGAACATAGGAATAAATGGAATCTTCCTTTAAATAACAAATAGCATCCACCTAAAACCTTTAGAAAGCATTGGGAATATGCTAGAAATATTTCAAAAAAGATCAGGGGTGAAACAATAATGACCATTATCACCACTGTTATTCAATGTAGTACTGGAAACATTAGCTTTAGCAGTCAGAGAAGAAAAATAAATTAAAGGTATTAGAATATACAAAGGAGAAACAAAGCTATCATTCTTTGCAGATGATATGATCATATACATAGAGAAATGTAGATATATTTGGAATAATAAATAACTTTAGCAAAGTTGCAGGCTATAAAATAAAACCACATAAATCACTGCTATTATATATATATATATATATATATATATATATATATATATATATATATACATATATATATATATGTATATATATATGTATATATATATATATATATATAACTAACAAAGCCCAATAGCAAGAGATAGAAAGAGAAATTCCATTTAAAGTTACTGTAGACATTACAAAGTATTTAAGAGTCTACCTACCCAAACAAACCCAGGAACTATATGAACACAATTACAAAACACTTTTTAGACTAATGGAGTCACATCCAAAGTATTGGAAAAACATTAGTAGCTCATGGGTAGGCTGAGATAATATAGCAAAAATAGCAATTTTAAATAAATAAATTTACTTATTCAGTACCATATCAATCAAATTAACAAAAATTATTTTATACATGTAGAAAAAGTAATAAGAAGATTCATCTGCAAGAAGAAAAGGTCCAGAATATCAAGGGAACTAATGAAAAGAAATGCTAGGGAAGGTGGTCTAGCTATTCCAGATTTTAAATTGCATCATTAAAACTGCTCGGCACTGGCTAAGAAATAGAATGGTGGATCAGTCGAATAGGTTAGGTACACAAGACACAATAGGTAATGACTATAGTAATCTACTGTTTGATGAACCCAACGATCTCAGCTTCTGGGATAAGAACCCAGTATTTGACAAAAACTGCTGTGAAAACTGGAAAAGAGTATGGCAGAAATGAGGCATAGACCAAAAGCTTCCACCATACACCAAATAAAAGTCTAAAGGAGCACACAATTTAGATATAAAGGCTGATACTATGAGCAAACATGGAGAGCAAAGAATAGTTCACATGTAAAATTTTGGCGAACAGAAGAATTTATGACCAAACAAGGGAGAGAGAACATTATGAAATGCATAATGGACAATTTTGATTACATTAAATTAAAAAAGGTTTTGCAGAAACAAAGCCAGTGCACCCAAGATTAGGATTTCTTTCTGAGAAAACTACAAAATAATTTTTACAGTCAGTGTCTCTGCTAAGGTCCTTATTTCTAAAATATATGAAGAACTAAGTCAAATTCACATTAATATAAATTATTCCTCAATTGATAAATTGTCAAAGGATATGAATAAGCAATTTTCAAATGAAGAGATTAAAACCATCTATATGCATATGAAAAATGCCTTAAATCACTGTTGATTGGTGAAATGCAAATAAAAACAGCTCTGAGGTACCACATCATACCTACCAGATTGGCTGACATGACAAAACAGGAAAACAATAAATGTTGGAGAAGATGTGGGAAAATTTAAGCACTAATGCATTGTTGGTGGAATTGTGAAATGATCCAACCATTCTGGAGAGCTACTTGGAACTATGCCCAAAGGGATATAAAATTGTGCATATGCTTTGACCCAGCAATACCACTTCCACTTCTGTATCCCAGAGAGATCATAAAAACAAGAAAAAGACTTATGTGTATAAAAATATTTATAGCAGCTCTTTCTGTGGTGCAAAAAATTGGAAATTGAGGGGATGCTCATCAATTGGGGAATGGCTGAACGAGTTGTGGTCTATAAATGTAACAGAACACTATTGTGCTTTAAGAAATGATGAGCAAGCAGAATTCAGAAAAAAAACTTCAAAGCTTATATGAAGTGATGCCAAGTGAAGTGACCAGAACCAGAAGAATATTGTGCATAGTAACAGTCACATTATTAACCAGAAGACTGTTGTGCACAGTAATATTCACATTATTTGATGACCAAGTTTGATAGATTTAGCTCTTCTCAGCAATGAAAGGATCTAAAACACCTCTGAAAGTCTTATAATGGAAAATACTATGCATATCCAGAGAAAGAAGTATGGATTGTGAATGCAGATTGAAGCATACTATTTGCTTTCTTTTTCTTTGTTTCTTCTTTCTTTTGGTTTCTCCCATTGGTCTAATTCTTCTTTACAACATGAATAATGTGAAAATGTTTAATATGAATTTATATGTAGAGCCTATATCAGGTTGCATGCTATCTTGGAGTGTGAAGTGGAAAAGGAGGGTGTGAAAATTTGGAACTCAAAATGTTACAGAAGTAAATGTTGAAAACTGAAAGTAAATAAATTAATATTTAAAAACGAAAGAAAATGAAAAATAAATGAATTAATAAATTTTTAAAAAGCAGCCTGTAAAAATAAGTCATTAATATTTCTGTATATTAGTTTAAAAAGTAGTTGAAGAAATAAGTAGAACAAAACCCATTAAAAATTAGTACAGAACCATGTTTTTGAAGAAAAAAATATGGCAGTCATAATTGGAAAGAAATCAAGAACCTGGTTTAAAAAAAGTCACGTTTCTCTGATTAAATCTTTATTTCTCAAACTATAGGTAATTGAACCAAATTTGTTTGTGTGTGTGTGCACATGTCCGTGTGTGCCCTTTCCCAATAGATAGTCAAAAAATATGAAAAGGCAGGTTCAGGAGAAGAAATCAAAGCTGTCAGTAGTTACTGCAACATGGAAAAATCCCCTAAATCACTGTTGATTATAGGAGTGGAAATTAAAATTATTTTCAGGTACAGTCTTACAATTATCATATTGACTAACATGGCAGAAAAGGAAAATGACAAAAACTGGGGGGGGAATGCAAAAAATATTGGACATTAATGCAATCTTGGCAGAGCTGTGAACTAGGAATAAAACATCTCTGAGATACCACCTCACACCTATCAGAAATGACAAATGCTGGAGGAGATTAGAGAAAATGGTTACAATAATGAACTATCGCTGCATTTGTGAAGTGGTCCAACCATTGTGGAGTACAATTTGGAACTATGCCCAAAATGCTATCAAAATGTGCATAGTCTTTCACCTAGCAATACTTTTACTAGGTTTGTACCGCAAAGAGATCAAAGAAAAAGGAAAAGAACTAATGTATCATGAAAATATGTATAGCAACTCTTTTGATGTTGGCAAAGTAATGGAAATTGAAGGGATTCCCACCAATTGGACAATGGCTGAACAAATAGTGACATATGATTGTGATGGATTACTACTATGATACAAAAAAAAATGGTAAAAGGGATGGTGTCACAAAACATTGAAAAACCTATATGTTTTGATGGAAAGTGAACTGAGCAGAACTATTAACTCATTGTACACAGGAACAACAACATTATAATGATGATCAACTGTGAAAAACTTTGCTCCTTTTTCAATGAACTGATGCACGATAATTACAAAGGACTCATTATGAAAAATACTGCCCATCTCCAGAAAGAAAACTGAAGAAATTTGAGAGGAAAATGAAGTACAATTTTCTTACTTTCTTTACTTTTCTTTTCCTTTTTTTGTGATATGGCTAAAATGGAAATATGTTTTGCAAGATTTCACGTACATAAATGATGTCAGACTGCTTTCCTTTTCAGGGGATAGGGAAGAAATGGGAGACAGAAAAAGAACTGAAAACTCATTTTTAAAAGAATGTAAAAATACACAATAAAACAGAAAATTTAACAAAAATACTGCTTATTAATGTTGATTATGTCCTATATATCCTGCATGTACATAGCTTCTCTGTACAGATTTGTTTGATGGTATCTCTGCCATTTGATTGTGAACTCCTCCAAGGTAGAAACTGTTTTCTGTTTTTCTTTGTGCCCCCATTGCTTTGCATGATGTATTGCATATTGTTGGTTCTCAATAAATACTTATTAACTGAAAAGTCAATAAATGAATACAAGCATATAAACTTCTAGGGAAAGCTACTATTTGATAAATCTGTTAGGAAATTTGTGTAGTATTGTGGCAGAAATTAGGCTTAGATTAAAATTTCATATTATATACCACGATATATGGTATAAATGGATAAATGACCTAGATAGAAAATGTCACATCGTAAGTAATTTGAAAAAGAATCAAAAGAAATATCTTTACATATTTTTATATTGTAAGAGTTTTCAACCAAGCAAGAGAAAGACATGATTTCAATTTTAAAAATCAATACTTTTAATTACAGAAAACTGAAAAAGTTTCACACAAATAAATGAACTATGCCTAGTATCAGAAATTAAGCAGTTATCAAGGGGAAACCTTTGCAGAGAATTTCTATATAAATTTCTATTATCCAAGGTATATAAAGAATTAATCAAATAAATAAATAAATACATCAAGAGCCATTCCCGAAAGATAAATTACCAAGAATATGTTTCATTTGTTAGCAAGGAAAGATTATCATGCTATCAATAATTCCATGAAAAATGTTCCAAAAGACTAGTAATAAGAATAATGCAAATTAAAACTACTTTAGGGTGACCTCTTCATATATATCAGACTGAGAAAGACATCAAAATAAAAAGGAAATGTCAATTAATGAAGGTATTGATACTCTTGACAGAGCTGTGAAGTTGTTGGACCATAATGGAAAACAGCTAGCAATTAGTCTGCAAAATTGTAACTTTCCATGCCCTTTGAATATATGATCCAGATACATCTCAAAGAGCACCTACATGAACAACACCAGAAACAAGCAAATCATAACAGTATTTCTTGTTGTATCAAAGAATTGAAAATGGACTGCTCATCAATAGTAAATGATTGAAGATATTATCATATATACATGTAATAAAATATTATTGCATGAAAGGTATAGATTGAGAGAAATTGGAGAAGATTTGTTTGAGCTTCTGTAGAGTGAAACAATTCCAACTACTTATGCAGGCATAAAATTCATATACTTCAAAAATAGAATTCCAAGATGTGACTCTCCTACAAAAGAATATTCTTTCATAAAATATTAGTGTAGAAATTTTGTTAGAAATTATTTTTGATGGTGATACAGTAATAAAATAACTTTGTTGGGTCCATTTCTTTACTATTTTACAATATGTATCTTACCACAACTGTAAAATGTGTCACTGCATTTTTTAAAACATTGAATTGCATTTTTTTTAAGTAAATAGCTATAAGGGACTTTTCCTTATTTCTCTTTCTCACTCTTTTTTCCTCATTATTTATCTCCTTCCTGCTCCAATACCATCAACTGCAATTTGATTCTCCTTACCTTCCTGGCCAGATTATTTTCTTCTTGAATTATAAAATGAGCTTTCATATTTTACCCTTGCTACATCTTTAATAATCTGAATCTACATCTTTCATACTCTGAATCTACATCTTACTCTTTTTTTGGATGCCTTTTCCTACTTGAATATATTCTAATCCCTTCACCAGCCTCCATCTTTTGCTGTACTTAAGTCACCACATATGGCTTTTTGCTTTTGACAGAAAAGAAATTAATATGAATTGTTTTGAAGTCTGTGGTACAGGAAATTATTTGCTTGCTCATTGATTCAGCAAAGCAGGGGAGTTAATTAGATTATAATATGCTCTCTTTGGTTTTGTTTGGTGGTGTTGAGTAAATATTGTTTTTCTTTTTGTTTTCTTCTCTTTCCCACATTTTGGAGGAAAAGAACTTTGTATTCCCTCTTGCTATCATGAATAATTATATGAATTCCTATTTACTCATTTTTTTTCAGTATTCTTAATTGCTTCCCTTTGTTCATATAACCTCTTCCAGATAATTTATTGTTTACTCTTTTAGCCTCTCCCTTTCTCAGGTCTTTCCATTCCTGAGTAAGATCCTGAATTACTTTTCTATCCCTGTAAGTCACAGTGACATAAGTAGTCACATCTATCCTGTGATTCCAACTACTGACTAATAGATCATTACAATAAAGTATATAAAACCCTTTGAGTCTGTCTTTCATCTTTTGATAAGTCTCACAGATCCAGCTCCCTTTTTATAGGGGTTGATGATATAGGAACTAGGCTCAAAAGGAACTAATATTTGGGTCTGTTATGCCTTTCCCTATCAGCTTACTGTCAGATTTTCAGTTCACTTTTTCTTTAAAGAATCACTCCTGGTGTCAAATGTTTAGGGTCCTAACAGGATCTAAACTTAGATAATAAAAATTGAGAGATGACATGCTATAGTTGAAAGAGCAATATCTTGTAATCAGAATAAAATTGGATTTCAATTCTAGCTTAGTTACTAATTAGTACCATGGCCCTGGGAATGTCACCTAGTCTCTTTGAGCTGGTATTTCCTCATTTGTAAAATTAAGGTAATGATACTTGCACTAACTGAATCACAGGATTCTTTTCAGGAGGAAAATAAACTTTAAAATACACTATGAAAGTCCTAGTTATTATTACCATCATATTCACTTTCTCCTCACTAACGTAACAGACAAACCCCAGGCCTGACTTTTGCATTTTGCTTAATAAATGTTTGTAGACAACTTAAATTCCCTCTGAGAGAGGCAAGAAGGAGTGGTGAATACATAACTGGCCTTGAAGCCTAGAAGAACTGAATTCAAGTCATGTAAATGGCAAAATTTAACTGTATGCTGACAGACAAGATACTTCCCCTTCTAGGGTTCAAGACAATGCTATAAAAATATAAGTTGATTCTGTATTTAAAGGGGTATTGACTGAATTTGGATAGAGTGTTGTCATCTAGAAGTTCTCTGTTCTAATGAAATTGCAGTTATTATTCATATTATTCTAACTTTCTAAATACATAAATCACCAAATTTCTTTTGGTACATTTTTTTTTTTTGTGAGAGACACAGATGCACAGTTGGAGGAAGGAGAGAAAGATAAAGGGAGCAAAAAAATTAAGAGAGAAAAAGAAGAGTGGGGGTGAGTGGGAGAGAGAAGCAAAAAGCAAAAGAAAGAGAAAGGGAGGAGGGGGAGAAAAGGAGAGAGAGAGAGAGAGAGAGAGAGAGAGAGAGAGAGAGAGAGAGAGAGAGAGAGAGAGAGAGAGAGAGAGAGAGAGAGAGAGATATAAAAGTTTAAAAGCATTTTAAAATTAAGTATATTTCTCAAGGAGAAGCCTTCTATGGTGACTGACCAATAAGTTTAAAACTTCTGAGAGGCTATATTGCAAGACGTTTTGGTTTTTCTCACTGACAGTAGGAAGCAAAGCTTTCAACAGGACTTTTAAAAAAGTATACCATATTATGAAGACAGCTATAATTTCCAACAAATATCTACATGAGGACCTCTGTGACATATTTCTGTTAGCACACATTCATAAACTTTTAAGTTACTAGTTGAAAATGCTATTTGAAATTTCAAGAAACAAGTCATTTCTTGAAAGCTACTAATCAGTCTTTGATATAACCTACAGTGTACAATAAATGCTTGTAAAGAGAGTTCTGGCAGCATACAGAATGTATGACACAATACACACTGCTACCCTGCTGGGATGTTTTTTTTTTACAAGTTCAGGAAAGAGCACTTAATTGTCTTACTTCTAGGGCAATTGCAGGGTATCTATCAAGTAGAATTCAGAGAGCTGTTTGCAGGTGAGGAAGCCACTATATTTATTCAATTTGAGAGGAAGTGGGTGGATGTAGCTTAACAGTGGAACTCAAGAAGCCTCTTGATAAAGACAAACAATAGAAATAAGTGTTCTGTAGGGTACCAATCACTCAACACAGTGAAGAACAGCAGTGCTGACATTTAAGAGTGGCACTCCTTTAAACATAGAGCACTGTATTTTTGTAATACTCCTGAGACTCTGCCAAGGCTATATTCAAAATTGTTATTATTCATATGATGCTGGCACCTTTAATTTTTTTCCACCTAGCAACTTGACCTTTTTCAAGTAGCAGGTAGACACTATCCCAAATCGAAGGGACTTTACTGTCCTTGAACTGCTGGAGCTATGTAGTATGCTTTACTTTATGCTGACTTGTTTTTGTTTTCACAAGAGAACATGATCAGGAGAGAGATGATTTAAACAATGACATCGAGAATGCACTTATCAAATTTGTCAAATCCTAAAAGGAATGTTGAATGGCTGAATCAGGAGCTCAGAAAGCTGCAACAGTGTGACCCATTGGCTAAGATGAGATGGAATGAGAATTATTGTCATAATTTGAAATTAGGTGACAGAATTTAGATTGTATGGCTAGAAAATGGGAGAGTCATACATTGATAGTCATTTCTGAAGGGAAAAAGTGTCTCGGACTTTTAAAATATCTTATTTTATTATTTTTTTTAAATATTCTTTTTTTTTTTTTCACTTTTTGGTGAGGCAGTCAGGGTTAAGTGATTTGCCCGTAGTCACACAGCTTATAAACGTCAAGTGTCTCAGGCCAGATTTGAATACAAGTCCTCTTGACTCCAAGGGCAGAGTTCTATCTACTGTGAAACATTCTTTTCTTTTATAACTCTGAGTTCCAAATTTATTGCCTCTCTGCTACCCCTCCCCACTGAGAAGGAAAGCAATATGATATCCACTCTACAAGTGAAATCATACAAAACATTTCGAGATATATATATATGTATATATGATGATGATTTTAGTGTCTTTGATGTATGACACAGCTTTAAGCAGTCTCCTGCACCTGCTTAACCTACTTTTTATTGTAGTACTTTGGATAGAAAATTATTTGCAGACATACACATGTATTATCCCATAAACCATTCAAAGTCACAGCAAAAATCAAAAACATACACAAAAAAACCTTGATGCACCCAAATGACCCAAATCAGGGTGTGCTCCTACATATGTACATATGTAGTGTGATCAGATAATAGATGGCCAAGTTGTTTGTATTTCACTGCTGCTCTGCAAATTAGCTATTCATCTGTCTAAACCAGATTAGAAAAAGACATGCCTAGATGAATTTTTCAAAGCTTTGGCTTCTATGATTTTATTTAAAAATTAATCTGATACTTATAGGTTTATAAGTAAATTTCTCTATAAGTCAATGAATTCTTCTCTCTCTTTCCACCACCTCCATTAGTACCTCACTCCCACAACCTCCATTCTTTCCTGGCCAACAATAATAAAGCAAAAAGTACAGGGATATTTTTTTTTTGAATGACTGTTGAGAAGTGGGTAGCAAAAGCAATGGGAGAGATATGATGATAGAATCTCTTTTGTAAAATGCTATTTTTAAGAAGATTAATATCTCCCCAATAATATGGAGTTTATTCAAATGCACAGGCCTATATTGTTTGCTATCTCACATAGGAGACTGCTCATCTATACAGGTTATACCTTCATTTCTCTTGTGCAATGATTTAAAATGAGTAATTATAAGAAATCTTATTACAAATATTAAACTACTGTTATAAGTAAAAAAAATTACAGATACATTTCTGATTTAACTAATGAATCATTACTAAAAAAGGATGTTCTTATGATTTTTTTGACTCTTTAAACTTTAAATAGAAGATTTTTTTTTCTTTCTTCAAGCATCCTTAGCCTTAGATGACAAACACTGACCCAAAGGATCTAGCTATGTCATATTTGAAAAATCACTTAACACCTTTGACCCACAATGTCCTCATTTGAAAATTATGTGTTTGTGACTTGCAAGTCTTCTTTCCTAAGGTGGTTGTGAGGGGAAATACTAGCAAATTTTAAAATTGCTATATGAATTTGATTTGTTTTGCTGTTGATTTTTTCTCTTTTGTTTTCTGAAAAAATAAAAGAATTTTTCCTAAGGAACTTAAAAAGTCTCACAGATCAAAAGAAGCAAGATGGCTGAGTGAACCAGGTATCCTAGCTGAATTCTCCCAAAATTCCCCTCTTAAAAATACAACTTTAAAATAAATGTCAAATTGAATTCTGGAGTGGCATAATGAACAAAAGGTCAGGATGAGACACTCTTTCCAGGACAAGACAACTTAGAAAGTCAGAAGGAAAGATTTATGGTAATGTGATACCATAGCAATGTATCACAAAGATCATACACTATTGACAACGTGGGACTTATACAAGGAAACAAGGGCTAGTTCAATATTAGAGAAACTATAAATATAATTTACCACACCAATAAAAAGAACAAAAATCATACAATTATATCAATAGATGCATAAAAGTACTTTGAAAATTATATCACATTTCTATTGTCTCCTTTCCATATATAAAAAGTTAAATAGAGACTTCTGCTTCCAGAAGCCAAGATGGCAGAGTAAAAAGGTATTTGCTGTCACCCTCTCCTATCAACCTTTGAAAGCCAAGAAAATATCACCCCAGGAGAAACCCTAGAACAGCTAAACCAGAAGAAAGACTGGAGCAGCAGAGCAGTGGTCCAGGTAGCTTGAGGGATTAACAGGAAAGTCCCCTCTTGCCCTGGGGGAATGGGAGCAGTACAGAACAGGGGGTGTTCCAGCTTAGTGGAAAGCCCCACTTTAGCACACCAAGAAGAGATCCTAGTGCTTTGGCATTCTACAGCAAAGGAGTCTCCCGGTGCCTCAGTAAAAATAAGGGAAGCAGCACTACAAAGGACCCCAGGCAGATAAACAACCTGAAACAATCATCTGAAAGGAGCTGAAGAAAGCTAAAGGAAAGGAAAAGCAGGCAACCTAGAGTTACCCAAGAGTTCCAGCCTTGCTGATTCCAGCCCAACACCAGTTAAGCTGCCAGAACCCTACAGGCTCCAACTGCCAACCAGGAGGAGATCCTGAAACCCAGGTGGTGGAGCAGGCAAACACCAACAACTGGAATTCTGAGTGCACAGTCAGGATGGAGGAACCAGTAGAAACCAGCTCAGAAATCCATCAGGTGCCTTGGCATTCTACAGCAAACAGATCTCCCAGTGCCTCAGCAAAAATAAGGGAATCAGCACAACAAAGGGCCCCAGGCAGGTAAACACCCTGCAACATCCATCTGAAAGGAGCTGAAGAAAGCTAAAGGAAAGAAAAAACCTGCAACCTAGAGTTCCAGCCTTGCTGATTCCAACCCAACACTAGGTAAGCTGCCAGAACCTACAGCTTCCACTTGCCAACATCGGAAGCCTCAGCACACAAAGTCAGTGACCAAGGCTTAGGCTCCCAACACAAGAAGCTTGAGTCAGTGCCCTCTTCTTCCCCAGAAGTAGAGCTCACTATCTTTAAAGGCCAGGGAATAAAGAAACACCATGAGTAAAAAGAAACATACCATAGTTTCATATAATGAGAACAGTGAAGATAAAGGCAGACATTCTGAAGAGGACAATATTGTCAATAAACCCACATTTGCAAAGTCAAAAGGGAATATGAACTGGTATGAAGCCCAAAAACCTGCTCAGAAGAGCTCAAGGAGGATTTTACAAGTCAAATGATGGAGGTATAGGAGTCCTTAAAAAATACAATTGGTTGACTGGAAAAAAAGTACGCTGAAGAAAACAAGTCCCTAAAAAATACAATTGGTCAATTGGAAAAAGAAAAAATACACTGAAGAAAACAAATCTCTTAAAAATACAATTGGCCAATTGGGGAAGGAGGTACAAAATCTAATAGAAGAAAACAATTTGTTAAAAGCTACAATTGGCCAAAAGGAATCTAATGACTGTATGAGAAAGCAAAAATCAGTCAAACTGAAAAAAAAATAAAAAATGAAAATATAGATGAAAATGTAAAATACCTCATGGGTAAAACAACTGACCTGGAAAATCCATCCAGGACAGACAATTTAAAAATTATTGGTCTATCTGAAAATCATGATGAAGAAAGAAGCTTGGACAATATCTACTAGGAAATCCTAAAGGAAAACTGGCCTGAAGTCCTAGAACCAGAAGGTAAAATAACAATAGAAAGAATCAACCAGTTACCTGCTGAAAGAGATTCCAAATTGAAAATGCCAAGAAATGTAGCATCCAAATTCCAAAATTACCAGGTCAAAGAGAAAATACTGCAAGCAACCAGAAAGAAACAATTTAAATATCATGGAACCACAGCCAGGATTACACAGGACCTTGCAGCTTCTACATTAAAAGACCATAAGGCATAGAATACAATATTGCATAAGACAAAGGACCTTGGATTACAATCAAGGTTCAACTACTCACTGAAAAATGGGCATGACCTTACAGTGAAATAGGAGACTTCCCAACCTTCCTGATAAAAAGAACAGAGCTCAAGAGAAAATTTGATCTTCAAGTACAATACTCAAGAGAGACATAAAAAGGTAAATAGAACAGAAAGGTAGAACATGTAGTTAATAATTGCAGACTGTTTACATCCCTACAGGGAAGATGACACTTGCAACTCTTGAGAATTGTGTTGTTATTACACCATGTTAAAGGAATATACATAAAGGGGGTGGATATAAGTTGACTTTGATGTAATTACAAAAAAATACCTAATCAAATAGGTTAAGTGGATCCAAGTAAGTGAATTAGTCTGAACTAAGAAAATGTACTGAGAAAGGAGGAGGTAAAGAAGGGCAAATTACATTACAGGAAAAGACACAAAAACCTATTACAGCAGAGGGAAAAAACAGGAGGGGAATGAGCATTGTTTAAACCTTACTCTCATCAGATTTGGCTCGAGAAGGGAATAACATAATCAGTTAGGTATAGAAATCTAATTTGCCCTATAGGCAGTAGGAGGGAAAAGGGGAAGCAAAAGGGAGGGAAATAGAAGGGAGAGAAGAATCAGTAAGGGTAAAAGGGGACAAAATGGAAAGGGCTAATAGAAGGGAGGAGGGACTGAGGAAGGTGGTGGTCAAAAGCAAAACACTAGTGAGGAGGGAAAAGGAGAAAGGACAAAGACAAGTATAAATGGAGGGAGGTGGAATAGAATGGAGAGAAAAAGATAGTAATCATAACTGTGAATGTGAGTGGGATGAACTCTCCCACAAAATAGAAATGGATTGCAGAATGGATAAAAAACCATATTCCTACAATATGTTGTTTACAGGAAACACATTTGAAAAAGAGTAACACACACAGGGTAACAGTAAAAGGCTGGAGCAGAATATATTATGCTTCAGCTGAAGTAAAAAAAAAAAGCAGGAATAGCAATCCTGATCTCAGATAAAGCAAAAGTAAAAATAGAATGTATGAAAAGAAATAAGGAAGGAAACTCCATTCTGCTAAAAGGGAGCATATGAAGTAATACAACGAAGTAATATCATTACTAAACCTGCATGCACCAAATAATACAGCATCCAAATTCTTAGAACAGTTCAGGCTGCTATAGGAAGAAACCGCCAGAAAAACTATACTAGTGGGGGAACTCAACCTCCCCTTTCCTGAACTAGATAAATCTAATCACAAAATAAACAAGAAAGAAGTTAAGGAGGTGAATAGAACATTAGAAAAGTTAGGTATGATAGACCTGGGAAGAAAAATGAATAACGATAGAAAGAAATATTTTTTTTGATGGTATATGGCACGTACACAAAAATTGACCATATACTAGGGCATAAAAGCCTCACAATCCAATGCAGAAGGCAGAAATATTAAATGCCTCCTTTTCAGATCATAATGCAAATACACACACACACACACACACACACATACATACATACAGTAAAGGGCCATGGAAAGATAAACTAAAAAATGATTGGAAACTAAATAATCTAATCCTAAAAAAAGTTTCAGTCAGACAACAAATCACAGAAACAATCAATAAGTTCATGCAAGAGAATGGAAATGAGACAACATATCAAAACTTATGGGATGCAGAGAAAGCAGTTTTTAGGCGAAGTTTTATATCTTTAAATGCTTACATAAAGAAAATAGAAAAACATGAGATCAATGAATTGGGCATACAACTAAAAAAACTAGAAAAAGATCAAATTAAGAATCCTTAAACAGTAAATTAGAAATACTGAAAACCAGAGGAAAATTAATAAAATTGAAATTGAGAACACTATTGAACTAATAAATAAAACTAAGAGCTGGTTTTATGAAAAAATATATAATAGGTACACCTTTCATTAATTTAATTTAAAAAAAGAAAGAAGAAAACTAAACTGCTAGGATCAAGAATGAAAAAGGTGAATCTACCACTATGACGAGAAATTTAAGACAGTAATTAGGAACTATTTTGCCTAACTATATACCAACAAATTTGATAATCTTAGTGAAGTGGATATATGTTACAAAAATATAAATTGCCCAGATTAATAGAAGAGGAAATAAAATAGTTAAATAAACACATCTCAGAAAAAGAAATTGAACAAGCTGTTGATGAGCTCCCTAGGAAAAAGTCTTCAGAGCCACATGGATTTACAAGTGATTCTATTAAACATTTAAAGAAGAATTAATTCCAATACTATGCAGACTATTTCGGACAATAGGTGAAGAAGGAGTCTTACCAAATTCTTTTCATGATACAAATATGGTTCTGATACCTAAATGAGGAAAAGTCGAAACAGAGAAGAAAATTATACAATAATTTCTCTAATTAATATAGATGCAAAAATTTTAAACAGATATTGGGAAATAGATTATAGCAACTTATCACAAGGATAAAACACTATGACCAGTTAGGATTTATACCAGGAATGCAGGGCTGGTTCAACATTAAGAAAACTATCAGCATAATTGATCATATCAACACCAAAACTGACAGAAACCACATAATCATCACAATAGATGCAGAAAAAGCTTTTGACAAAATACAACACCCCTTCCTACTAAAAACACTAGAGAGATGGGGGGGGGGGCAGAGCCAGGATGGCAGAGTGAAAGCAGAGACTTGCTTGAGCTCTCACCCAAATCCTTCCAAATACTTATAAAAAATATCCCTAAACAAATTGTAAAGCAGCAGAACCCGCACAAAGGCAGAGTGAAACAAGTTTCTAGACCAAGACAGCCTGGATGGTTGATAAGAAAGGCATATCATGGCAGGCTGGGAGTGGAAATCAGTCCATCCTGATGTGCAGACTGCAGCAAACCTGGAGCAGGCCTCAGAGGAATGTATCATGGGCACCTGTGCAGTTTCCAAACCTCTCAAACCACAAACACCAAAGATGCCTTAGAATGTCAGTGGGAAAAATCTGTTTCTGCAGCAAGAGAGAAGGTAATTGTTTGCCCCAGTTCATGAGCACAGCCCTGGGTGCCCGCTGCTTCCTGGTCATCCAGCACACAGACTCAGGGGAATCTGGTGGCTGGTATGAGGGGGATTGCTGGGGGTTTTTTTGTCAGTGCTGAGGCAGGAATCTCTTGCTTTGCCCGTGCTTGAATCTGAGTTACAGTTCTGGGGTGGTCAGCTGGCGTGATGGAACTTGTAGTGGCGGTGATGAGAAAATCCTCTGCACAGTTTCAAGAGAGAAAAGAGTGCTTGTGGTCACTCACACACCAGAGCACAGGCCAGGAAAAAATAAACACCTTGCCCCTTTTCATACCACCTCAGAAGACCTGAAAATTTGCTGGTCTCTAGAAGCATCTCTGAAAACAGCTGTACAAACCCCCAAAGCTTGGGATAGTACATTATTCACATTGCAAGCAGACCTCTACCTTAACAAAGAGTTTATAACTCAAGTGATTGACTGGGATTATGAGCCAACCTCTAAAGAAGTGCGAGACCATAGAATCTTTTTTTGGTAACAAAGAAGATCAAAGCATACAACCAGAAGACAACAAAGTCAAAGATCCTATATCCAAAGTCTCCAAGAAAAATATGAATGAGTCCCAGGATTTGAAAGAGCTCAAAAAGGATTTTGAAGAACAAGTAAGAGAAGTAGAGAAAAACTGGGAAGATAAATGAGAGTGATGAAAGAAAATCATGAAAAACAACTCAACAGCTTGGTAAAAGAGACCCAAAAAATGCTGAAGAAAATAACACCTTAAAAAATAGCCTAACCCAAATGGCAACAGAGGTCCAAAAAGCCATTGAGAAGAATGCCATAAAAAGAAAAATTGGCCAAGTGGAAAAGGAAGTCTAAAAGCTTATTGAAGAAAATACTTCCTTAAAAATTAGAATAGAGCAAGTGGAAACAGTGACTTTATGAGGAATCAAGACACTGTAAAACAAATCCAAAATAATGAAAATTAGCCACAATGTGAAATATCTCATCGGAAAAATAACTGACCTTGAAAATAGATCCAGGAGAGAGAATTTAAAAATTACTGGACTATCTGAAAATCATGATCAAGAAAGAGCTTACACATCATCTTTGTAGAACTTATCAGGGAAAACTGACCTGATGTTTTAGAACCAAAGGACAAAATAGAAATTGAAAGAATCCACCGATCTCCTTCTGAAAGAGATCCCCAAAGGAAAACCACTAGGAATAGTGTAGCCAAATTCTGAGTGTTCCTAGGTCAAGGAGAAAATATTGCAAGGAGTCAGAAAGAAGCAATTCAAGTATTGTTGAAATACAATCAAGATAACAAAAGATTTAGCAGCTTCTACATTAATGAACTGCAGGGCATGGAATATAATATTCAGGAGGACAAAGGAGGTAGGATTTCACCTAAGAATCACCTATCCAGAAAAATTAAGTATAATCCTTCAGGGGAAAGATTCAGTGAAATAGAAAACTTTCAACCATTTTTCATGAAAAGACCAGAGCCGAATAGAAAATTTTACTTTCAAATAAAAGACTCAAGTGGAACATGAAGAGTAAAACAGGAAAGAAAATCATAAGAGACTTATTAGGTTTGAATTGTTTACATTCCTGCATGAAAAGATGATATTTATAGCTCATTAGACCTTTGTCAGTATTAGAGTAGCTGGAGGGAAAAAAGTGTGTGTGTGTGAGTGTGTGTGTGTGTGTGTGTGTGTGTGTGTGTGTGTGTGTGTGTGTGTACACATATAGTGAGAGACAGAGACAGAGAGAGAGGAAGGGAGGGAGGGCATAGGGTGAGTTGATGATGAATGGGTCATGTGGAGAATAAAATTAAGGTGTCAGAGAGGATTATACTGGGAGAAGGAGAAGGGGAGAGGTAGAATGGGGTAAATTATCTCACTAAAACAAAACAAAAAGAAAAAGCTCTTACAGTGGAGGGGAAACAGGGAAAGGTGAGAAGGAATGAGTGAATCTTATTTTCATAGGATTTGGCTTAAGGAGGCAATAACATACACCCTCAGTTGGGTATGAAAATCTGTCTTACCCTACAGGAAAATAGGAGGTGATGGTGACAAGAGAGCAAGGAAATGATAGAGAGGAAGGCAGATTGGGAAAGTGCATAATCAGAAGCAAATACTTGTGAGGAGGGGACAGGGTCAAAAAAAAGAATAGAATAAATGTGGGGGTGTGATATGATTGAGGGAAATAGCGCTAGTTTTTCACAACATGAATACTATGGAAGTGTTTTGCATAACTGTACATGTATCATCTATATTGAATGGCTTGCCTTTTCAATGAGGGTAGGTGGGGAGGGAAGAAAGGAGAAAATTTGGAACCCAAAGTTTTAAAAACACATGTTTAAAAAAAATGTTTTCACATGCAACTGGGAAATGAGAAATACAGGACATGGGGTACAGCAATTTGTCCTGGCTTACAGAAAACTAGAAGGGTAGGGGGATATGAGAAGAGAGGGAAAGATAAAAGGGGGGCAGACTAGGGGGAAGGGATATTCAGAATGCAGGCCACCTTGGGGTGGGGAAGGGGCAAGATGGGGTGAAAATTTGAAACTCAAAATCTTGTGGTAGTAAATGTTGAAAACTAAAAATAAATAAATTTAAAAAAACATAAAAAGAAAAATAAAACACTAGAGAACATAGGTATAAATGGAATCTGACATAAGGAGACATTTTCCATACTAATCTAAAAGATCTCTAGACCACTTTCATTTAGTTTCATATAAACTTATCTTTAGCAGTCCTCACTGTATAAAAACCCATATAGTCATCTCCTCTTATTTTATTCTTTGTTATGCAAAACAGATGAATTGTTTTCTCTTAGCAATGACTCACTAAGTTCAAGTGATTATATGCCTTCCCCAGAAAGTGTTTTGTATATATGTTTCTTCTTCTCCCCCCAAAAAAAGTTCCTCTTTTCCATTCAAAGTAAGTACATAGATACATCATCTCCAGGAGTTAGATAGGATCACTTGAGAGGTTGCTCATTCTTTCTACTTCCCACTGTGCTTCTTATCCTTCCTAGAGGAAGCAGACTACTCTGGCTACCTTTTAACCTTGATATCATTGATGCAAAGAAGATCAATACCAAATTTTTTTTTTCCAGTGAGAATATGGGTCTTTGAAACTGTGAAGGACACAAAGACTCTAAAAGCTATTCCTCCAGACTTCCAGATATTCTGAACATCCTGTAGCTGCATTTCCTATATGCTTCAACCAGTCAATAAAAATGTATTAAGTAGCTATGATGTTCTAGGCATAATCTTTTCACTCCCTCTTCCCTTTTAATATTTTAGTGAAAAAATAGATTTTAAAATTAAATCCTTCTCTACTGTTCATCATTCTTCCTCCCCAGTTCATCTCCTGGACTTTCTTGATTTCTTCAAGACTAAGGTCAAATGCCACTTTGTGCAGGTGGTATTTTTCAGTTATATTCTGTCCCTTTACTTACCCACTTCATCACTAGTATCTTCTTTCTAAGATTAATTTCTATGTGCCCTTTATGTATATATATATATATATATATATATATATATATATATTTTAATATTTCCTAATTGTCTGTAAAACATTTTAAAATCTATTTGTAAATTCGGAAGCTCTAAATTATTTCTCTTCCTCCAGTATTTCTCTATTTTCTGACAAGTCAAGTAACATATAAATTATTGATATGAAATCATGAAAAACTTATTTTAATATTAGTGATACTGCAAAAAACATACATTTCAATTTTATATCATATGTAATAGTGTATACCTAAAGTTTTCTTTTTTTCTTTAGGGTTGTAATTTATTAAAATCAGTCAAATACTAAAATTAATTAGTGACCTGATTGATTCAAAATTTCTAACTGATGATACAGATTTCAACCTATAAATTTCTTTTCATTATTTATGGCTCTTGTCTATGTATTCCCATAAATTCATTAAAGAGTTTCACCCAATATTCAAGAGATTTTCCTTGATCTCTCTTGACAGTTGGAGATAATAAGCAGATAACTCTGGATAATTTTCCAGACATATCAGAGCCATCTTATATTAGATACAACTTCATCTTTTTTTTTATTCTTATGTATAGCAAGAACATCAATATTGATATGATTCAGCTTTTCAAGTACTATATCTGCTCTGCCATAACTCGACTATAGCAATGGCCAAAGTTTATTGATTAAATGAAGTGTGTGCTGATTAGCATTCTCTCTGCCTCTCTCTGTCTCTATCTGTCTGTCTGTCTCTGTCTCCCTCTTTTTCTCTCTCTCCCATACTGTCATCATCACTTTGAAAGCTACACAAGATAAAGATTCAGTATTTTTTTCTTTATTTCTTGATTTGCTACTCCCACAAAAAATGCGACTCTATGTTGTCTGCCTACTACTAATATGTCTTTGTGATTAGCCGACTAGTCTGCTCCTGAAACTGCACTCAAGTTTACACATTTTTGGCACAATCTTTCAGGAGTAAAGGCTACCATCTGACATTAAAGAATCAGAGCTTAAGTTTATATAAGATAATTAAAATTATTATTTCAAAAAGTTTTATCTGTCATTGATATGAAAGTGGAATGAAAGGCAGACTGGAAATTGCATAGACTGATGGAAAGAAATACTGGAGGCAGGGAATGGATTCCAATAGCTGAGAGGTGAGTTGATAGGTGAATAAAAGTTATGGATATGGGAATGAAAAGGGGGATATGAATATAGAAGATGCTTAAAGATAGAACTGACCAGATTGGTAGCCTCTTGCATGGGAGAGACTAAATCAAAATAATTTCCAAAAGCATTACTGAAAATGATTCTAATAGTCTTATTAGTGATCTGAATGAACTTGGATGTTGCTCAGGTGATTCTTGCTGACTGGATGTTTTCTTCCATAGTATCTTACTTTTGTCTTTACTAGAAGAATGATTTACAAAACTGTGGTGTACTGACAGCACATCGCACTCATCACGGCATGTTTGCATGAGTAACATCTTGTATACAGCTGTGAATATTTGTACTAGTGCCAAATCATCTGTAGCAGTATTATTAAAAACATGGAATATTAGCCAAGATTGGCAAGATGTCCTCTGTTTCAGTGTGAGACCTTAAACATTCGAAGGAAATATCAGATAAATTCCTTTGGGACCGTGAGTATCAGATGTCCCTGTTCAGCAGGGCAGACTTTTAAAAATGAGATACCTCAGTACTCACTTCAAATTCCTGCAGTTTAGAGCATCTGGATCTCCTCATTCCATCTTGCCAATTAGGAAAGGATGCTTCTTGGGTCCTAAAGTTGACAGAGAAGAAACATCAACTGCTTCAAATGTGTCAAGCCTTAACAGTCTCACAAGATCTTTATACGAATAAACATATAGATAAATGATTTGTATTTGTAATAGAGAACAAAATGTAAACTGCCACCACTATTAATGAATACTTCCAGTACTATTTTGACTAGGCTTTAGAAATCTGGAGCGTAGTTTGTAAGAGAGGAACTTGAAATAAGAATATTTCAACTGTACAGAAAAAAAAGAAAAAAGGGAAAATAGAAGGAGAGACAAGATAGGTTCTGGATTATATCTCAGCCTTACACAGTTTATAGGAGTTTGTTTTCATATGCATACCAGTGTTATATTTTTAGACATTAATGAGGTAGCATTCTAAAGACCATGAGACATCACCTCTCCATATTTTCTGAATCCTTAATTGGAGATTTGAGGGTTTGAGGGTGCCTTGTCAATGTAATGAAGGAAAGATTTTACCCAGTCCTGTGGACTCTGAATTAAATATGATTGCTAATACCCACCAATTACCCCTGAAATTACTCAATATATTCTTGGAATGCATTTTGCATTTTCTTCGGCTTGGCTTATCTGGAATGACACATTTTGGACTTCTTTGGCTTCTGCATCATGCCCCCAGTGAATTCATCATTGGTGCATCTCCTCATTTTTCAGGATACAAATAACCTGGCTACTCATACACTCTGTCCCTCTCATTTTGAGGGTGGATCCAAAAAACCAGGCACAGGACTGACGTCTCCTCATATATCTCCTCATTTCTCACTGAGTAGCACTCATTTTGGGCTTCTTTTGCTTTTCCACAATACCCTGGAACTGGATAACTTCCCCCAAAACTTTTCAGCTTTCTTTTGCATGAATGATGATCTTGCATGTTCCTAATCCCCAGTGGAGTAAAGTAGGGATGTGTGCTCGCTCATATGATTTTTTGGCATGTTATCAGGCTCCTTCAATGAGGACAAAAATAGCATTGATGCAAGCTACAACATTGAAAGTAAGTTATTTAACTTGACAAGTCTTCAAGCCAAGACTAAATTAAAGAGAGTATTCGTGTGTGACTTTCTGTTCATTGAGAAGGAGAAAGGAGTGGTAGGAAGGGGAAGGAAGTAAGGAAGGATCTAGGAAGGAAGGGACAGAAGAAGGAAAAAAGAGAAAGGAGAGAGGGAGGGAAAGGGAGAAGAATGATAATGATATATTTGTATTATTTTAACTGTGTAGAATAGTGCTATATTGTAGCATTACAATGAAATAGGTGTAAGCATTGATAATTTGTCTCTAATTACTAACTTCTCCACTTCTTTTCAGAAGCTAATGAAAAAACATAAAACCATCCTGGTAAGAGAAAAAGTAACATGATTAGTTGAAGGGACTATTTAGAAGCACAATAAATCTTCAATACTTTCTTATGCTGAAACACTATAATCTTAAGTAGCTTATATTTCCATGATACGATAGCCTTTAGCAGTGCAGGCTTGTGATGATATGATACCATTATCTTTAACAGCTTCGGAGACTGGACCAGTTGTTAGGGATATATTTCTCCATGCCTTTTAGAGATCTTCAAAGTATGAAACAGAACTTTTTTTTTTCTTTGAAAAATACTATTCCATCTACTTCAATTCATTTTAAAATAAAATTAGGCTTATTTTCTGAAGAACAAAAACATAAACATACCTAGTTTTACACTGTAACTTATGGACAGTAAAAGCTGAGGAATATAAACAAATATGGGTAAAATTTGAATAATGAGCAAGATCATACAGGATTACATTGAATTTTTATTGACTATCATTTTTTTCTTTACTTCTGATTCATTTTCCTTTAGTCTTAATTCTTACATACACAATTAGAATCATGAACTCTTAGGATCATAAAATACTAGAACTGGGAGGGATTATTGAGGTCATTTTTTCTTAACCCTGTATGGTCAACAATTCTTTTTTATAATATTATTTTTGAAATGGGCATTTGGCTTTGCTCTGAAAAAACTCCAGGGGTGGGGAATTCATTTTATCTTGGGCTATCTGACAATAAAAAAATCAGGTGCTTCCCATGATACAAGTCAACCACAAAATGGATAGAAACAAATAACCAACAGGAAATATCAAAATATTTTCATTAATATTTTTATCTTTTTCTCAATTATAACTTTAAATATTACATTATGTGAGAAAATGATTACTTAGTTAAGAAATATTATTTTTAATAATATTTGATTTTCCCAATTACACATCAAAACAATTGTTTACATTTGCATTATTTTAAAGTTTTGAGTTCCCTCACTCCCTCCCTATCCACTGTCTGAGATGGCAAGCAAGCTGATGTAAGTTATATACATGCAATCATGTAAAAATTTTTAGTATTAATCATTTTGTACAAGAAGACTAAAAAAAAGCGTAAAGGTAAGAAAGTGAAAAGTGATATGCTTCAGTCTATCTTCAGACAATATCAGCTCTTTTTTGAAAGGCAGCTAACATGTTTCACTATGAGTACTTTGAGATTGTCTCGGATGATTTTATTGCTGAAAATATCTAAATCATTCACAATGCCTCATTGTACAATATTGCTGTTACTGTATACAACATTCTCCTGGTTCTGCTAGCTTCACTTTCATTGGTTCATGCAAGTCCTTTCAGGCTTTTCTGAAATCATCCTATTTGTCATTTCTTATAGCACAATAATATGTCATCACAATCTTTTACCACCACTTGCTCAGTTACTACACAATTGATGGGTATCCTTTTGATTTCCAATTCTTGGCCACCACATAAAGAGCTTCTACAAATATTTTTGCACAAGTAGATAATCCCCCCATTTAAAAAAAAATCTCTTTGAGATACAGACTTAACAGTGGTATTGTTGGATCAGAGGGTGTGCACAGTTTTGTAATCCTTTGAGAATAGGTCCAAAGTACCCTTCAGAATGATTGGACCAGTTCACAACTCCACAAACGATGCATTAGTGACCTAATATTCCCCACATCCATTTCAACATTTATAATTGTCCTTGCTATCATATTAGCCAATCTGATAGGTGTTTGGTGGCATCTCATAGTTGTTTTGATTTGCATTTCTACAATCAATAGTGATTTAGAGAATTTTTATATGACTGTAGATAGCTTTGATTTCTTTGTCTGAAAACTGACAGTTCATATCTTTTGACAACTTATCAATTGGGGAATGACTTGTATTCTTATAAATTTGACTCAGTTCTCAATATATTTGAGAAATGAGGTCTTTATCAGAGATACTGGAAAATTGTTCTCTGCTTTCTTTCTAATTTTGGTTGCATTGGTTTTGTTTGTGTAACATGTTTTAATTTTATATCATCAAAATCATCTATCTTACATTTTGTAATGCTCTCTATATCTTGTTTGATCCTAAATTCTTCCTTTATCCGTTGATCCGGAAGAAAAATAAATATGCCATGCTCTTCTAATTTGCTTCTGGTAACATTCTATGTGTAAGGCATGTACCAGTTTTTACCTTATCTTGGTATACAGTGTGAGATGTTGGTCTATGCCTAATTTCTGCTAATTCCTGTTTTTCTGGCAGTTTTTGCCAATTATTGAATTTTTCCCCAAAAAAGCTCAAATCTTTGGTTTATCATATACTAGATTACTATAGTCATTAACTAAAATGTATTGGGTACCTAGTCTGTTCCACTGATCCACCACTCTATTTCTCAACCAGTACCAGATTTGTTTTGATAATTTCCACTGTAAGATACAGCTTGAGGTCTGTTATTGTTCAGGTTTAGAGGTTCAGGTGTTCTGCTACTGCAAAATCACAACATATATATCCTGCTCAAATGAACTTGACCCAAGCCTTCTTTTAGCCAAAGACAAAGTTTATTAAAGATCTGCCATTTTGGCCAGACTTTTAAGGAATCTAAGCGTTTGTATCAGTAATGGAAGTGGGCCAGATCTTAAGAACCTGAGCACCTTAATGGAGGCCAGATGGACCTTATATACAGAAAGATTGTGGAAAGAATCTCAGAGTGACCAAGAAGTCAGGAATGACTGGAGGAGGGGTCTAAAAGGGATCTGGATGAGAGTGACCAGCAACCTGGGGTGACTGTGAGGTAATAGAATGGCTTGTATACTTATAACTTTGATAGTTCTTTATATATTTTAGAAATGAGGCCTTTATCAGAGATACTGTGCAAAAAACCCTAAATGTTTCTCAGCTTTCTGCTTCCCTTGTAATCTTGGTTTCATTGGCTTGCTTTGAGAAAAATCTTTTTAATTTAATGTATCAAAATTATCCATTTTGAATTTCATAATGTTCTCTATCCCTTGTTTTGCCATAAATTTTTCAGTTATCCACAGAAATGACAAGTAAACTCTTTTTTGCTCACCAAATAAACTTGTAGTATCACCCTTTTTATTTAAATTCTGTACCCATTTTGACCTTATCTTGACATATGGTGTAAGAGGTTGGTCTTTTACTTGTTTCTGTCATACATCTATTCAGTTATCCTAGGAGTTCCTATGCCAGAAGTTGGAGTCTTTGGGTTCATCAAACAGTTGATTACTATAGTCATTGACTACTATGTCTCATGTACCTAACCAATTTCAATGATTCACCACTCTGTTTCTGAGCCAGTACCAAGTAGTTTTGATGACTGTTGCTTTGTAATATAGTTTTGGATTCAGTATGGCTAAGCTACCATCCCTTGCATTTCTTTTCATTAATTTCCTTGACATTCTGGACTTTCTGTTTTTCTAGATGAATTTTGTTGTTCTTTTTTTCTAGCTCTATAAAATACCTTTGCAGTAGTGTGATTTGTATGGCACAGAATTAGTAAATTAATTTAGGTGGAGTTGTCATTTTTATTATATTAGCTCAGCTTACCCATGAGCAACTGATTTTTTTTTCAAATTATTTAGACCTGACTTTATTTGTGTGAAAAGTGTTTTGTAATTGTGTTCTTGTCTTAGCAGGTATACTCTCAAAGTTTTATGTTGTCTACAGTTATTTTAAATGGAATTCCTTTTTCTGTCTCTTGCTCTTCGGCTTTGTTAGCAATATATAGAAATGCTAATGACATGCCGGTTTATTGTATATCCAGCAACTTTACTAGTTGTTAATTATTTCAAGTAGTTTTTTAGTTGATTCTCTAGGATTCTCTAAGTATACCTTCAAATCATCTACAAATACTGATAGCTTTGTTTCTTCATTGTTATTCTAAAATCTTCAATTTCTTTTTCTTCTTTTATGCTGAAGCTAACATTTCAAGTACCATATTCAAAAACAATGGTGATAATGGACATCCTTGTTTCATCCTTGATTTTATTGGAAATGTTGCTGGATTATCTCCATTACTTTTAATGCTTTCAGATGGTTTTAGAAAGATGCTACTTATTTAAAAAAAACTCCATCTTTTCCTATGCTTTCTAGTGTTTTTGATAGGAGAGGGTGTTGTATTTTGTCAAAAGCTTTTCCTGCATCTATTGAGATAGTCATATGATTTCTGTTAATTTTGATATTGATATGGACCATTATGCTGATAGTTCTCCTAATATTGAACTAGTTCTTGCAGAAATTTGACTTGGCTATAGTGTATTATCCTAATGATAAGTTGCTGTAATCTCTTCTAATATCACATTTAATTTTTTGCACCTATATGCAATTAGGGAAATTAGTTTATAATTTTCCCCCCAGTTTTGACACTTTTCAGGTTAGGTATGAGCACCATATTTTATTATAAAAATAATTTGGCAGGACTTTTTCTTTGCCTATTTTTCCAAATATTTTATATAGTTTTGGAATTAATTTTTCTTTAAATATTTGTTAGAATTCCCTTGTAAATCCATCTGGCCATGGAGATTTTTTTGTAGGGAGCTCATTGATGACTTGTTGAATTCCTTTTGTTGAAATTGGGTTATTTAAGTACTTTATTTAGTCTTCAGTTACACTAGGCAATTTAAATTTTTATAAATGTTCATCCATTTCACTTATGTTGTCAGATTTATTGACACAAAGTTGGGCAAAATACTGCCTAATTATTCTTTTACTTTCCTCTTCATTGGTGATGAATTCACCCTTCTCATTTTTTTTATAATGGTAATTTGGTTTTCTTCTTTCTTTTTTTTGTTTGTCTTTTTTTTACTTTTTTTTTTTAGGCACTTAGGGTTAAATGACTTGCCCAGGGTCACGCAGGTATTAAGTGTCAAGTATTTTGTCTGAGGTTGAAATTGAACTCAGATCCTCCTGACTTCAGGGCTGGTGCTCTATCCACTGCACCACGTACTTACCCCTCTTCTTTCTTTTTTAATTTAAATTAACCAAATGTTTATCTATTTTACTGTTTTTTTTTTATAACAGCAGGTCTTAGTTTCATTTATTAGGTTAAGAATTTTCTTAATTTCAATTTTACTAATCTCTCCTTTGATTTTCAGAATTTTTAATTTGATATTTAATTTTTTAAAATGTGTTCTTTTTCTAACTTTTATAGGTGCATGCCCAATCCATTGGTCTCCTCTTTCTCTATTTTATTCATGTAAGCATTTACAGACAAAAAAATAATCCCCTAAGAATCATTTTCACTGCATCTCCTGAGTTTCGTTTTTTATCCCATTATTATCATTCCCTTGGGTGAGGTTATTGAGTGTTTCCATAATTCTTTGTGTAACCCACTCATTATTTAGGATTACATTAGTTTCTGATTAATTTTTAGTGTATCACTCCAAGGTCCTTTACTACATGTAATTTTTATTTTGTCATGGTCTGAAAAGGATGCATTTAATTTTACTCCTTTTTTGAATTGGATTGTGAAGGTTTTATGCCCTAATACATGGTTAATTTTTGTGTATATGCCATGTACCACTGAGGAAAAAGTTATGTTTCTTTCTCTTCTCATTCAATTTTATCACGAGGTCTACCATATCTAACTTTTCTAAAAAATCTATTCACTTTGTTAACTTTTTTCTTGTTTATTTTTTTTTTATTAGATTTATCTGTTTGGAGAAGGGGAGTATATTTTTGCTGTCTTCGTCTTCTTGTAACTCCCTTAATTTCTCCTCTAAGAATTTGGATGCTATACCACCTGGTCCATATATGTTAAGTCTTAATACTACTTCATTGTCTCTAGTACCTTTTAGAATGATGGACTTTCCTCCCTTATCTCTTTTTGTTAGGTGGATTTTTGCTTTTGCTTTGTCTTGGATCAGGATTGTTCTCCCAGTTTTTGTCTTGTCTTGTTTTGTTTTGTTTTTGTTTTGTTTTGTTTTTTACTTTAGCTGAAACATTGTGTTTTCTACTTCAATCTTTTACCTTTACTCTGTGTGTATCTCTCTGTTTCAGATGTGTTTCTTGTAAACAACATAATGTAGAATTATGGCTTTTAATCCATTCTGATATACATTTTTGTTCTATGCAAAACTTCATCCCATTCATATTCAGAGTTATGATTACTAACTGTGGCTTTCTCTCCATCCTATTTACTTCCTTATTTATGCATTTCTCTCTTCTCTCTCCCTTTCCCTCTTCACTGGTGTTTTGCTTCTGATAGTGGCCTCCCTCAACCTTCCCTTCCTTCTATAAGCCCTCCTTTCTTTTCATTGTCCTTTCCCCTTCTACTTCCTATAGAGTAAAACAGACTTCCATACTTAACTGAATTTATATGTATAATTTTTAAACAATGCTCATCTCCCTCCCTTCTTTTCCTCTACTATAATAGGTCTTTTTGCCTCTTCATGTGATACAATTTGCTCCCTGCTGCCTCCTCCTTTTCTCTTCTTCCAATATTACCCACTTTTTTCACCTCTTAATTTTTTTCATCATCACATCACAGTTGACTTACACCCATGCCCTCTGTCTATGTATACCCCTTATAAATGCCACAATAAAGACACATTTCTCAAGAGTTACATGTGTCATCTTCTTATGTAGGGATGTAAACAGTTTTCTTTTATTAAACACCATGGTATTTTTTCCTCCTTATACTTTTTATAAATTTATATTCTTCTCTTTTTATACTTCTTTTGAGTCATGTATTTGAAAATCAAATTTTCTATTCAGTTCTGTTTTTTTTTTTTCATGAAGAAAGTTTGCAAGTCCCCTATTTCATTGAATTTCCATTTTCTCTCCTGAAAGATTATGCTCAATTTTGGTGTGTAGTTAAGTTTTGGTTATAATCCAGGATCATTTGCCTTCAGGAATATTATATTCCAAGCCCTCTGATTATTTAATGTAGAAGCTGCTAAGTGATGTGTAATCCTGACTGTTCTTACATAATATTTAAATTGTTTCTTTCCAGCTGCTTGCAATATTTTTTCCTTGACTTGATAATTTTGGAATTTGGCTGCAATACTTCTTCAGTTCTTCATTTTGGCATCTCTCTCAGGATGTGATTGGAAGATTCTTTCAGTGGCTATTTTACCATTTGTTTCTAGGATGTCAGAGCAGTTTTCTTTGATAATTTCTTGAAAGAAGCCGTCCAGGCCTTTTTAATTTTTTTCTTTTTAAATCATGGCCTTCAGATAGACCAATATTTCTTAAACAATCTGTCCTGGATCTATTTTTCCATGTTATTTGTTTTTCTAATGAGTTATTTTATATTTTCTTCCTTATTTTCTTCTTTTGTTTTTCTTTGACTGATTCTTGATATCTCACAGAATCATTAGCTTCCCCTTGCCCAATTTTAATTTTTAAGAAGTTATTTTCTTCAATTAGTTTTTGTATCTCTTTTTCTACTTGGCTAATTCTACTTTTTAAGGAATTCTTCTCATCAATGAATTTTTGGCCTTTCCATTTCCATTTTGTCTTCTTTTCCATTTGGCCAATTCTACTTTTTAAGGAGTTGTTTTATTCAGTTAATTTTTGTCCTTCCTTTTCCAAATTGTTGATTATATCTTTCATACCTCTCATTTCCTTTCCCAATTTTTAACCTCCTATATGGCTCTCAAAGTTCTTTTTGAGCTCTTCCAAGAAGGCTTTTTGGGCTTGAGATCAATTCATATTCCCCCTTGAGGTTTCAGATTTTTGTGTATTGACAGTCTTCTGAGTTTGTATTTTGATCTTCCCTGTCACAATAAAAATTCTCTATGGTTGGTGTTTGTTTGTTTTTGCTTTTTGCTCATGATGTTTGCTTACTTTCTGGCTTTTAAAGTTGAGCGCTCCTCCTGCAACACAGGGAGCACGGTCTGAATATTCTTGTGCTGGTGGTCAGGGTCCTTGTCACTAGCTTTGCATACTGGGGCCTCAGGTGTTAGCAGCTGGAGGCTATAGGTGTCTGGCAGTTTACCTGGTGCTGAGTTGTGTGCTGGAGTCAGGTGGGGCTTTTCTTGTTTACCCAAGGCTACACCGGAGCACATAAGGGTCTAGTTGCTAGAGTACTTGAATGCCCTGGCCTGTGCTGAAGCATATGGAGTCCACTGGACTGCCTTGAAGTGTGGGGAGCTCTGTAAAGCTATGCTGAAGCACTGGGAGGTCCAGCCATTGAAGGAGGCCTCCCTGCTCTGAGCTGCACTAAAGCATGGGTAGGTCCACTGCTGTAGGACACCTGCCCATCTGCAGCTTTCCTGTTAATCCTCAAAGTTTCTCAGATTAAATGACTGCTTCACCCCATCTTTCTGCAGGCTATGCTGTTCCAGTATTTTTTTTTCTGGGGTGCTATTTTTTTGTTTTTTGTTTTGTTTTATTTGTTTTTTTCAATGAGGGAGAGTGATAATGGCTTAATACTTATTCCACCATCTTGGCTACCAGAAGTGTATAACATTTCCAATTAATATTTAGTCTATCTTTCCACTGCACACAATGGAATGCAATTTGCATTCCATTATCTTCTGAAAAACTGGAATTTATTGTTTCTTCTTTTCTGCATTTGGTTATTCTCTAATACCAGATCACATTTTGTGCACTACTGAGAAAAAGATATATTGCTTTCTATTCTCATTTAACTTTCTCCAGAGATCCATCATACATGACTTTTCCAGAATTCTGTTCATATTCTTTCTTTCCTTCTTCCTTCCTTCCTTCTTTCCTTCCTTTCTTCCTTCCTTCCTTCCTTCCTTCCTTCCTTCCTTCCTTCCTTCCTTCCTTCCTTCCTTTCTTTCTTTCTTTCTTTCTTTCTTTCTTTCTTTCTTTCTTTCTTTCTTTGTTAGATTTATCTAGTTCTGAGAGGGGAAAGACAACATCCCCCACTAATATAGTTGTATTGTTTATTTCCTCCTGCAACACATTCAACTTCTCCTTAAAAACAATTAAATGTTTCACCATTTGGTGCATATATGATCAAAATTGATATCACTTCATTGTCTATATTACATTTCAGGAAGATACAGTTTCCTTCCTTATCTCTTTTAATTAACTATATTTTTACTTTTACTTTGTTTACATGGTTGCTAATCCTGCTTTTATTTTCTTTGCTTCAACTGAAGCATAATAGATTCTACTCCAGCCCCTTACTTTTGTTCTGTGTGTGACTGTGCCTCAAATGTATTTCTTTTAAACAGCGTATTGTAGGATTCTGTTTTTTTTAAATAATTTTTGCTCTCTGCTTCCATTTTATGGGGTAAGTTCATCTTATTCACATTTACAGTTATGACAACTAACTGTGGATTTCCCTCCATGATATTTTCCCTTGTTTTTCCTTTTCTCTCTGCTACCTTCACATTGTCATTCCTCATAAGCATTTTACCTCTTATTGCCACCTCCAGCAATATTCCCTCCCTTCTATCACTCCTCCTCCAATTTTATCCACTTCACTTTTTACTTCTGATAGGGTAAGGTAGATTTCTATATGCAACTGAGTATATATGTTATTCCCACTTCGAGCTAATTCTAATGAATTTTAAGTTTGACTGACATTTCCCCATTTCCCCCTACATTATTGTTGCTGCCATGCATCTTTTTTTTTTGTATGAGTGAGATAATTTACCCCATTCTATCTTGCCCCTCCACCTTCTCCCAGTGCAATATTCTTTCTCATCCCATCAACTTACGTCCATACTCTTTTTTATGTACAGTCTTTCTAATTGCCCTTACAGTAATAAAGTTCATAAGAGTTAAAAATATGACATTTCTGTATAGGAATATAAACAGTTTAAACTTACTCAATCTCATGCATTCTTTTTCTTCATTCTTTCTTGCTTCCTTCCTTCCTTCCTTCACTCCTTCCTTCCTTCCTTTCTTTCTTTCTTTCTTCCTTTCTTTCTTTCTTTCTTTCTTTCTTTCTTTCTTTCTTTCTTTCTTTCTTTCTTTCTCTCTCTCTCTCTCTCTCTCTCTCTCTCTCTCTCTCTCTCTCTCTTTCTTTCTTTCTTTCTTTTTTCTTCCTTTTTATGTTTCCCTTGGGTCTCATATTTGAAGATAAAAGTTTTCATTCAGCTCTGGTCTTTTAATTGGGAGGGCTTAAAAGTTCTCTACTTCATTAGACATCCATTTTTTTCCTCCTCCCAAGGATTGTACTCAGTTTTGCTGAGTAGGTAATTCTAGGTTGTAATCCTAATTCCTTTGCCTTCTGAAATATCATACTTAAAATCCTCCAGTTCTTTAATGTAGAAATTGCTAAATCCTGTGTAATCCTGACTGTAATTCCACAATATTTGAATTATTTGTTTCAGTGTTGTTGCAATATTTTCTTTTTCATTTTAAGATTTCTTTCAGGTGGTCATTGGTGAATTCCTTCAACTTCTATTTTGCCCTCAGGTTCTAAGATATTAGGGTTTTTTACCTTGATAATTTCTTGAAAGCTAATGTGTGTGTGTGTGTGTGTGTATGTATGTATATGCATATATATATATATATTTATATTTAATTGTGAGTCACAGGTAGTCCAATAATTCTTAAATTATCTCTCCTGAATCTATTTTCCCAGTCAGTTGTTTTTCCAGCAAAAAATTTCACATTTTCTTCTACTTTTTCTTGTTTTGATTTTTATCATATTTTGATGTTTCATTTAATCATAAGCTTCCAGTTGTCTAATTCTAATTTTTAAGGTCTTTTTTTTTGGTGATATTTTGGACCTTCTTTCCATTCGGCCAATTCTGTTTTTTTAAAGAGTTATTTTCTTCAGTGAATTTTTGCGTATTTTCTTACCACGTTTTTTTGTGCACTTTTACCAAGCCGTTGACTATTTTTTCAAAAGATTATCTTCCTTTACTCTCATTTTTCCCCCACTTGTTCTTCTACTTTTCTTATTTGCTTTTTTAAATCCTTTATAGGGTGGAGCCAAGATGACAGAGTAAAGGCAGTGACTCTCCTGAGCTCTCCACCTAAGCCTTCCAAATATCTTTAAAAAAATTCATCTAGTGGGGCAGGTAGGTGGCACAGTTGAATAGAGCACTGGCTGTAGAGTCAGGAGGACCTGAGTTCAAATCTGGCCTCGGACACTCAACTCTTACTAGCTGTGTGACCCTGGGTGAGTCACTTGAACCCATTGCCAAGCCCCCCCCCAAAGAAAGATGACTCTAAACAAATTGTAGAGCAGCAGAACCCACACATTTCAAGTCGAAGCATGAAACCAATTTCCAGCCCAAGGAAAATTGGAAGGCTGGCAGAATATATCTGTTATATCAGGGTGATAGAGGACCATGATCCAGTGCAGGTCCTACCAGTGCAGAAGAAAAAAAAAAAGTAGAATTAGCCAAATAGAAAATGAGATACAAAAGCTCACTGAAGAAAATGATTCCTTAAAAATCATAATGGAGCAAATGCAATCTAATGACTTTATGAGAAATCAAGAAACTATAAGACAAAATCAAAAGAATGAAATAAATGGAAAACAATATGCAATATCTCATTGGAAAAACAAATGATATGGAAAATAGATCTAGGAGAAACCATTTAAAAATTATTGGACTGGACTTCATTTCTGGCAGCAAAGATAGAGGAGTAAGAAGTTAATCACTCTCACCCTCCCTCATTGACCTCTGAAAGCCCAAAAAATATTGACCCAAGAAAAAATACCCTGAGTCAGCAAAAAGACAAAGCACAACAGTCTTGTACCCCAGGAAGCTTGGGGGATTAACTAGAAAGCCCTTTCTCACTCTGGGATAATGGGGGGCAGTGAAGGATTAGAGATGTTCCAGCAAGCCAGCTGCAAGCTCCACCTCAACATATCATGGGGAGATCCTGAGTCCGAGGTTGAAGAAACTGGCAAATGCCAACACCAGGACCCCCAAGAGCCTCAATACAGAAAGGGGAACAAGTAGCTACCAGCTCAGAAAATGACTTTATATAACATTCTCCAGCAGTGAAATCACCCAGTGCCTCAGCACAACTCTGGGAAGCACAACTCCAGAAGGAAAGCTCCAGGCTAAAAGAAATTCACCAGCAGTGAAATATCTCTGTGCAAGGCCTAGGGCACCAGGAACCAAATATTGAAGAGCAATGCCTTGGTGAGCAGGAAAAGAAGCTTGGATAAGTGTCACCTTAGCTCCAGCAGGAGAACTCAACAGTTCTTTTTGTTTTTTGTTTTTGTTTTTTGTAAAAAGTCAGAAAATCAGCAAACACCATGAACAAAAAGTGGAACAAGAAGATGACCATAGATTGTTATTTGGGGAAAACGGAAGATCAAGGCACAAATTCAGAAGAGGACAACATTGTAAATATACCCACATAAGAAACTTCAAAAGGGAATCTGAATTGATAACAAGCCCAAAAAACCTTCTTGGAAGAGCTCAAGAAAGATTTCAAAAGTCAAATAAGAGAGGTAGAAGAAAAATGGGAAAAGAAATAAGAGGTATGCAAGAGAGAGTCAATAGCTTGGAAAAAGAAGGGCAAAAATTAACTGTAGAAAACAAGTCCTTATAAAGTGGAATTGGCCAAAAGGAAAAAGAGGCACAAAAACTCAATGAAGAGAACTCCTTAAAAATAAAATGGGCCAAATGAAAAAGGAGGCACAAAAACTAAAAGACAAAAAGAATAAAAGCTCCTTAAAATTAGAGTGGGGCAAGTGGAAGCTAATGACTCTATGAAAGAACAAGAATCCATCAAACAGAAACAAAAGAATGAAAAAATAATGCAAGAAAATGTAAAATACCTTATTAATAAAACAACTTATCTGGAAAATAGGTGCAGGAAAGACAATTTAAAAACTATTGGTAAACCTGATTAAAAAAAAAAAAAAGAGCTTGGACAACATCCTTCAGGAAATCATCAAAGACAATTTCCCTGTGGTCCTAGGACCAGAGGGGAAATTAATCTTGGGAAGAATCTGCAGATCACCTTTTCAAAGAAATCCCAAATTGTAAATGCCAGCATTACAGTAGCCAAATTCGAAAATTAACAGGTCAAAGAGAAAATACTTTAAGCAGTCAGAAAAAAAAAAACAATTTGAATATTATGGAATCACAGTTAGGATTACACAGGACCTTGAAGCTTCTACATTAAATGATCAAAGGGCATGAAAAACAATACTCCATATGGCAAAGGAGCTTGGATTCCAACCAAATATCAACTACACAGAAAAACTAAGCATAACCTTTCAGGGGAGGAAATGATATTTAATGAAATAGGGGACTTCCAAACCTTCCTGATGAAGAGATCAGAAATCAATAGAAAATTTGACTTTCAAATACAAGACTCAGGAGAAGTAAAACCTTTGACCTAGTGATAACACCTCTATGGCTATATCCCAAAGAGATCATATGAATTGGAAAAGGACCCACATGTACAAAAATATTCATAGCAGCTCTTTTTGTGGTGGCAAAGAATTGGAAATTGAGAGGATGTCCATAAATTGGGGAATGGCTGAGCAAGTTGTCGTATATGAATGTAATGGAATACTATTATGCTATAAGAAATGATGAACAGGCTGACTTCAGAAAAACTTGGAAAGACTTGTATGGTCTGATCCTGAGTGAAATGGACAGAACTAAAAGAATGCTGTACACAATAACAACCATATTGTGCGATGACTAATACTAGTAAACATAACCCTTCCCAGCAATACAAGGATCTAAGACATCTTCAGAAGCCTCATGATGGAAAATGCTGTACATATCCAAAGAAAGAACTATGAAAGTTGAATTGCTATTTTTTCTTTTCTTTTGAGTTTTGTTTCTTTTTTAAAAATTTTTTTCAAAGTAGTTATTTTTGTTAGTTTTTATTGGCAGATTTGTAAATTCAAGTTCGAATTGAATGGTACAGGTAAGGCTTCTCTTCTAGAGAATTCATTGGAACACTGTAGAAGTTAATTCCCTGGGACACTGATTTGATTTCCCTAGAAGTCATGTGAATAGAGAAATGACACAAGTCCTTTAAATCTCTAATGTCGAGCCCCCACCACAAAATGAACATCAATGCTATATTGTGATGATAGTGCCTTCTGCTAGAATTGCCCATGATCTATTAATTGTCTCCAAAATAAGATGTCCAGAGTTCAAGGCAGAATGCAATTATTTTTTCACCTCATCACCATGCTTCAAGAATACCTCACAGTTAACTAGGAGGTCCTCTTGAAAGGCTGGACAACCACATACTTCTGCTTATGGAGGCTCCAGAAAAGTTTGCATCACAACCACAGGCCATTTGTATTCATCAAACACTCTTTCCAAGGGCACAGGGCTGACTTCTGAAATGTCAGTTTTCTAGATAACACACAGATCCTCCAGGAGCTTTGGAAGCAGAAAGCAAAGCTCTTCATGTTCCACTTGAGTCTTGTATTTGAAAATCAAATTTTCTATTCAGCTCTGGTCTTTTCATCAAGAATGCTTTAAAGTCCTCTATTTTACTGAATGACCATTTTTTTCCCCTGAAAGATTATACTCAGTTTTGCTGGGTAGGTGATTCTTGATTGTAATCCTATCTCCTTTGCCCTCCAGAATATTATATTCCATGCCCTGCAGTCCATTAATGTAGAAGCTGCTAAATCTTGTGTTATCCTGATTGTGTTTCCACAGTACTTGAATTGTTTCTTTCTGTCAGCTTGTAATATTTTCTCCTTGACCTGGAAACTCTGGAATTTGGCTACAATATTCCTAGCAGTATTCATTTAGGGATCTCTTTCTGGAGGATATCAGTAGATTCTTTCACTTTCTATTGTGCCCTCTTGTTCTACTATATCAGGGCAGTTTTCCTTGATACTCTCTTGAAAGATGCTGTCTTTTTTTGATTGTGGCTTTCAGATACTCCAATAATATTTAAATTTTCTCTCCTCGATCTATTTTCTATGTCAGTTGTATTTCCAATGAGATATTTCACATTCTCTTCTATTTTTCCATTCTTTTGGATTTGTTTTACTGTGTCTCAATTTCTCATAAAGTCACCAGCCTCCAACTGCTTTATTCTAATTTATAAGGAAGTATTTTCTTCAGTAATCTTCTGGACTTCCTTTTGCATTTGGCCAGTTTTCTTTTTAGGGCATTTTTCTCCTCATTGGCTTTTTGGACCTCTTTTGCCATTTGGGTTAGGTAATATTTTAAGGTGTTATTTTCTTCAGTATTTTTTTTGGGTCTCCTTTAGCGAACTGTTGACTTGTTTTTCATGATTTTCTTGCATCACTCTCATTTCTCTTCCCAGTTTTTCCTCTACTTTTACTTGCTTCCGAAAATCCCATTTGAGCTCTTCCAAGGCCTGGGACTGATTCATATTTTTCTTGGAGTCTTTGGATGTAGGAGCTCTGACTTTGTTGTCTTTTTCTTTTGTATGTTTTAATCTTCCTTGTCACCAAAGTAAGATAACATAGTATGACTCTTTTTGGGCTGCTTGCTCGTGATCTTGGCCAACTACTTGAGTTTTAAACTCTTTGGTAAGGTAACAGTCTGCTTTCAATGTGGAGAATGTACTGTCCCAAGCTTTGGGGGTTTATATAGCTGTTGTCAATGATACTTGTAGGGACCTGTAAAATTTTAGTTCTTGCTAGGTGGTATGATAAGGGGTGAGGTGTTTACTCTTTTCCTGGACTGTTCTGTGGTGTATTAGTGACCATAAGCACTCCTTTCTGTCCTGGGAATGTGAAGAAGGTTTCCTGTCCACAGCCATTACAAGCTCCACCACTCCAGCACTCCTCCTCACCCCAAGACCTCCTTCTAGAACGGTGACCCAGATCCAAGCATGGGCAAAGCAAGTATTCCTGCCTCAGCACCAGTAGAGAGATCCTTGCAATTCCCCTCTGATCAGCCACTGGATTCCCCTTTAGTCTGTGGGCTGGAAGCTCAGGAAGCAGCTGCTCATCCCAGGGCTGAATTGTGTGGGAATGGAGCTGAGACCCCGCCTTCCTCTCTCAGCACCACAGAAACAGACTTTTCCCACTGACCTTCTAAATTGTCTTTGGCATTCCTGTATTGACGAGTCTGGAAACCGTCAAAGCTCCCTGAAATTCAGTCCTCTGAGGCCTGCTCCAGGTAAGCTGCAACTTGTGAGCCCACACCACACTGTGCTCTCTTCCCAGCACAGCACAATATACCTTTCTGATCAGGTTGTCTTGGGCTGGAAATTTATTTCACTCTCTCTTTTTGTGGGTTCTGCTGCCTTACAATTTGTTTAGAGCCATTTTTTATAGGTATTTGGAGGAGTTTGGGGGACAACTCAAGCAAGTTGCTGCTTTCACTCTGCCATGTTGGCTCCACCCCTGTTTCTTTTTTCTGATGGTTTCTCCTATTGGTTTTAATTTTTACTTAAAATACCACTAATGTGAAAATATGTTTAATAGGAATGTAAATGTATAGCCTATATCAGAATATGTGCCATCTTGGGGAAGGGGTGGGAAGTTAGGGGGAGAACAGTTTTAAACTCAAAAGCATATGTAAATGATTATTGGGAAATTAAAATAAATTAATAAAATTTTAAAAAAGAGAAGTATAAAAAGGTAAACAGGAAAGAAAAAAAAACAGCATATTAACAATAAGACCAAACTGTTTACATCCCTACATGGGAAGATGACACTTGTAAGTCTTTATTTTTTTTTTGCATATTTTATTAATTATTTTGATTTATCAGCAGTGACTTCCATACCCTTTTGAGTTTAATTTTTTTCTTCCACTTCCTCCCTATTTCCCTCCACAAAGTGATGCACAATCTGATATAGGCTATATATTTACATTCCTATTAAACATATTTTCACATTAGTGAAGTTGTAAGTAAAAATTAAACCAATAGGAGGAACCATCAGAAAGAGCAAACAAAACTCAACATAAGAGAAAAAAAGAGATAGCAATTCAACTTTCACAGTTATGATTGCTATCTATGTCTTTTTCTCCATCCTTTTTTCCCTCTGTTCATGCTTTTCTTTATCCTCTCTCCCTTCCCACCCTCACCAGTACTTTGCTTTTGACCACTGCCTCCTTCAGTCTCTCCTCCATTCTATTTTCCCCTTCCCCTCTCTTTCCCTTTGCCCCCACTGCTTCTTCCCTCCCTTCCATCCCCCCTCCCTTTTTTTCCCCTTTTCCCTCCTACTGCCCATAGGTCAAGTTAGATTTCCATACCTAACTAATTATGTTATTCCCTTCTTGAACCAAATCTGATGAAAGCAAGGTTCAAACAATGCTCAACCCACTTCCTTCTTTCCCTCTACTGTAATAGGATTTTATGTCTTTTCCTGTAATGTAATTTACCCTTGTCTGCCTCCTCATTGTGTTTTCTAAGATCAGGCTAATCCACTTACTTAGATCCATTTAACCCACCTGATTAGATTTTTTTTTTTTTATCATTACACCGAAGTCAAATACTATCCACCCCCTTTATGTATACTCCTTTAACATGGTGTAATAACAATACAGTTCTCAAGAGTTGCAAGTGTCATCTTCCCTTCTGGGGATGTAAACAGTGTGCCCTTATTAACAACATTTTATATCTTTCTGTCCCATTTACCTTTTTATGTCTTTCTTGAATCTTGTACTTGAAGATCAAATTTTTTGTTGAGCTCTCGTCTTTTTATCAGGAAAGTTTAGAAGTCCCCTATGTCATTGAATATCCATCTTCTCCCTTGAAAAATCATGTTTAGTTTTGCAGGGTAGCTGATTCTTGGCTGCAATCCAAGCTTTTTTGCCTTACAGAATATCATGTTCCAGAACCTGAGGTCTTTTAATGTAGAAGCTGCAAGGTCCTGTGTAATCCTGACTGTGGCTCCATGATATTTAAATTATTTCTTTCTGGCTACTTGCAGCACCTTCTCTTTCATTTGTTAATTTTGGAATTTTGCTATTATATTCCTTGGCATTGTCAATTTGGGATCTCCTTAAGGTGGTGAGCAGTGTATTCTTTCTATGGTTATTTTACCTTCTGTTTCTAGGACTTCAGGGCAGTTTTCCTTTATGATTTTCTGAAAGATACTGTCCAGGCTCTTTTTCTTTATCATGATTTTCAGGTAGTCCAATGATTTTTAAATTGTCTCTCCTGGATTGATTTTCCAGGTCAGTTGTTTTACTGATGAGGTATTTTAAGTTTTCATCCATTTTTTTTTTCATTTTTCTGTTTCTGTTTGACTGGTTCTTCCTCTCTCACAGAGTCATTAGTTTCCATTTGTCCAATTCTAGTTTTTAACAGATTGTTTTCTTCTGTTAGTTTTTGTACTTCCTTCTTCAATTGGCCCATTGTATTTTTAAGAGATTTGTTTTCTTCAGTGTACTTTTTTTGTCCAGTTTGCCAATTGTGATTTTTAGGGACTTGTTTTCTTCAGTGTCCTTTTTTTTTCAAATTGGCCAATTGTATTTTGTAAGGACTCTTCTACCTCTCTCATCACACTTTTAAAATCCTTCTTGAGCTGGTCTAAGAAGGCTTTTTGGGGTTCAGACCAGTCATATTCCCTTTTGATGTTGCAGATGTGGGTTTGTTGACAATGTCCTATTCAGAATTTCTATCTTGATCTTCAGTCTTCTCATAATATGAATGTATGATACATTTCTTTTTAATCATGGTTTCTTTATTCCCTGGCCTTTAAAGAGATTGAGCTCTCCTGCTGGGGAACAGAGGGCACTGATGCAAGCTTCTTGTGTTGGGAGCCTAGGTCTTGGTCACTGTCTTTGTGTGCTGGGGCCTCTTATGTTGGCAATTGGAGGCTGAAGGGTTTTGGCAGCTTACCTCATGTTGAGCTGGAATCAGCAAGGCTGAAACTTTCAGGCAATTCTAGGTTGCCTGCTTTTCCTTTTCTTTATCTTTCTTCAGCTCCTTTTAGATGGGTGTTGTAGGGTGTTTATCTGCCTGGGGCCCCCTGCGGTGTTATCTCCTTCGTCTCTGCTAATGCACTGGGAGATTCCTTTGCTGTAGAGTCCCAAGGCACCTGGTGTTTTTCTGAGCTGCTTTCCACCGGTTTCTGAGCCCTTGCTGAGGCACTGGGACGTCAAGGTGTTGGTGTTTGCCTGTTCTATCACCTGGGCTTCAGCATCTCCTCCTGGTTGACAGTTGGGTTGGTATCAGCAAGGCTTGTACTTTAGGAAGACTCAACGTTGTTTTCTTCAGCTCCTTGCAGATGAATGCTGCAGGGTACTTATCCACCTGGGGCCCTTTGTAGTGCTGCTTCCCTTATTTTTGCTGAGACAATGGGAGACCAGTTTGCTGGGTTGCTGCAGTGCTGATCCCTGTCTTTCTTCTAGTTCAGCTGTTCCAGGTTTTTTTTTTTTTCCTAGGATGAGATTTTCTGGGTTTTCAGAGGTTGATAGGGCAGAGTGAGAGTGACTATTTTTTCACTCCACCATCTTGGCTCCCAGAAGTGGAAGTTCAACAGTTGCAACTCTTAAGAATTGTAATGTCATTATGATGTTTAAAAGGGGGTATAATTAGACAGAAGGCATGGGTTTAAGTCGACTGTGATGTGATGGTAAAAAATTTAATTAAATGGAGAAAAAATTGTATCACATTGAAAAGGTACAAAAACCAAATACAGTAGAAGGAAAGAAGAGAGGGAGATAAGCATTGTTGGAACCTTACTTTTATCACATTTGGTTCGAAGAGGGAATATCATAATTATTTAGGTATATACATCTAACTTACCTTATAGAAAGTAGGAGGAGAAAGGGAAAAGAAAAGGGATAGAGTGAATAGAAGGGAGGGAAGAAGTAGAAAGGGTAAAGGGGAAGAAAAGAAAGGGAGCTTTCAGAAGGGAGGGCAAACTGAGAGTGGTGACAGTTGAAATCAAAACCCTACTGAGGAGGGAAAGGGAAAAAGGAAAGTGAAAAAAAGGATAAATGAGGGAGTAGAGGAAAAGGATAGAGAGGAAGACACAGATAGTAATCATAACTGTGAATCTGAATGGGATGAATTCTCCCATAAAACAAAAATTGATAGCAGAGTGGATTAAGAACCATAAACCTATAATGTGTTGTCTACAGGAAACACATTTGATGCAGAGGGATACACACAGCATAAAAGTAAAAGGCTAGAGCAGAATATATCATACTTCAGCTGAAATTAAAAAAAAAAAAAACAGAGATAGCAATCCTGATGTCAGACAAAGCAAAACAAAAATAGATATAATCAAAAGAGATAAAGAAGAAAACTACATCCTGCTATAAGATACCATAGGTAAAGAAATAATATAGTTACTAACTATACATGCACAAAGCATGTAGCAGCCAAATTCTTACAAGAGAAATGAAGGGAGAAAGGTTGATTAAGGGGGGTGGGGGAGATAATCTCAAACTCAAAATTTTATGGAAGCGAATGTTAAAAACTAAAATTAAATAAATTTAAAAGAATATTGAACTGTCTGAAAGCAATGAAAAAAAAAGCTTAGACATGATCTTTGAAGAAATGATGAAGGAAAACTGCCTTGATATTCTAGAACAAGAGGGTAAAAGAGAAATTGAAACACCAGTCAACTCCTGAAAGAGATCCCTAAATGAAAACTGCTAGGAATACTATAGCCAAATTCCAAAGTTTCCAGGTCAAGCAGAAAATATTGCAAGCATCCAGAAATAAACAGTTCAACACTTGTGGAACCACAGTCAAGATAACACATGATTTAGCAGAATCTACCTTAAAAGATCTGAGGGCTTTGAATAAAATATTCTGAGAGACAAAGAAATTAGGATTACAACCACGAATTACCTACCAAGCAAAACTGAATATAATCCTTCTGGGGGGAAATGGAAATTCAATGATATAAAATATTTTCAAGTATTTTTGATGAAAAGACCAGAACTGAAAAGAAAATTTGATGTTAAATTACAAGCCTCAACAGAAACATAAAATGGTAAACAGGAAAGAGAAATCATAAGAGACTTGATAAATTTAAACTGTTTACATTCCTATATGGGAAGATGATACTTGTTACTCCTAAGAACTTTCTCCCTATTAGGGTAGTTAGGAGTATACACAGACAGAATGCAGAGGTGTGAATTCAATATGAAAGGATGATAATATTAAAAAAAATAAAATTAAAGGGTGAGAGAAGAATGTAGTGGGAGAAAGATAAAGGGAGAGTTGGAATGGGGTAAATTATCTCATGTCAAAGAGGCAAGAAATAGCTTTCATAGTTGAAGGAAATAGGGGGGACATGAGGAGTGAGTGAACCTTTATTTCATCAGAATTGGCTCAAATAAGGAATACATACAAACAATTGGGTATAGAAATTCATCTTACTTTGCAGGAAAGTAGCAGGAGAAGGGGACAAAAAAAGGGGAAGGTGATAAAAGGGAGGGCAGCTTGGGGATGGGGTATTCAGAAGCAAAAAAAGTTTGAGGTGGCCCAGGATAAAAAGAGAGAATAGAATAAAATAGGGGAACAAGATGGAGGGAAATACAATTAGCAATGGTAATTGTGAAAAAAATTGAAGCAAGTTTCTCTGATAAAGTCCTCATTTCTCAAACTTATAGAGAACTTAGTCAAATTTATTAAAAATAAGAATTATTGCTCTATTGGTAAGTGATCTAAAGATGTGATCAGTTTTCAGATAAAGTAATCAAAGGTAACTATAGCCATATGAAAACAATACTCTAATTCATTGTTGATTGGAGAAATGCAAATTTAAAAAATTTTGAGGTACTGCCTCATAACTATTAGATTGGCTTATAGGACAGAAAAGGTAAAAGACAAATATTGGAAGTTATGCTGGAAAAACGAGACTTTAAAGCCCTATTAGTGAAGTTGTGAACTGATTCAACCATTCTGTAGAACAATTTGGAACTATGCCCAAAAAGCATGTATACTCTTTGACCTAGTAATACCACTACTACATCTGTATCTTGAAAGAGATAAAAAAGAGAAAGGAAAATGACCTATATGTACAAGAAATATTTATAGCAGCTCTTTTCTGGTGGCAAAGAATTGGAAATTGAGAGGAAGCCTCAATGGCTAAACAAGTTGTCATAAGTGACTATGATGGAATACTATTGTACTATAAGAAATGATGAGCAGTATGCTCTCAAAAAAAAAACTGGAAAGACTTGCATGAGACTGATGCAAAGTGAAATGTACTGGGTACAAAGTACCAGCAAGACGGTAAGATGATCAGCTGTGAATGACTTAACTATTCTCATAAATACAGTGATCCAAGACAACGTTGAAAAACTTATGATGAAAAATGCTATCTACCTCTAGCAAAAGAACTGATGCTATTTGAATATGGATTGAACATCCTTTTTTCTTTTCTACTTTATTTTTCTTGACTTTTTTTTGGATCTATGTTTACTTTCATATCATGAATATTATGGATATGCTTTGCATGACCAAATATGCATAACTTGCATTGAATTGTTTGCCTTCTCGATATGGGGTGTGGAGAGGGAGAAAGAAAAAGAATTTGGAGCTCAACTTTTTAAAATGAATGTTGATTTTTTTTTTACTTTTTAGTAACCAAGATGGCAGAATAAGGAGTAGGTTGCTATCACTCTCCCTTTTTGACTTCTAAAAAAAAAAGGAAGAAAGAAAAAAGAAAAAAATCAGAAAACAGCACCCCAAGAAAAATCCTTCAAAAGTGAAGCCAGCAGAAATACAGGATGTAGAGATGTCTTAGCTCAGGTAATTTGGAGGATCAGAAAGAAAGGACCATTTCACTAAAGTAAAAGAGGAGTGCCTTCCAGGACAGGAAGTGTATCAGCAAGCTGGCAACAAGTCCCACCTCAGCAAACCAGCAGAAGATCCTGAGCTACAGAGTGGTGGAAAAGGCAAACACCAACACCAGGACCCCACCCCCCCACATGACTTAGCATAGTAAGGGGAACCAACAGACTCTAGCTCTGAGAAATACCATGTGCACCAGCACATGCTCAGGTGGGTAGGTGTGTCCCAACAGCAGAACTCCACTTGATTCAACACATCCCTGGGTGGATAAGCATCCTGCAGTGGCCAGATATCCTTGTGTTCTGGTGAAGCCCCAAGTGGGCAGGCCTCCACCAACAGTGGACCTCCATGTGCTTCAGTGAAGCCCAGAACAGAGAAGTATTCTTCAGTAGCAGTCTTCCCTCTTCTTCAGGGCAGACCCTGTTTGATGGGAAGGCATCCTTTAGCAGCCAGACCCTTCTGTGTTTCAGCATAGCCCCAGACAAGCAGGTGTCCCCCAGAAGCCAAATTTCCCAATGCTTCATCTCAGCCCTGGGGAAAAGCAGAAAAACCCAACAGGCCTTAGCATATGCCAGACACCACCACTAGGACCCTAGTTCAACACCAGGTAAGCTGCCAGACCTCTGGGACTCCAGCTTCCATGACCTGAGTCCCAGGCACAGAAATCCAGTGTCCAGGACCTGAACCCCACCACAAGAAAATTAAGAGAGTGCCTTGTGTGCTCCAGCAGGAGAACTCAACTTTAAAAGCTAGGAAACAGGCAAATAACATAAGCAAGAATCAGAAAGGAACACTGACCACAGGACATTTTTATAGTGACAAATAAGATAAAAACACAAACTCAGAAGAGAAAAAACATTGTCAATATAAGTTCATCTGAAGCTTCAAAGGGTTTCTTCATGTTAAGAGGTGCAAAGACCTATTACAGTAGAGGGAAAGAAAGAAGGGAGGCAAGAATTGTTTGAACTTTACTCTCCTCAGATTTGGAATAACATACACACTCACTCGGGTATAGAAATATATCTTACCCTACAGGAAGTAGAAGGGGAAAGGGGAAAAAAAGGGAGGGGACCAGGAGAAAGGAGGGTGGATTGAGGGAGGTAGTGTCACAAGGAAAACATTTGTGAGGAGGGAAAGAGAAAAAGAGGAGGGAAAAGCAAATACAGGGGGAGGGGGAAGAGGATGGAGAAAAAAAATACAGTAATCATAACTGTGAATGTGAATGGGATGAATTCTCCTACAAAACCGAAGCAGATAGTAGAATGGATTAAAAAACATAATCCTGATGGCAGAGTTAAAGCAGTGACTTGCTTGAGCTCTCCCCCAAATCCCTCCAAATATCTGTAAAAAATGGCTCTAAACACATTCTAAAGCAGAAGAACCCACAAAAAGAGAGAGTGAAACAAATTACAGCCAAAGAAATCCTGGATGGTTGATTAGAAAGCTATATCACAGTGTGGGGAGAAGAGCACAGTTCAGCAAGGACACACAGGCTAAACAGGACTAAGTGAACTGGAGGAGGCCTAAGGGACTGAATCACAGGCACCTGTGGCAGTTTCCAGGCTTCTTAACCCACAAAGGCCAAAGAAAACTTAGAAGGTCAGTAAGAAAAGTCTGTCACTGCAGTGAGAGAGAAGCCTGGTCCCATCCCAGTCCCTGAGCTAGGCCGTTGGGTGGCAGCTGCTTCTGGAGCTTCCAGCCTACAGACTTAGGGGGAATCAAGTGGCCGATCAGAAGATTACAGAAATCTCTCTGCTGGTGCACAATTCTCTTGCTTTGCCTGTGCTTGGATCTGTGTCATAGTTCTGGGTGGTAGTCCTGGGACAAGGAGGAGTGATGGTGTGGTAGAGTTTGTAGTGGGAGTAAAGAGAAAATCCTCCTCACAGTTCCAAGGAAGAAAATAGTGCTTGTGGTAACTCATAGACCAAAGCATAGCCTAGGAAAGGAGTAAACAACTCCACCCTTATAATAGCACCTTGGAAGAACTGAAAATTTACAGGTTCCTAGAAGTATCTCTGAAGACAGCTGCACAAAACCCCCAAAGACAGTACATTCTTCACACGTGAAGCAGACCCTTACCTTGACAAAGAGTTTAAAACTCAAGTAATTGGCTGGGATCATGAACAAAGGCACAAAAAAAAATCAGAGGAGAGAATCTTTCTTTATTAACAAAAAAGATCAAAACAAATAACCAGAAGAAGACAACAATGGCAAAATTCCTACATCCAAAGCCTCCAAGAAAAAAAATATGAATTGGTCCCAGGCCATGAAAGAGCTCAAAAATGAATCTGAGAAACAAGCAAGATAAGTAGAGGAAAAACTGGGAAGAGAAATGAGAGTGATGCAAGAAAATCATGAAAAACAAGTCAACAGCTTGCTAAAGGAGACCCAAAGAAACACTGAAGAAATTTACACCTTAAAAATAGCCTAACACAAATGGCAAAAGAGGTCCAAAAAGCCAATGGAAGAACAATGTCCTAAAAAGCAAAATTGGCCAAATGGAAAAGGAAGTCCAAAAGCTTACTGAAGAAAACATTTCCTTAAGAATTAGAATGGAGCAACTGGAAGCTAATGATTTTATGAAAAATCAAGATACTGTAAAACAAATACAAAATAATGAAAAAATAGAAAACAATGTGAAATATCTCTTTGGAAAAACAACTGACTTGGAAAATAGATCCAGGAAAGAGAATTTAAAAATTATTGGACTGTCTGAAAGCCATGATCAAAAAAGAGCCTAGACATCATCTTTCAAGAAATTATCAAGGAAAACTGCCATGATATTTTAGAACCAGAGGGCAAAATAGAAATTGAAAGAATCCACTGATCTCCTCCTGAAAGAGATCCTGAAAGGAAAGCTCCTAGGAATAGTGTAGCCAAATTCCAGAGCTCCCAGGTCAAGGAGAAAATATCACAAGCAGCTAGAAAGAAATAATTCAAGTATTGTGGAAACACAATCAACATAACACAAGATTTAGCAGCTTCTATATTAAGGGAACAGAGGGCTTGGAGTATAACATTCTGGAGGGCAAAGGAGATGGGATTACAACCAAGAATTACCTACGAAACAAAACTGAGCATAATAATTCTGTGGATAAATGGTCAATCAATGAAATAGGGGACTTTCAAGCATTCCTGATGAAAAGAGCAGATTATACTGGGAGAAGGCGAAAGGGAGAGGTAGAATGGGGTAAAATCTCTCACATAAAACTGACAAGAAAAGGCTTTTCCAGTGCAGGGGAAATGGGGGAAGGTGAGAGGAAATTGACTATAGCAATAATAAAATTAACAGAAATCACATGATTATATCAGTAGATGCAGGAAAAGCTTTTTACAAAATACAATGCCCATTCATAATAAAACCATGAGAAAGCATACAAATAAATGGAGTTTTCCTTAAAATAATAAGTAACATCTATCTAAAAAAATCAGCAAGCAATATATGTAATGAGGATAATCTAGAAGCATTTCCATTAAGATCAATAGTGAAAGAAGGTTACCTATTATCACCACTGTTGTCATTATATGGTACTAGAAATATTAATTTTAGCAGTAAGAGAAGTAAAAGAAATTGGAGCATTAGAATAAGCAAAGAAGAAACAAAGCTATCCCTCTTTGCAGATCATATGATGATATACTTGGAGATTTATGGGAACAGAAGAATTTATGACCAAACAAGAGATAGAGGACCTTATGAAATGCAAAATGTATAATTTCGATTACATTCAACTGAAAATTTTTGCACAAAGACAATGCAACCAAGATTAGGAGGGAAAAAGAAAACTGGGAAAGAATTTTTACAACCAATATCTCTGATAAAGGCCTCATTTCTAAAATATATAGAGAACTGAGTCAAATTCTCCAGCTTTTCACTATTATTCCTTAGATAATGATGATGATTGATTGATGATGAAGATGACGATGATGATGATGATGATGATAGGACAATAATAAATAACAAAAAATCCTCTAGATGTGATCTGATAATGGAAGAGTATAGTGAAGTTACAGAGAATATTTAAAATAGGACAGACAAAAAGAAAAATAGATAGATCAATAGATAGATAGACAATTGATATATTTTCATATTTCCTAGAAGTAAGCCATAGGTTTTTTCATTAGATATCATGATTTCTGAAAAACTCCTGGCAGCACCCTAAATTAATATCATTAAGTTTCTCATGATATTGCAGGTCAATGCTCATTGTCAATGCTCACTAAGTGTTCAAAGGTTTTTTTTCTAGTACTAACTGTTGCAGTTTCAGGGTGCTGAGAACCCCAAAATGCAAGGAAAAAGGGGATTTGCCTCTAAAGAATTCAACCACTCCAGCCTTCTTTCAGTCAGAGTTGTGAGGTTTTCTTATGACACAGAATGGCAGGCAAGATTCCTTATAAATCTGCTGTATTGTCAGGCAAATAGCAGCAGGGAAGATTCTTAGGGAGATTGAGCAATTTAATGGGGGTTGGATTGGTACTTATATCCAAGAAAAGATAGTGAGAGGTTCTGGATGGGCTTAAGCAGGGGTTAATAACCTGGGGTGGTCCAGGTGCAGGCAATGAAAGGAGTTAAATGGTTTGGGCTGGGTCAAAGAGCCACAGTGAAAGAACTATTGAAATGACTATTGATTATCTAGGGATGGGCAAGTTGCCTTGGATGAGCCTCCAGCGATTGGGCTGTGTGGGAAAGTCCAGGACCTTTTAGGGGTTCAAGTCCCACTGCTCTATCACTAAAGATTAAGATTTTGCAAGCCATGCTAATGAAGACATAAATATTGGTCTAATCTCTACTGTAACTATAGATGTTCAAAAAAAAATGTGTATTCTCATTGAATATTACTATAAAATCTTAAATTTGTTTTGCAGAAGTAATTGATGGGATAAAATTCTATTGTAGCAAAAAAGCCCTGGACAAGGAAGAAATGTTTTAGTCTCTGTTCTTTCACTTACAGGCTATATAAGAACTTATTTATAATTTATGAGTATCTATTCAACAAATGTGAATATGGGAAAGAGATATGATTTCCTCAGTGCAGAGAAATTTCATTATCAGAAATCCACTCACTGATACATGAGCTTTCTGATAGAAGGTAAATTCCTTGAAAACAGGGCTTTGATTTTCTGTTTTTATTTTCAATGCAACCACAAGCTCTGATACATAGAATGTGATTAATAAATTTTCATTGATTGATTTTACTCAGGAAACAATGACTAAGGATTTAGTTTCTGTCACGTATGTATGAAGAGACCTGAAAAGCACCACAAAACTATTCAGATTGGGTCAAAGGTGTTATTTGAATCCAATTTTTCCTGAAAGTAAACTCAGAACTCTATCCATTATGCAATACTTCCTCTTTAGGAGAGCAGAGGGCATACAACAAATGTCCTCTCTAATGTGAATATTTGTTTTGAGGCTTCTAATGAGATAATAAAGTGAAAGTCCTATTCAGTAGCAAAATCTATAGATACAAGGAATTATAATGGTGAAAATGATGATAATGATGCTGATGGTGCTATCTAGGGTTGACCTTAAAAGCAAGGCAGAATGGACAGTTACCTGAGGCTTATGCTAAAATCTTCTCTACTTATTGCATCTGTGCCTGGCATTCTATTATCAGAGAGTCAATCTCTTGAAGATGGAAAGTTCTTCAGAATTCAGGAGTTCTTGTGATACAGTTTTTGTTCCTGAGAGATATTTGCACATTCATCTACTATAAGTTGTTATTGTAAAGACAAATAATTGACAATGAGCTGAAATAGCCATCAGGAATAGTACCTAATACATGGATAAAATGAAGAAGTACTAAAACGCTAAAGGTGAAATGTTAGGGTAAAAGGCTATTAAAGACATATTTCTACTTTGTATTTATTTTATTGCACCCACTCCATTCATAGAGTTCTAGAATATTAGAGATTGTGAACACTTAGACAAAATCAGTGTTAGCAACCAAGACCACACAAACTAATTTTTAACATTTTCATTTTCTGGGTATTTTGGCTCTTCTATGAGCATTATTTTTCCTCTCTGGACAATTTGACAACTCAAACATTAACATAAAATAAAATAAAATCTGTACAGATGATATGAGACAAAACCCATCAAAATTTTGTGACATTTCTTTGGAGATCAGTCTTTCAGCCTAGAGCACAGTTTTTATTTTGTTTTTTTTTCTGGAATCAAAGTTTTACCAGGACTTGAGATCCACTAGTTCAACACCAAATATCTGCTTTTCAAAAATACTTCTACAAAGGCTACTCAAAAGATTGACATGTGCATAGACTCTCTGGGTATGGAATGTGGTCGCAGGAACTGACTAATTTTAAAATGATGAAAAAGACAGTTAAATCTGTTTTGTTCAGATTCTTCAACTGTAAAATGGGAATGATAGTAGCACCCAGATCACTGTATTTTGGCAAAGAACAAATGAAATGATATTTACAAACATTTCTTAGCACAGTGCTTCTCTTCTAAACAGAGTGCCTACACCTATAGAATAGGTGCTTATAAATATTTATTTCACTTCTTTTCTCTTACTTTTCTTTCTCTTTCTTTACTTCTCCTACTTTTTAGATACATGCAATAAACCACCTCTCTTCAAACTCAGCAAAATATACCATCTCCATTTAAGGAACAGGCTCATCCTTTAACACCTACATCTAAATAATAACATTGTGAATATTTTCTGTGTATCCAGCAGAGGGTCTGTATGTTTATCTCCATTATGAAGGAGAAGACAATAATGGTGGGGGGAGGGAATCTTTACTTGCCATGAGTGCTCTCAAATCAAAGTTAGTTGTTTTGCTGATAAGAAATTTTAAATTCATGGATATGAAATTTCTTGACCAATATCACTATTACATTCCGTGATAGGGCTTAAACTACAACCCATCTTTGGGAAATCTCAATCCAGTGTTTGCTTAATTATTTATGTACTGATTTATTTAGTTATTTATTACTTATTTGCATATTTGTTCATTCACTTATCCTATTCATTCCTCCATTCATTGTTTTATCTAGCTATCTGTTTTTGTGCTGTACTAGTCAGTCATAACCACATCCATCAAAGACAAACCTGCCCACTCCTCCTCTCCCTTCCCCACCCTCCTGCCCAAAGTGTAAAGACCTTAAGAGTTAGGTTGGAACTACATAGGACCAAGGGCATTATGTGTCACTTAAAAAATAATTTAGTACTTTTTACTATGTAATTGTCAGTTATCCAAATCTATTCATCAGAGTGAGTACAACAAATTGTAATTGCTGGTTCAATTGAACAATAGCTCATCTATTTTGCATTACTTCTCAGTGAATATGTTTTACAAAGTGTATTAACTCTTTCAAACAATTAGCCTCCCAGTGAATAATGTAAATTGAAATTAATTTAATTTTTAGTCAGTACATCATCAAATATTCATTAAGAGCCTACTATGCTATAGGCACTGTATTAAGCAGTACTGTCATTGAAGAAGCTTACATTCTCTCAGGGGGGAAATATGTACATCTTATAAACTATAGAAACAAATAAATATTAAGGTAATTTCAGGAGAAAAGTAGCTAGAGAAATCAGGAAAGTCTTTGTGTAAAAGGTTGCAGTTGAGCTGAACTTTGGAAGGAGACAGAGATTCTAAGAATATGAGGTGAAGATAGAATATATTCCAGACATTAGGCGTGGTCTGTGCAAAGCATGAAGATGGTAAACGAAATGTCATATATGAGGAAAAGTAAGTAATCTAGTTTCTATACCCTATGGTGTATAAGCAAATAATGCATGATAATGAACCTATGAGGATAGGTTAGACTCAGATGGGCAAAACTTTTAAATGAAAGAGCTTATATTTTATTTTAGATGTAAAAGGATGTCACTAACCATTTGGATCTGGAGTCTCAATGCAATGTCATTTTTCAAATTGTTATGGACTTGTAGTAGTAGATTTGGAATCAGAATTCTTGGTCTCAGCCCTGGTCCTGATATTAACTAGCTATGTGGCCTTTGTTAACTCATTCCATCTCTTTATGCTTCAGCCCTCTTAGATGAAAGAATAAGAGAAGATATTCTCAAATGTTTCCTCTATTATTAATAGTTCTGAGTATAACTGTTATCTCCATTGAATCAGTGATTCTTCAAATGTATGGGAAGAAAGTAATAATTTGCTTTTCAAAGCTGGTTACACAGGAAACAAGCTTCACTAATAAGAGCTGGTTGACTGAGTACTAAGGCCATTCTCCACCAATTTTGTGCTCTGATGTTACCAGGCTTCAAGGTAGCAAAGAAATGATATTTTAAAAGTCTATGCCAGTGAAACAGAAGTGCTGGATAGTCTTACAGGGTTGGAAATCCTTTGGGTAATACTTGTCAAGAGACCAGCCATCCAATAAACATGTGGCTTGTCAGCAGCAGAGCTAGTTTTCTTTAACAATAACTCTTAAAGATAATCTTTTAAATTATAGAGGTCATGATATGGTTCTATGGAAAAAAGTACCCATAGTTAAGGAAATCACAGATCTTTGCATTACTGAAATATATACTTCTGCTATTGCAAGCCAAAAATAAGAATATTACTACATTGGGAGGACTAACAACAACAAGAATGCAATAAAAATTGTAGTAGTAATTTGAAGTTAATTGGCAAAAACCATATAATATTAAACTTGAAATCTTCTAATAATTAAAATCAATATGTTCCATGTGAAAAGGGAATGAAAGTAAATTTAACCTTCTCTAACCCTATTTCCCACATGTGAATTTAAGGGGGGAAAAGAGAGTACTGTTGCTTGAGAATTTTCACCTTATATAGATGCATATCCACACTACCTTGCAGAGTCATAGTAAAAGAAAGCCCACCAAAAGTTTTTTTGTTTGTTTGTTTTTAGTGTGTATGTGTGTTTCATGAATTCTTTCACAGTCTAAAGAAGTTCATGGATAGCTTCTCAGGGGAAAAACAACATGTGAGTAAAATGAAACATAAGATTACACAGGAAACCAACAAAATAACATAAAGATGTAACCTTCCTCATTTTAATTCATAAACCTTTTGAAAACTATCTATGTAGAACCCCCAGTTAAGAAACTCTGGTTTATTCGATATGTAGGAAAGTTGAAGCAATAACTCAAAACACTAACCCAGTGCTTGCTTCTTATGAAAAGTAATTGCTGTTGTACAATTGGTGGGTGGAGCAAATGATTACTTATATGGTATGGTTTGAGGGTTGAAAAGTTCCTTAGAGATTATAAGATTTAACTCTCTAATTTTACAGGTAAAGAAACTAGATCCAAAGAAGAAAAGTATGTTCATCAAAGTCATACAAGTATAGAATATCAGGGTATAGATTTGAATCCAGGTTCTTTGACACAGAAGTCAGTGCTGTTTCTATTACACAAAAATGTCTTTTAATGGCATCTGCCTTCCCCTTAGTCTAGACTAAGAGACTGACTAATGACCCTAATTACAATGCAAATATATTATCTGTAAGGGGCAACACATTAAGATTATCTCTCATTAATAAATTTTTAAATAAGGCTGCCAGGTTAGCACCAAGTCATTTAATAAGGCTCCAAGGGAAAAACCAATGAATTTGATTAGAGGAATCAAGGGGAAAGAAATTTCTGCAGTATAGGGCAGTCTAGGAGGGAAAGGCTAACAATGGAACTTTAGAGAGCATCTAGAGGGCAATAATATGGCACAGAGTGCCCAAAGGACAGGGTAAAAAAGATGATGTATTGAAATTGAGGCAGAGGAATATCCCCATCACTTATATTAGTGCTGCTGAAAGGCAGCTTCTAATGGTACTATTTCTTTCTTACATTATTTTTAGATAATTATTGTTTAAGAGGGATAAACTCATTTGAATGGTGTTCTATGTGCAAAACACTGTGCTAGACATTGAGGGAAAAAAGTTAACTACAACAAAAAATAAACAGCATTGGCTTTTAAAGAGCTTCCACTCAAAATAATGATAATCTGAGGGTGGAGAGAAAACTACACTTGTGGGAATTAGTTACAACCATTTATGGAAAAAAAATAGAGATAAAAGATGCTATAGAAGCTAAATAAATTAGACTGAATAGCTGATTGGGTACAATTCTGGGCATATTCTGGGTAATTGTTGGATATAATTCTAGGTCCTTTGGAGAGATAATGGAGCCCTCCATAGAATGGAGAAGGTTGGTGGAAAGAGGCAAGGTTTATGAGGAAAAAATGAAGAAAAAATAATGAGTGATTGCTTTCATTTGCTAACATCTCTGTAGAGATGTTGGATTAATAGGTTGATTATGACATAAATTATTATCCATCAGAGCAGAATGAAAAAGAATAAGCAAGTAGTAGAACCAGGAGAGAGCATTATCTTTGAAGAGAATAGAGAAAAAAATATGTGGAAATAATATCTAGTATTTATTGATGTAGTCAGTTGAGGAAAAAAAGAATCAAAAAAGATTTAACAATTATATGATAATTGTTAATATTTGAAAAGTCAGAAGCCAAACTTTAAAGGGCCTAGTGAGTGGTGAAGATAGGGAGATGGACTGCATGCACTTTTTTTTTCTGGAAGTTTGCTGGCTTAAGTGAAGACAAGTATAGGATAATATATTGGAGAATAAGGAAGGGTATAGTGAATGCATATATTTTTCAAATTTTATTTTAATTAATTTATCTATTAATTTTTAGTTTTGAACATTTATTTCCACAAGGTTTTGAGTTTCAAATTTTTAACCCATCCCACCCCTACCTCCACTACAAGATGGCATACATTCCGAATATCCCTTCCCCTATTCTTCCCTCCCTTCTATCTTTCCCCCCTTCTCTTATCTCTTTCCCCTTCTACTTTCCTGTAGGGCAGGATAGATTTCTTTACTCCATTTGCTATATTTCTTATTTCCTAGTTGCATGTGAAAACATTTTTCTTCAATATGTGTTTTTAAAACTTTAGGTTCCAAATGTTCTCCCTTTCTTCTTCCATACCCACCATCATTGAAAGGGAAAGCAACTCAATATAGATTATACATGTGCAGTTACACAAAACACTTCCACAGCAGTCATGTTGTGAAAAACTAACTCTATTTCCCTTAATCCTATCCCTTCCCCCATTTATTCTATTCTTTTTTTTTTTGACCCTGCCCCTCATCAGAGGTGTTTTCTTCTGATTATCCCCTTTCTCAATCTTCCCTCCTCTCTATCATTCCCTTGCTCTCTTGTCCCCTCCTCCCCCTATTTTCCTGTAGGATAAGACAGATTTCCACACCCATTTGAGTGTGTATGTTGTTCCCTCCTTAAGTCAAATCCTATGAGAATAAGATTCAGTTATTCCCTCTCACTTTCCCCTGTTTCTCCTTAACTGTAAGAGACTTTTCTGGTTTTTTTTGTGAGATAATTTACCCTGTTCTACCTCTTCCTTTGTCTTTCTCTCAGTATAATCCTCTCTCACCCCTTAATTTTATTCTTCAGATATAACCGCTTCATCTTCAATGCACCCTGTTCACTCTATCTATCTGTCTATCTATCTATCTATCTATCTATCTATCTATCTATCTATCTATCTATCTATCTATCTATCTATCTATGTACATCTATATCTATACCTTATATATAATTTTTAGTTTATATGAATACATACACACACACACATATAATACATATACATACATACAATTTTTCCACTCCAAATAACAAAGGTCTCATGAGTTATAAATATCATCATCCCATGCAGGAATGTAAACAGTTCAACATTGATAAGTCTCTTATGATTTCTCTTTACTGTTTACCTCTTTATGTTCCACTTGAGTCTTGTATTTGAAAGTCAAATTTTGTATTCAGCACTGGTCTTTTCATCAAGAATGCTTGAAAGTCCTTTATTTCACTGAATGACCATTTTTTCTCCTGAAGGATTATACTCAGTTTTGCTGGGTAGGTGATTCTTGGTTGTAATCCTATCTCCTTTGCCCTCCAGAATATTATATTCCATGCCTTCTGGTCCCTTAAGGTAGAAGCTGCTGCATCTTGAGTAATCCTGATTATGTTTCCACAATACTTGAATTGTTTCCTTCTGTCTGCTTGTAATATTTTATTCTTGACCAGGAAACTCTGGAATTTGACTGCAATATACCTAGGAGTTTTCCTTTGAGGATCCCTTTCAGCAGGAGATCAGTGGATTCTTCCAATTTCTACTTTGCCCTCTAGTTCTAAAATATCAGGGCAGTTTTCCTTGATAATTTCTTGAAAGATGATGTCTAGGCTCTTTTTTTGATCATGGCTTTCAGACAGTCCAATAATTTTTAAAGTCTCTCTCCTGGATCTATTTTCCAGGTCAGTTGTTTTTCTAAAGAGATATTTCACATTGTTTTCTATTTTTTCATTGTTTTGGATTTGTTTTACAATGTCTTGATTTCTCATAAAGTCACTAGCCTCCAATTGCTGTATTCTAATTCTTAAGGAAGTGTTTTCTTCAGTAAGCTTTTGGACTTCCTTTTCCATTTGGCCAATTTTGCTTTTTAGGACATTGTTCTCCTCATTGCCTTTTTGGATTTCTTTTGCTATTTGGTTGGGCTATTTTTTAAGGTGTATTTTCTTCAGTATTTTTTTGGGGGGGTCACCTTTAGCAACCTTTTGGATTGTTTTTCATGATTTTCTTGCATCACTCTCATTTATCTTCCCAGTTTTTCCTCTACTTCTCTTACTTGTATCTCAAAATCCTTTTTGAGCTCTTTCAACTCCTGGGACTGATTCATATTTTTCTTGGAGTCTTTGGATGTAGGAGCTTTGACTTTGTTGTCTTCTTCTGGTTGTATGTTTTGATTTTCTTTGTTACCAAAAAAAAAAAAAAAGATTCTATGGTCTCACACTTCTTTCCAGGTTTGCTCACAATCCCAGCCAATTACTTGAGTTATAAACTCTTTATTAAGGTAGAGGTCTGCTTCCAATGTGGAGAATGTACTGTCCCAAGCTTCAGGGGTTTGTAGAGTTGTTTTCAGAGATACTTCTAGGGACCTGTAAATTTTCATTTCTTCCAAGGTAGTATGATAAGGTGAGGTGTTTACTCCTTTCCTGGCCTTTGCTCTGGTTTATGAGTGATCACAAGTACTCTTTTCTGTCTTGGAAATTTGAAGAGGATTTTCTCTGTACCACCACTACAAGCTCCAACAACCCAAAGCTCCTTCTTGCCCCAGGATTTCCCCTCAGAACTGTGACCCAGGTCCAAACACAGGCAAAGAGCTTCCTGCCTCAGCACTGGCAAAGAGATCCCTGCAATCCTCCTCTGATCAGACACCCAATTCCCCCTTGGTCTGTGGGTCTGAAGCTCAGGAGACACCTACCACCCTGGGGCCATGCTTGGGAACTCGGGCTGAGACCTAGCTTCTGTCTCACCACAGAAACAGACTTTTTCCAGAGATCTTCTAAGTTGTCTTTGGCCTTCGTGAGTTGAGAGATCTGTAAACTGCCATAGCTGCCTTTGATTCAGTGCTCTGAGGCCTGCTTCAGGTTCACTGTGGCATGCATGCCCATGCCTAACTATGCTCTTCTCCCAGCCCAGCATGATATACTTTTCTGATCAAACATCCAGGTTGTCTTGGGCTGGAAATTTGTTTCACTCTGTCTTTTTTGTGTATTCTGCTGCTTTAGAATTTGTTTAGAGCCATTTTTCATAGTTATTTGGAGGGTTTTAGGGGAGAGCCCAAGCAAGTCACTGCTTTCACTCAGCTATCTTGGCTCTGCTATGATTAGTTTTGATTTTGCCTTTTCATTTAGTAAATATTTTTTTTCTGAGTTAAAGTGTCATTGTGATTGCTTTGTATAAAATGGGGAGGGGCACAAGACATTGGTTTGGACTCACTAGCTAAAGTCTTTAGTTTACATATGTATTTCTTTCTGCAACACCAAAATTACTCTAAGGACCCAGTGAGTAAATTTTACCAATATGTCTCCAACTACTGTAAATGCATGTTAGGAACTAAGGGGGGAGAGAGAGAGACAGAGACAGAGACAGAGAGAGAGAGAGAGACAGAGAGAGAGAAAGAGAGAGAGAGACAGAGAGAGAGAGACAGAGACACAGAGACACAGAGACACAGAGAAACAGAAACAAAAGACAGAATAATAGAGAGAGACAGAGATTGACAGAGACTAACAGGGAAAAAGAAACAGAAAAAAAACAGAGAGAGAAACAGACACAAAAAGAGAAAGAGAAAGACACACAGAAAGAGACAGAGACAAGAGGTAAAATAACAGAGATACAAAGATTGACAGAGAGAAACTGAGAGACACACACACGCAGAGAAAAGAGATTATGCCTTTACAAACCCACCCAAAAAAATAGGAAGTAGAGCAGTTCAACTAGATAGGAAAGAGAATGCTGGGAGAAGTATCAAGAGGAAGAGATTTTTCCTTTGCAGATGGCATCTCTCTGCCACAAGGATTAAGAGAGCAAGAAATCTAAATGTGCTGGCCATGGGATAGGGAAAATAAAGTTAATTTGGTATTCATTTAATCAAAGCAGGGAGTGCTTTGCTTTGGTGATAGCTGTTGGAAAGATCTTGTAATACAAAAGGTGATTAATTTTGATTCAACTAATTCAGTCTCTAACATTAATATATTGTGTTAGATCTACTATTAGGCTTCATTTATTAAAAAATGCATTCAATAAATGTAAGTAAACAAAATATTAGGTTGCTTTCCAAATTACACCATAAAATATGCTATTTACATTTTGATTAGAAAAAAGTAATGAGGCAATATAAATTTTAACAAAATATAAATAATAATTCATTTGTTATGTTATCCCTTAGGAATCCATCTGCAAATTAAAAAGTTTGAATATTTTTTTCCATTGTAAATTGAAACTGCTGATAAAAGATACTAACATTTTTAAAGGTGAAAAATTGTTTAGTATATATTTAAATGTACAGAAAGTCATTCACTCATTTCATTCATTTATCTGTTCATTTATTAAGTACTTACTCTGTATCATGCACTATGTTAGAACTGGTAGAGACAAGTAAATAAATTATGCTTCTTAACCTCAAATGCCATATGATTCAGCCAAGGATATAAAATATGTATAATAGCTAAATATAATTCAAATTATGGTTGATAATTACTGTAGGGAATTCAAATATCTACATACACTATATTTTACATATCATTTCACTCATAATATCAACATGACTGAGCTTTAATTTCTTCATCTGTTAAGATGGGAAAAATACTGATAGTGTATGCTGCTCAGTGCTATTAAGAGACTCAAAGAGAAACTTTGCTAACATCATTTGATACATACATATTAAGACATTATTATGTCTCTAGTACCTAGAGAATTAACTTCAGCCTGATGGGGATCTGGATTCAAGTTATATCTATGACACATTCTGGTGTTGTGTAGTTTAGGAAGCCATTTAACTTTTCACTGTTCTAGGACAATGTCTTGCTCAATATATTCTAACCTGACTTGGTAGATGGAGTTTCCTCACTTGGTATTTCCTGATACCAGTGTGACCAAATATCCCATCTCTATTGCTCTATTGTTACAACACAGTGTGTGTCTTTATTTTGCTTCCAATCTAATTAGAAAATAATGTAGATTGGGATAAAACATGACAATGTATAATGACTGTGTTAAAGTTGTAGAAAAATCAATTTTTGTTAAAACAAGTGAAATATTGCCCTGAAATACTGTATATTTGATGGAAATAAATTTTAATTGTTTAAAAAAAAACAATTCTGTCATTAATTAGTAAAGTAGTCTGCACAAAATATATGTAGTGACTTCTGGGAGCCAAGATGGCAGAGTAAGTAGTAAATTGCTGCAGCTCTCCCATATTAATTTCCAAAACAATTATAAAATAGTACCCCAGAACAAATCCTGGAACATAAGAGCCTGTGTAAAGATGGGATGAAGCAGCCTTTTAGTTCAGGAGACTTGGAGGATGAGCAAGAAAAGTCTATCTCACTCAGGTAAAAGAATACAGTCTAGGATAGGAAGCATCCCAGCAAGCCAGCAGCAAGTCTCACCTTAGCACATCAGTGGGAGATTCTGAGCTCTAGTGTGGTAGAAGAGGCAAACAATAACACCAAGACCCCTTACTTGCCTTAGAAAAGCCAATGGAACCTCCAGACTCCAGTTTCCACAACTATCACATGCTTCAGGACAAACAGACAGCCTACAGTCCATAGACAAAGTAGGCCAGGACTCCACATGTTTTAGCACAGCTCCAATCTATGTGCTTCAGGAGACCCAAAGGGAAACAGGTACCCTCAATTAGCCAGACCTTCAAGAGCTCTAGTGTAGCCCTAGGAAAAAGAGGAAAAACCCCACAGAGCCTCAGCACGTACTAAACTCCATCACTGGAGCCCTGTTCATCACCATGCAAGCTGCCAGGCTACCATGGGCTCCACCAGCAACAATCACCCACCACCCTAGCCCCTCAAGACAAAACCAGACATAAGGGTTCCTGTGGGTCTCAGGATAACATCAGTGCAGCACCAGGTAAACAGCCAGGGCTTGAAGCCACTGACGAAAGAAACCTAAGACAGAACCCATTCCACTCTGAGAAGCAAGATCAAATGGAAAAGAAAGGAAAAAGGCCAGAAAAAAAAAGATGAGCAAATAACAACAAAAGAATCTGATAACAGAAAGTTATTATGGTTACAGTGAAGAACAAGATACAAACACAGAAAAGGATGAAAATGTCAAAACATTTATGGGCAAAACCTCAAAGGAAAACAGGAAGTGGTTGCAAGTACAGAAAGAACACATAGAAGAGCTCAAAAAAAGAGCTTAAAATCATATAAGAGAGGTAGAAGAAAAAATGAGAAAAGAAATGTGAATTATGCAAGAGAATTATGAAAAAAATAACTCAAGAGCTAGGAAAACTGCTTAAAAAGTGGAAATGGTCAAATGAAAATGGAGATACAAAAATCCACTCAAAAATTAAAAAAATAACGCATTAAAGAATAAAATTGGACTTTGGGGAGACAAGAAGGCAGAATAAGCACTGGGTTGCTCCCCCCCCCCGTGGACCTTGAAGGACCCAGAACATACCATCCCAGAAGCAATCCTAGAAGAATGGAAGCAGGAGAGTGATGGTGCACAGCAGTTTTTTGGCTCATAAGGCTTGGAGGATTGAAGTGGAGGTCCCTCATGCAGCACCTGAGGGGACCAGTACAGTACAGGAGATGTCCTGGCAAGCCAGTGATAAACCCCATCTCAACAGACCAGCAAGAGTTCCTAAGACCCAGTAGAGTAGCCAAGGGCCAACACTAGGACCCCCTACTGTGCCTTTGCACAGCCAGAGGAACTGGCAGAAGCAAGTACAGAGAAACACCACTAGCAGTAGTGGAGAGACTTCCACCAGCAGCTGAGCCTGCCAGTACTCCAGCATAGCCTCAGGGGGGAGGCAACCTCCAGCAGCCAAACCACCCCCATCCCCACCCCCCACACATGAGTTTCAGTGTAACCCTAGGAAAACATAAAAGGACCCCACCTTGCTTCAGCACAAATCAGCCATCATCACCAGGACCCAGCTCAGGATAGGCAACCATTACCGTATAGCCTCCAGCTGCCAGCATCTGAGGCCCCAGCACATAGAACCAGTAGCCAGGCCACTAGACTCCAGCACAAGAAGCATGGAATATACCTCCTTTGCCCCAGAAGCAGACATCAGCTTTGAAAGCCAGGAAAAAGACAAATGCCATGAGCAAAAAGTAACAAACGAAAATGAAGACCATAGATTCTTACGATGAGAAGAAGAGCAAAACACAAATTCAAGAGAAGACAACCTTGTTAATATAACAAGATCCAAAACCTCAAAGGGGAATATTAACTAGTATGAAGCTCAAAAAGCCTTCAAGGAAGAGCTCCAGAAGGATTTTAAAAGTTCAAAAAGAGAGGTAGTAGAAAAATTAAACAATCATTTAAAAATAAAATTGGCAAAATTGGAAGAAAAAGGTCACTGAAGAAGATTCTTTAAAAAGTGGAAGTGGCAAAATGGAAAAGGAGATATAAAAGATAACTGAAGAAAACAATTTGCTAAAAATTAGAAATGAGCAAGTGGAAGCTAATGACTTTAAGAGACATCAAGAATCAGTCAAACAAAATCAAAAGAATGAAAAAAATAGAAGAAAACATAAAATATCTCATTGGAAAAACAAGTGACTTGGAAAATAGATCCAGGAGAGATAATTTAAGTATACCTGAAAGCTATGATTAAAAAAAAAAAAGATCCTGGACAATACCTTTCAGTCAATCATCAAGGAAACTTCCCTGAGGTACTAGAAACAGGTGGTAAAACAGTCATACAAAAAATCCATTGATCATCTCCAAAAAGAGATTTCAAATTGTAAACACCTAGGAATAATGTAGCAAAATTGCAGAATTATCAGTTCAAGGAAAAAATTCAATAAGCAGCCAGAAAGTAACAATTCAAATGTCATGAAACCAGAGTCAAGATTATTTAGAATCTTGCAGATCCTATGCTAAAAGGTCAGAGGGCTTGAAATACAATATTCCTTAAGACAAAAGATCTTTGATTACAATTAAGGATCAAATACCCAGCAAAACTGAGCACAATCTTTCAGGGGAGGAGATGGACATTCAATGAAATAGGAGACTTCCAGACCTTACTAATGAAAAGAGAGAGCTCAATTACAAATCTGATCTTCAAATACAAGACATAAAACATTGAGAGAGGCATAAAAATGTAAACAGGAAAGAAAAAGAAAATGTTATTCAATAAGGGCAAATTGTTTATATCCCTACATGGGAAGATGATATATATAACTCTTTTTTATTATTTTTTAAAATTCATTTTAGTAATTTATTTTGACTTATCAACAATCACTTCCATATGCTTTTGAGTTTAAAATTTTTCTCCCCCTTTTTCCCCACCACCTCTCCAAGATAGTGCACAATCTGATACAGACTATACATTTACATTCCTATTAAACACATTTTCAGATTAATGAAGTTGTAAGTAAAAATTAAAACCAATAGGAGGAACCATCAGAAAAAGGACACAAAGCTCAACAGAAGAGAAAAAAAAAAGAGAGTTCATCCCATTCACATTCACAGTTATCATTACTGTCTGTGTCTTTTTCTCCATCCTTTTTTTCCCTTTTATGCTTTTCTTTCTGCTTTCTCCTTCTTCCCCACTAGTGTTTTGCTTTTGACCACTGCATCCTTCAGTCCCTCTGACCTTCTATTTTCCCTTTCCCTTTTCTTCCCCTTTCCCTTTATTGCTTCTTCTCTCCCTTCTATCCCCCCTCCCTTTTCTTTCTACTTTTTGCTCCTACCGCTTATAGGGAAAGTTAAGATTTCTATACTTAACTAATTATGTTATTCCCTTCCTGAGCAAAATCTGATGAGAGCAAGGTTCAAACAATGCTCATCCCCCTCCATTCTTTCCCTCTACTGTAACAGGAATTTTTGTCTCTTCCTGTAATGTAATTTACCCTTGTTTGCCTCCTCCTTCCTCAATACATTTTCTAAGATCAGACTAATCCACTTACTTGGATCCATTTAACCCACTTGACTAGATTTTTTTATCATTACATCAAAGTCAACTAATATCCACCCCTTTATGTATACTCCTTTAACATGGTGTAATAACAATACAATTCTCAAAAGTTCCAAGTGTCATCTTCCCTTGTGGGCATGTAAACAGTCCACCCTTATTAACAGCACATTGCATCTTCCTGTCCCATTTACCTTTTTATATCTTTCTTGAATCTTGGACTTGAAGATCAAATTTTTTGTTCAGCTCTGGTCTTTTTATCAGGAATGTTTGGAAGTCCCCTATTTTGTTCAATGTCCATCTCCTCCCTTGAAAAATTATACTCATTTTTGCAGGGTAGTTGATCCTTGTCTGCAATCCAAGCTCCTTTGCCTTACTGAATATCATGTTCCATACCCTGTGGTCTTTTAATGTAGAAGCTACAAGGTCCTGTGTAATCCTTACTGTGGTTCAATAATATTTAAACTTTTCTTTTTTGGCTGCTTTCAACACCTCTTTCATCTGGTAATTTTGGAATTTTGCTATTATATTCCTTGGCATTGTCAATTTGGGATCTCTTTCATGTGGTGAGTGCTATATTCTTTCTATGATTATTTTGCCTTGTGGTTCTAGGACTTCCAGGTAGTTTTCCTTTATGATTTCCTGAAAGATACTGTCCAGGCTCCTTTTTTCATCATGATTTTCAGGTAGTCCAATAACTTTTAAATTGTCTTTTCTGGATCGATTTTCCAGGTCGGTTGTTTCACCAATGAGGTATTTTAATTTTCATCTATTTTTTCATTTATTTTACTTCTGTTTCACTGATTCTTGCTCTCTCATAGAGTCATTAGTTTTATTTTTTTTGGTCCATTTCTAGTTTTAACAGATTGTTTTCTTCTGTTAACTTTTGTACTTCCTTCTTTAATTGGCCAGTTGTATTTTTAAGGGATTTATTTTATTCAGTTATTTTTTTTTCCAGTTTGCCACTTGTGTTTTTTAGGGACTTGTTTTCTTCAGTGTACTTTTTTTTCCAATTAGCCAGTTGTATTTTTGAAGGACTCTACTACCTCTCTCATTTGACTTTTAAAATTCTTCTTGAGCTTTTCTAAGAAGGCTTTTTGGGCTTCAGACCAGTCATATTCCCTTTTGATGTTGCAGATGTGGGTTTGTTGACAATGTTGTCCTCTTCAAAATTTCTACCTTGATCTTCACCCTTCTCATAATATGAATGTATGATACATTTCTTTTTACTCATGGTTTCTTTATTCCCTGGCCTTTAAAGAGATTGAGCTCTACTGCTGGGGAACAGAGGGCACTGATCCAAGCTTCTTGAGTTGGGAGCCTAGGTCTTGGTCACTGGCTTTGTTTGCTGGGGCCTCTTATGCTGGCAATTGGAGGCTGAAGGGCTTTGGCAACTTACCTCATGTTGGGCTGGAATCAGTAAGGCTGGAACTTTCAGGCAATTTTAGGTTGCCTGCTTTTCCTTTCTTTTAGCTTTCTTCACCTCCTTTTAGATGGGTGCTACAGGGTGTTTATCTGCCTGGGGCCACTTACAGTGCTCCATCCCTTGTTTCTGCTAATGCAGTGGGAGATTCATTTATGGTAGAGTGCCGAGACCCTTGAGGGTTTTCTGTGCTGTCTTCTACCAGTTCCTCCATCCTCACTGAGGCACTGGGAGGTCCAGTTGTTGGTGTTTGCCTACTCTACCACCTGGGCTTCAGGAACTCCTCACGGTTCACAGTTGGAGGCTATAGGGTTCTGAGAGCTTACCTGTTGTTGGGTGGGAATCAGCGAGTCTGGGGCTTTAGGAAGACTCTAGATTGCTTTCTTCAGCTCCTTTAATATGGATGCTGCAGGGTGCTTATCTGCTTGTGGCCCTTTGTAGTGCTCCTTCCCTTATTTTGCTGGGCTGCTGTGCTGTCATTCTCCATATTTCCTCTAGTTCAGCTGTTCCAGATGTTTTTTTCTGTGGTGGTGTTTTCTGGGTTTTCAGAGGTTGATAGGGGAGGGTGAAGTGAAAGATGATACTTATAACTCTTGAGAACTCTGCCTTTATGAGGATATTTAGAAGACATATACATAGAGAATGTGAGAGTAAATTTATTTTCATGTGATGATTGAAAAAATAACCTAATTAAGTGGTGTAAAGGGACTGTAATGGCAGAAAAAGAAAGGAGGAGGCAGAAAAGGGTAAATTATATCACATGAAGAGGCACAAAGACATATTGCAGGAGAAGGAAAGAAGGGAGGGAGATGAGCATTGTTTGAATTTTACTGTCATCAGATGTGGCTCAAGGAGGGAATAACATACACAGTTACTATGGAAATATTAATTACCCTATATGAAGTAGGAGGTGAAAGGGGAAATAAAAAGAAGGGATTGTTGGAAAGGAAGGTAGAAGTAGTGAGTGGAAAGGTAAAGAAAAGGGAGAGAGCTGTTAGAAGGGATGGCAAATTGAGGGAGGTGGGGAGCAAAACTCTAGTGAGGAGGGAAAAGGAGAAAGGAGAAATAAAATGTAAGGGGGAGATATGATGGAGAGAAAGACACAGATCAGTAATCATAATTTTGAATGTGAATGGGATGAACTCTCCAATAAAACAAAAGCAGAGAGCAGAATGAATTGAGAAACATAATTCTACAACATATTGTTTACAAGACAACCAATTTGAAGTAGAGGCATACACATAGGGCAAAATAAAAAGTGAACAGGATATGTTATGCTTCAACTGAACTAAAAATAGCAGGAGTAGTAATCCTGATCTCATACAAAGCAAAAGCAAATATGTATCTCATTAAAAGAGAACAGGAATAAAACTGCATCCAGCTAAAAGTCACCATAAACAATGAAGTAAGAGTATTACTAAACATATATGCACCAAGTGCTATAACATATGAATTCTTAGAGGAAAAATAAAGGGTGGTACAGAAAGAAATAGTCAGCAAAACTATACTAGTGGTGGACCTCAACCTCTCCCTCCCAAGAAATAAGGGAAGGAAGTAAACAGAGTTGTTTTTTTTTTTAAAGTGATATTATAGACCTCTGGAGAAAATTGAATGGGGGTTGAAAGGAATATGTCTTTTTTCTAAATTTTACATGACACCTACACAAAAATTGACCATATAGTAAGACATAAAATCCTCACAATCCAATGCAGAGGGGGAGAAATATTAAATTCATGCTTTTCAGATCATGATGCAATAAAAATGTTATGTAATGAAGGGCCATGGGAAGATAGATTAAAAATTAATTGGAAACCAAATAATCTAATCTTAAAGAGTGGGTCAAACAACAAATCATAGAAACGATCAATAAATTCATACAAGAAAATGACAATAATGAGACAAGATACCAAAACTTACAGTATGGGGTAAAAGGAGTTTTGGGGGAAGTTTCATATCTCTAAATGCTTACATGAGTAACATAAAGAGAAGATCAATGAATTGAGCAGGCAACTAAAAAAAAGACAAAACTAGAACAAATTAAAAATCCCCAATTAAATACCAAATTAAAAATACTGAAAACCAAAGGAGAGATTAATAAAATTGAAATTAAGAAAATTTTATAAAACTAAGATGTGCTTTTATGAAAAAAGTAGGTAAACCTTTGGTTAATACCATTAAAACAAAGAAAGAAGAAAACCAAATTACTTATATCAAAAATAAACAGAGTGAATCCACCACCAATAAAGATGAAATTAAAACAATCATTAAGAGCTATTTCCCCAACTGTATGCCAATACATCTGAAAATCTTAGTGAAATGTATGAATACTTACAGAAATATAAATTGCCCAAATTAACAGAGGAAGTAAAATACCTAAATAACCCCCTTTGAGAAAAAGAAATTGAATGAGCCATCAATGAACTTACTAAGAAAAAAAATTTCCACAAGCAGATGGATTTACAAACAAATTCTATCAAACATTTAAAGAACAATTAATTATAATACTATATAGACTATTTGGGAAAATAGGCAAATAAGGAGTCTTACCATTTTTTTTAAGTGATACTAATATAGTACTGATACCTAAACCAGGAAGAGCTAAAACATGGGAAAAAAAAATTTCAGATAAATTTCCCTAATGAATATAGATGCAAACACTACAAAGAAAATATTAGCAAAAGGACTATAGCAACTTATCTTGAGAATAATACACTATGAGCAGGTAGGATTTATACCAGGAATGCAGGGTTAGTTCAATATTAAGAAAAAATATCTGTATAACTTATCATATCAACAACACAACTAACAGAAACCATATAAATTGCCCAGATTAACAGAAGAGGAAGTAAAATACTTAAATAACCCAATATTAGAAAAAGAAATTGAGGAAGCCATTGATGAATTCCCTAGGAAAAAATCTAAAGGGGCAGGTGGATTTCTGAAAGAATTCTATCAAACATTTGAATAACAACTAATTCCAATACTATATAGAGTATTTGGTAAAATAGGCCAAGAAGGAGTCTTACCACATTATTTTATGATACAAATATGATGCTGATAACTGAACTGGGAAGAACAAAAACATAGAAAGAAAATTATAGACCAATTTCCCTAATGAATTTAGACCCAAAAAATTTCAAATAAAATATTAGCCAATAGATTATACCAACTTATCACAAAAACAATACACTATGACCAGGTAGGATTTGTACCAGGAATGTCAGGCCTGATTCAGTATGAGGAAAATTATCAACATAATTGATCATATCAACAACAAAACTAACAGAAAACCCATGATTATCTCAATAGATGCAGAAAAAGATTTAGACAAAATACAACACCCATTCCTGTTAAAAACACTGGAGAGCATAAGAATAAATGAAGTCTTCCTTAAAATAAGTAGTATCTACCTTAAATCTTTAGCAAGTATTATATGTAATAGAGATAAGCTAGAAACAATTCCAATAAGATTGGAGGTGAAACAAGGATTTCCATTATCAACACTGTTACTCAATAAGGTACTAGACATGTTAGTTTTAGCAAAAAGAGAAGAAAAATAAATTAAAGGAATTAGAATACACAAAGAAAAAAAAACAAAGCTATCAGTCTTTACAGATCATATGATGATATACTTAGAGAATCTTAGAGAATCAAATTAAAAACTACTTGAAATAATAAACAACTTTAGGAAAGTTGCAGGATATAAAATAAACATACACCAATTATTGGCATTTCTGTATATTACTAACAAAGCCAAACAGCAAGAGATTGAAAGATAAATTCCATTTGAAATTACAGTAGGCATCATAAAATAATTGTGAGTGTACTGGAACCCAGGAACTGTATGAACACAATTGCGACACACTTCACACACTTTACCCAAATAAAGTCAGATCTAAATAATTGGAAAAAAAATCAGTTGCCTGTGGGTAGGACGAACTAATATAATAAAAATGGCAATTCTAACTAAATTAATTTACGTTTTCAGTGTCATACTCATCAAACTACCAAAAATGTTACACAGAGCCATAAAAAAAATGATAATAAAGCTCATCTAGAAGAAAAAAATGTCTGGTATATCAAGGGAATTGATGAAAGGAAATGCAAGGCAAGATTACCTAGCCATATCAGATCTTACATTGTATTATAAAGCAGCAATCATCATAACTACTTGGTATTGGCTAAGAAATAGAGTGGTTGATCAGTGGAATAGGTTAGGTACACAAGATACAGTAGTCAGTAACTATAGTAAACTACTGGTTGATAAACCCAAAGACTCCACCTTCTGGGAAAAGAACTCACTGCTTGACAAAAACTTCTGGGAAAACTGGGAAATAGTATGGCAGAAACTAGTTATAAACCAACATCTTATACCATTAAGCAAAATAAAATCAAAACAAGTACACAATTTAGATATAAAGGCTGATATTTTAAGCAAATTAGGAGAGAAAAGAATAATATACCTGCCAGATTATGGAGAATGGAAGACTTTAAGACAGAATAAGAGATAGAGAATATTCTGCAATTCGAAATGAATAATTTCAAAAGGTTTTGCACAAACTAAGCCAATGCACCCAAGATTAGAAAGGAAGCATAAAGCTGGGAAACAATTTTTACAGTCAGCATCTCTGATAAAGGCCTCATTTCTAAAACATATAAGAAACGGAGTCAAATTTGTAAGAATACAAGGCATTCCCCAATTGTTAAATGGTCAAAAGATGTGAACAGGCAGTTTTCAGATGAAGAAATTAAAGCTATCTATATTCTTATGAAAAAAAAATGCTCTAAATCACTATTGATTAGTGAAATGCAAATCGAAACAACTTTGAGGTACCACATCGCACCTACCATATTGGCTAACATGACAAAATAGGAAAACTATAAATGTTGGAGAAGATCTCACAAAATTGGAACACTAATTCTTTGCTAGTGGAGTTGTGAACTCATCTAATCATTCTGGAGAACAATTTGGAACTATGCCCAAAGGGCTATAAAACTGCGTGTACCCTTTGACCCAGCAATACCACTTTTAGGTCTCTATCCCAAAGAGATTGTAAAAATTGGAAAAGGACCCACATGTATAAAAATATTTATAACAGCTATTTTTTTGATTGCAAGGAACTGGAAGTTAAGGGGATAACCATCATTTGGGTAATGGCTAAACAAGTTGCAGTATATGAATGTAATGGACTATTATTGTACTATCAGAAATGATGAGCAGGTCAACTTCAGAAAAACCTGGAAAGACTTCTCTGAAATAATGCTGAGTGAAGTGAGCAGAACCAGGAGAACATTGTAAAGAGCAAGAGTGACATTATTTGATGACTGACTTTGATAGATTTGTTTCTTCTTAGCAATACAAAGATCTAAGACAACTCCAAAGGTCTCATGATGGAAAATTCTATCCACATACAGTAAAAGAACTATGGAATCTTAATGCAGATCGAAGTATAAGATTTATGTTCACTATGTCTTTCTCTCTCTCTCTTCCCCCCTTGCTGGGTGTGTGTGTGTGTGTGTGTGTGTGTGTGTGTGTGTGTGTGTGTATGCATGTTTCTTCTTAGTTATGATTTCTCCTACCGTTCTAATTCTTCTTTACTACATGACTAATGTGAAAATAGGTTTAATATGAATGTATATGTTAAACCTATGTCAATTTGCATTCTGTCTTGAAGTGGGGGAAGGTGAGTGAGGGGAGAAAATAGTTACTCAAATTCTTATGTAATTGAATGTTGAAAACTAAAAACAGATAAATTTATTAAAAAAATAAAGAAGTACAATTGTCCCAAAGTATAAATAATTAATTGAGGAAAATAACACCTTAAAAGTTAGAATTGGGCAAGTGGAAGCTAATGACTATGAGACAGCAAGAATTAATGAAAGAATTTTTTTTAAAAATGATAAAATGAAAGAAAATGTAAAATACCTCATGGAAAAAATGTTTGCTGAGGCCCTGTCTGTGCTGGCATGGTTAGCACTGGACTGCACTCCTCTCTCAGCCTGGTGCAACAAGACATTTCCTGTCATTCTTCCAGGTTGTCTAGGGCTGGAAATTTATCTCACTCTGTTTTTTTGTGGGTGCTGTTGCTCTAGAATTTTTTTAAAGTCATTTTTACAGATATTTGGATGGGTTTGGGGGAAAGCATAAGTGAGTTATTGCTGTTTCTCTGCCATCTTGTCTCTGCTCCCATCCTTGAATTTGAATGACATTATGATTAGTCTTAACTTATGCATGAATTGGATTTAAGTAAGGCAGAATGGAACAAAGTTTTCAGTCTCAATCTTTTTCACACTCGTCAAAGTCCAGTGTCAAGACAAAAGTTAAAGCAATGGTGATGGCCCAGGATGGAGTAGATGACCTTGCTGTCTTCAATGTCTCGCCAAGCTCTAAGCACTTCAAAGTGCCTGCTTCAGCTGCCTTCATGGTTGTTGGAACAAATTTCACTCAGGGAAGTCTTCACATGCTTGTGAAGTTACACTCAAACTGGCTTACCCAGTGGGTCAGTTTTTTTTTTTTATAGGGGTGTGGCTGTTATGGCTTCTTGGAGCCACAGGTGAGAGTTGGTTGATAGGTGGGCCCAGAAGGTAGATAAGCAGCCCTCACAAGGGATTAGAAAGCCCTTATACCAGAGAAACTAGTTTTTCATGAACACCTCATAGAATCCTCCTTATTTTATATTTGTTAAGTAATAAAAACATAAAAAGTCCAGCGTACCTACAGTATGCTTGGAAATGCATACTTTAACTATACATAAACTATAGATAGTATTGATGTTGGCCATTAACATTCTTTTAAAATATTTAATCTACATCTTTCATTTTTATTTCACTTTTTCCATCAATATATCCCTTCCCCACCCAGAAAGCAATGTAATAATGAATAACACAATGAGAGAAAATGATTATTTTACCAAAATTAATTTTCACATTAATCAAGTTTGACAGTATATGTATGGATTCACATCCATAGACTCTCACCTTCAGGAAAAAAAAAAAAAGCAAAGAAACTTCATTCTTACATCTCTTCTTTTGAGTCAAACTTGGTCATTGCAGTATTATTAGGTTTAATTTTTTTCTTGTTATCGAGCAGTTAAGTGGTATAGTGGATTTTCTCTTGAGCTTATATTCTGGATAGACCAGAGTTCAAATTGTATGTTAGACACTTACTAGCTATTACTTAACCACTGTTATGCTCAGTTTTCTTGTTGAGAATAATAATAGCAATTACTTCATACTGTTGTGTGGATCAAATGATACCATCCATGAAAAGAGATTTTCAAACTTCAAAGTTTAATAAAATGCTAGCTATTTTATTTGTTCTTTTGATTTTTATTGTTGTCTTTATATTGTCCCAACCTTTTATAAGGTTCTGGCATTTAGCTGTAATATACATACATACATACATACATATATACATACATACATATATACACACACACACATATATACATATATATACACATATACATATATGTATGTCTATATATATGCCCATTTTATTATCCAATCTATTTTTCTATTTCTATGCTATCTAAAATTATGTATTATTTTAATATAATTTTAGCAGCTCTTGATAGCATTAAATTAAATAGATATGATCAAACTATCCAATTCACACACATACAAGAAGAAAATAAAAGATGGGTTCCCATTTCATGATTTTAGAGTTAAGCCAAAACAAATTAACATAGCTATGCCATTTAATCTATTGAAAAATTTATGGCTTAAAACTATTAAAAATTTAAAAAGTAACAAAAAATATATATATATTTGGTTTGTATAACTGACCAAATCAAGCTTGCTTTCTTAGGATTTTGTTCTCTCCCACCATCAAGTCTGACTAATGTTAGTGATTCTATGATTCTTCTCTTGCTGCTGCTTTATTGGTTGAGCCAATCAGAACATAAATGAAGTATCAAGAAAGCCAAGCAGCTGAGCCACTGGCAACATCACAGAGCTCTGGGACCATCTTCCACTTCTGATAAGACTGACACAGCTTGTGATTGCATCTCACAACTGTTTTTTTAGTTACTACTCATAATCCAAATCAGAATGAAGGGATTCTGGTAGCTTTAGATAATGACCTTGGCAACTATCAGGGAACAGAACTGAGAAATTATTTACAGTACTTGACGTCAAGGTATAATTTAGCAACTGAACTCCAGGGCAGGTTTGTATGGGCAGCACTGAAATTAGTAATAGCCTATTAAACATTAAAACCCTCTAAAAATAACTACAGGTGGATAAAAAGGAAAATAACCTCTGCGGCCTATTTTCCACTTCAACAGAGGTCTAGTTGGCAATATAAAATTTGGGTTTTAATAACAAAAAGACATCTTATTAAATTGCATTAGGATAAGTCTGTTGCTTACTGCAGGTATCAGGCTGGCAGCATTTCTAACACCTACTAGAAATGTACATGTTATAATGAAAAGTCAGCCAACATTTTAGGACAAATGACATAGAGCACTGAGCATCAGATAGCATTTTTGAGCACTTCAAAAGGTGTTTAAATTAAAATTATTAAGAATATTGTATCGTAAATATTCTTTTAAAATAACAGGAATAAGACTTAAATTTGAAATGGGACAACCAAGACACTTCAATAAATAAATATCCATTTTTTTTAAAAGAAGAAATTTTGAAGCAGATTTCACTTTGTTAATCATTATTCATTCCTTGTTCATTTCTCATTCTCAGGCTGAAGAAAGAAAATGTTTTGCTTTTGCTTCAAATAGTGTATTTATACCTGAATGATGGTCTGACCTCATAATAGTCTGAAAGTGATTGGCTCACTGGCTTCAGGATGCTTTTTTCTTATATAGAGCTGGCATAGAAGAGAGGCTTGTCTCACATCTGCCATGAAGGGGAAGTTATGTGTATCTTTTCTCCATATTGATATTGTTAACACATTGTGTTGCTTCTCTAGGGAGGAAATACCTGGCCAAAAATCACACCAGAAGTAAAGGCATGCAAAAGGTTTATCTATGCCAGAGTACCCACTATCTTTGCAAAATGTAGAGAGAATAAAATAATTATCATATGAGGTTGTAATTTGGAATGTTTATATCTAAATTAACTACTTTTATTTAAATCTGAGTCTTTCTAATTCATGCAAACTAAGAAATGCACCATGTTGTGGTTTTAATTTTTTCTCATTTTGTATATTTATTTGTATACAGAATTTGCTTATGTAAAATATAGTTATGTTTTACCTTTTGCATAGCCAAATACATGTCATAATTTGTTCATTAAAAGTAATATTGTAGGTGGAGGCAGGGTGGATAGAGTGAGGAATGAGTTGAACTCTCCCAACATTCAACTACAAACAATTTTAAAGGAACAAATAAATCAGATAATGGAGCTGGCAAAGCAAACAAAAGCTCAAGACTATTTTGTAGCCCAAGACAATTCAGGTGGTTGGAAACAGAGGCATGTGACAAGGTGGTGGAAGCTGGCCAGGAACCCAATTGGTGGCAACACCAGCTATGGGGGTTGAAGGCAGCAACAGCAGCAGCAGCAGATTCAAGAGCAATCAATCCAGAGACAGGATGATATAGCAACTGGTCAGAGAAAGATTACATGAGACTCCTGTGCTAGCACTGGACACAGGAAAGGCTAGTATTTGGCAACTCCATTGCCAATACCCACTTCCAAGTCACTGTTCCAGGGAAGAAATGAATGCTTGTAGTCACAAAAGATCAGGCATCATGAGAAGCAGCAACACTTTTGATCTCAAGTGTTGAGAGTTCCTGAGGAATAATGTATTTATCCATTTATTTATTTATTTATTTTTGCTGTCACAAGGTATCAGGGGCCATGACAAGTAGTATCATGTACTGTCTTAAAAGAACAGGGTTTTTGAAGAGCAATATTTTTTGTAGTCACAAAGTATCACAATATTCTTGGATAACCCTAGAGAACCAATTTTTTAAAAATTATTTTTAGGCAATTGGGGTTAAGTGACTTGCCCAGGGTCACATAGCTAGTAAGTGTCAAGTGTTCTGTCTGATGCTGGATTTGAACTCAGGTCCTCCTGACTTCAGGGCCAATGCTCTATTTACCATGCCACTTAGCCACCCCTCTAGAGAACCAATTAAAAAAATATTGAAACAATAAGTTTAGCAAAACATTCAGGATATAAAATCTACGGAAATCAGCAGCACATGCCTACATACATAAGTGTGTATGTATGTAAGTGTTTGTATGTGTGTGTGCATGTGTATATCCAACAAAACCTAGAGGAAAAGGCAGATAAAGTCCATTTATAATTACTGCAGACATTATAGAATACTTAGGAGTCTACCTGGCAAGACAAATACAGGGACTATATAAGTATAATTACAAAACACTCTTCACACAAAGACAAATCTAAACAATGGGAGAGGTTTTAATTGTTCATGGATAGGCTAAGCCAATATAATAAAAATTATAATTCTACCTAAATTAATTTATGTATTGAGTGCCATGAAAATCAAACTAACAAAGGACTATTCTATGAAGTTAGAAAAAAATATCAAAATTCATCTAGAAGAACAAAAGGTCAAAAAGATTAAGTGAAACAAAGGAAAACTGTGAAAGAAGATAGTCATAGTAACAGTTTTAAAATGGTATTACCAAATTGTAATCACCAAAATAATCTGGTATTGTCAGAGAAATAGAGTGGCAGATTAGGTATTCATTTTATAGTAGTAAATGAACATAGTAATCTAATGTTCGATAAAACCAATGATCTAAGGTTTTGAGGTAAAAAAAAAGTACCATTTGACAGAAATTGCTGAGAAATCTATAAAGCAGTTTGGCTAAAATTAGGGAGAGATCAGTATCTTATACCATATGCCAGAAAGGTAAAAATGGGTACATATTTTGGACATAAAGGGTGATACCATAAACAAAATAGGATAGCATTGAAAAATTTTCCTCTTTGATGTATGAATAAGTGAAAAGTTTATGGCTGAACATGAGAGAGAGATGATAGTGGAAAGTAAAATGGATAATTTTAATTGTATTAATTTATTTTTCAAAACAGAATTAACACAATCAAAACTAGAAATAAAGCAGGAGTCTAGGGAAATTATAGCAATTTTCTGTGATAAAGGATTCATCTCTCAAACATATAAAGAACCCAGCCATCTTTCTGAATTTCCTCAATTTGTAAATGGTTAAAGGATGTGAAAGGGCAGTTTTCAGAAAAAGAAATCAAAGTGATCAACAATTCCATGAAAAACCTTCAGGATAACTATTGATTAGAGAAATGCAAATTAAAACAACTCTGACATCCTACCTCATACCTATCAGATTATCTAACATGAAAAAAGAAAATGATAAATACTGGAAGGGATATAGAAAAATAATGCACTTTTCCTACAGTTGTTACCTGGTCAACCAATTTTGAACTATACCCAAAGGGCAAACAAACTGTGCACACTCTTTGATCCAATGTTTTTGCTGCTAGGTCTATACCCCAAAGAGATCAAAGAAAATGGAAAAGCTCCTATATGTTCAAAATTTGTAGCAGCTCTTTCTTTTTCTTTTTCTTTTTCTTTTTTTTTTTGTGATGGCAAACAACTGAAAACTGATGAGATGCCCATCTCTTAAGGTATGGCTGAATACAATTTCATATATAATTGTAATGGAATATTATTGTGCTCAGAAATGAGTGGCAGAATGGTTTCAGAAAAACCTGTGAAGACTCACATGAAAATCAAATGAGAGGAACCAGAAGAACATCACACCCAGTAACATTGTAAGGACAATCAAATGTGAAAGACTTAGGTACTGTAATCAGTATAGTGGTCTAAGGCAAATCCATGATAAAAATTGCTATCCATCTCCAGAGAGAGAACCAATAAATTCTGAATGCAGATTGAAACATACACTTTTCACTTTCTTTATGGTTCTTGCTCTTTATTTTATTTATTTATTTTGCAACGTGGTTAATAGGGGAATACGCCTTGTATAATTTCACACATATAATTAATATTATATTGATTGCATTGGATAGAGGAGGGACGAGAGTAAGGTACATAATTTGGAACTCAAAATTGAAAGAACAATGTTAAAATAAATATGTTTTAAAACAAAAAATATATATATAATATATAGATTCCTCTCAAATTGCACCTAAAAATGTTACCTGGCCCTTAGCTTTATAAGTTTTGAACCCTTTGCTCCCCTATCATTGTAGTCTAATCTAAATTAATTTAAGAGATTATCATTACTTAGCAAATGTGAAAAAAAGATTCAGCATTACTCAGCTATGGTATACACTTTGTTGTTGCTGTTTTTCTACCCACCACATCCTTTTCTTCCCAATTTAATCACAACTACCCACTTGGAACTCAAAGGAAATGGTAACAAAAGATGAGGTTTTATGTTAATCATGTAATCACTGGCAGCCTCCATTTATCCTTCCCCAACTGTGGTTACATTTCTCTATTCAGTGTATCAGAAGGTAAAACAGGGTGGTGTTGTATTTGATTAGTTGGCACCCTGTTTATGCTTTTTTGTTTGTTTATTTACATAGCATTTTTTAAAATTTCTTTAATTTAATTTTCAACATTCACTTCCACAAGATTTTGAGTTCTGAATTTTCTAACCATCTCTCCCCTCTCCCTCACCCCAAGATGGAGTGCATTTTAAATACCTCTTCCCCCAATCTACCCTCCCTTCTATAACCCCCTCCCAGTTCTCTTATTACCTTCTCCTATTTTCCTGTAGGGCAGAATAGATTTCTATACCCATTTGCCTACAAATCTTATTTCCCAGTTGCATGTAGAAACAATTTTTAACATTTGTTCCTAAAACTTTGAGTTCCAAATTCTCTTCCTTCCTCCCTCCACACACACCCTCATTGAGAAGGCAAGCAATTTGATACAGGTCATCCATGTATAATCATTCAAAACATTTCCATAATAGTCATGTTGTTAGAGACTAACTATATTTCCCTCCATCCTGTCTTGCCCCTCATTAATTCTACAAACAGAAGAAGCAGAAAATCTTTAGTTCAAATCTTGCCTCTTACAGTGACTATATCAATGATCTTGGACATGTAAACTCTCTGAATCTCAGTTCTTTCATCTGTGAAATGAAAGAAACTGGATTATGAATATATCAGAGTTTCCTTCAAGTTATGAACCTATGGCCTTATTTGACATATATGGAAACTAAAGGACAAAACAGATTATGTGTCATGAGATCTCAGATTTACATGGCAAAGTGAATTCATGGGATATATAGAAAAACTGCCTCATTTTAGAGATAAAGAATCTAAGAATCTAAATGATTTGTCAAAGCAATGAAATGACAGAGGCAAGATTTAATCCAGATCATCTGATGTCAAAGATTGTATTCTTTTCATGCTGCATGAAAAGTAGGGTAGGGATATAATTTGAATCCAGGTCTCCTGACTCCCAGAGCTTACTTTCAGTTATAGTTGAAGTCAACAAATTCCAGTATGTCTTACTTCAGATGATTAATATAAAAATTCTAGAATAGTTGTGTGGAATGAAAGCCATTTCAAGGGTTCTAGATTTCATACTCTGTTACAGAATACAAAGGGAAAAAATAAATGCTGATAGACTGTTGTACACAGAGTAGAGCCAGATGATGATGATGACAATAATGAGAATGATTATCATCATCATTGTTTATTTTTATTATTATTTACCATTCCTCTTACCTAACTCATTGTAGGATATGGATACAGGGTACGGGCTAGGTTAATGAAGTGTATTTCACCTATGAGCTGAAGTGAGAACAAACTGAATCCTTAAGAGTTGGCAAATTAAATCCTCAAATGAAAAATCTAAACAGTAATTGAAGGAATGTAGCTCTGGGAAATTCAAAGCCAGTTCTAAGTAAAAAAATAACAATCCTAAGACTTAATCTTTCTGAATTACATTAAAATTAAGGATGAGTATTCAATAAAAATCAATGTGAGGGTAGGAAAACTTAGATTTATACAATAAGATAGAATCATTGTGTGCCAGGGTCTGAGATGAGTTAATTGATCAATATATAAATAAGACAAAAGTTAAGCTAAATTCTTAATAACAAATAAATAAATAAAATTATCATAGCAACTTTTATTTCCTGTCCATTGTTCATATTAAATATATAGCAGGAGGGACTAGTCTTACAAGATTTAAGACTCCTGAATATCACTCTCCTTTGATGAAGATTTCAGTATACATAGTCATAAATAGCATGATCAGATATAAGATAATTAAGACTTGGGAACTACTCAGAACTTCAAAGCAAAAGCTGTTTTGGAGTGAGAGCTATTGATAAGTAATGTTGCTTCTACTCCTTCAATTTCTTCAGTTGGCAGTTCAGTAATACAATTAATTAAATCACACTCCTATTCAAGGCAAGTGAGAAAAAAGCTGGAAATGATACAAAATATTTAATAACCTGAGATTAATACAGTAAAAACGGTCCTTGGCTTGACTGCATAAAATCTAATATAGCAGTTCAATCAAAATGCGTGAAAAAATACCTTATTTTTCATTCCAATAACTTAGACGGATTTTCAAAACATTTGTTTCATCTCACCTATTAATTTTTCACATTTTATGTCAGGCAACTTTGTTTTCTTACAATTTAATTGTAAGAATAAATTAAAAAAGAAGATGAGAGAGCAGGAAAGTAGATAAGAGAATAGGGAAAAGACTAAAGTCCAGAGGGGAAGCTCTTTTAAAACAATTATAAAAAACAAACAAAAAACACTGTGATGTGTTAGATTGAGAGTTAGCCTGAGAGTCATTAAAAGCAGAATTCAATTCCTGTTTTACATAATCATTGTATGTGTGTGTGTGTGTGTGTGTGTGTGTGTGTGTGTGTGTGTGTTATTTTTTGACCCTAGGCAAGCCCTTAAGATAATAGTGAACCAGACAGTTCTTCATGACTATACTTTAAAGGAGATAACAATCATCACTGGCAGAGTGAGTTGGCTCAAAAGTAACTCACTACACTGTATGATTAGCAGTACAGGGTAGCTCAATGAAGGCGTAATACTAAAAATCAGAATCAAAGAAAAGTTGGTAGGTATCTCACCAACCATCTATTAAAAATAGAAAAAGAAAGGAACCCCTACTCCAACATACACCACAAGGTGTTGCCAGCTTCTGAAGAATTCTAACCTGTAGAGTCAACCCATAACACTTTTTGTTATTTCAAATTGGTAAGATTCTTTCTTTCTTGAAATCAAGTCAACATTTGCCTCTTTGTTATGTTTAACCATTGTTCTGTATCATCCCTTTTTAAATTTATTTTTAAGTTTCCAACAATCACTTCCATTTGGTTTTAAGTTTTAGATTTTTCTCCCCCTTCCCCTTACCCCCTCCCTCCCCAAGACAGTGTGCAATCTGATATAGGCTCTAAATATATATTCCTATTAAAGATATTTTCACATAAGTCATGTTGTAAGGAAGAATTAGAACCAATAGGAGGAACCACCAGAAAGAGGAAACAAAATGAAACAGAAGAAAAAAAAATAGCAAATAGTATGCTTCGATCTGCATTCAAACTCCATAGTTCTTTCCCTGGATGTAGAAAGCATTTTTCATCATGAGACTTTCAGAGATGCCTTAGATCCTTGCATTGCTGAGAAGGGTTAAGTCTACCAAAGTTAGTCATTGCATGACGTGGCTGTTACTGTGTACAACATTCTCCTGGTTCTGCTCACTTCACTCAGCAATAGTCCATACAACTCTTTCCAGGTTTTTCTGAAACCCACTTGCTCATCATTTCCTATAGTACAATAGTATTACATTACATTCATATACCACAACATGTTCAGCTATCCTCCAATTGATGGGCATCCTCTCAATTTCCAGTTCTTTGCCACCACAGAAAGAATTGCTGTGAATATTTTTTTGCACATTTGTGACCTTTTCCCATTTGTATGATCTCTTTGGGATGAAACCCTAGAAGTGCTATTGCTGAGTCAAAGGGCATCCACAGTTTTATAGCCCTTTGGTCATAGTTCCAAATTGCTCTCCAAAATAGTTGGATCACTTCACAACTCCACCAACAATGCATTAATTTTCCCATATCTTCTCCAACATTTATCATTTTCTTATTTTGTCATGTTGGCCAATCTGATACATGTGATGTGATATCTCAGAGTTGTTTTGATTTTCATTTCTCTAATTGATAGTGATTTAGAGCATTTTGTCATATGACCATATATGGCTTTAAATTCTTCATCTGAGAACTGCCTGTTCATATCCTTTGACCATTTATGAAGTAGGGAATGAATTGTATTTTTTATAAGTTTGAATTAATTCTCTATATACTTTAGATATGAGGCCCTTATCAGAGACACTGGTTGTACAAATTCTTTTCCAGTTTTCTGCTTCCCTCCTAATATTGGTTACATTGGGTTTGTGTGTGCAAAAGCTTTTCAATTTAATGTAATCAAAATTATCTATTTTGCATTTTGTAATGCTCTTTATCTCCTGTTAGGTCAGAAACTCTTTGGTTATCCACCAACCTGACAGGTGAATTATTCCTTGCTCTTCCAGTTTGCTTACAACATCTAAATCATGAACCCATTTTGACTTTATTTTGGTATGTGGGGTGAGATTTTCGTCTATGTCTAGTTTCTGCCATACTCTTTTCTGATTTTCCCAGCAGTTTTGTCAAATAATGAGTTCTTATTCCAGAAGCTGGGGTCTTTAGGTTTATCAGTTAGTAGATTATTATAGTCATTGACTACTGTGTCTTTCATACCTAACTTATTCTACTGATCCACCATTCTATTTCTTAGCCAGCATCAAGTAGTTTTCGTGATTGCTGCTCTATAATACAATTTAATATCTGGACTGGCTGGGCCATCTTCTTTTACATTTTGTTTTCCCATTAGTTCTCTTGATATCCTGGACCTTTTGCTCTACCAAAGAATTTTTAAATTATTTTTCCTATGCCTATAATGTATTTTTGATATTTTGATTGGTATGTCACTAAATAAGTAAATTAGCTTAGGGTAGTATTGTCATTTTTATTATATTAGCTTGACCTATCAATGAGCAGCTGATGTTTTTCCAGTTATTTAGATCTGACTTCATTTGTGTGAAGAGTGTTTTGTAATTGTATTCATATAGTTCCTGGGTTTATTTTAGTAGGTAGATTACTAAATATTTCATAATGTCTACAGTAATTTTAAATGGAATTTCTCTTTCTATCTCTTGCTGTTGGGCTTTGTTCATAATATACAGAAATACTGATGATTTATGTGTGTTTAAATTATAGCCTGCCACTTTGCTGAAGTTGTTTATTATTTCAAGTACTTTTTTTTATTTGATTCTCTAGGATTCTCTAAGTATATTATCATACCATCTGCAAAGAGTGATAGCTTTGTTTCTTCTCTGCCTATTCTAATACCTTCAATTTCTTTTTTCTTTTCTTATTGCTAAAGTTAAGGTATCCAGTACAATACTGAACAAAAGCAGTGATAATGGATATCCTTGTTTCATCCCTGATCTTATTGGAAATGCTTCTGGTTTGTTCCCATTGCATGTGATGCTTGCTAAAGATCTTAAGTAGACACTACTTAGCATTTTAAGGAAGACTCTTTATTCTTATGTGCTTTAATGTTTTTAATAGGAACGGGTATTGTATTTTGTCAAAAGCTTTTTTTTCCATATCTATTGATATAATCATGTGGCTTCAGTTAATTTTGTTGTTCATATGATCAATTATGCTGATATTTTTCCTAATATTGAATGAGCCCTGCATTCCTTCTATAAATCCTACCTGGCTGTAATGTATTATTCATGTGATAAGTTGCTGTAATCTATTTCCTAATATTTTATTTAAAATTTTTCATCTATATTCATTAGGGAAATTGGTGTATAATTTTTTCCTCTGTTTTGAATCTTCCCTCTTTAGGTATCAGCACTGTATTTGTATCATAAAAAGTATTTGCTAAGACTACTTCTTTGTCTATTTTCCCAAATAAAATAAGGATGGTGGCTTTACAGATAAACCTTAAAATCAATAGGTACAAGCTGCAAAAATGAATAAAGAGGACTTAATGAAAAGAAAATCTTTTTAACAATTAAAAACATACCTTTGAGGAATTGGCTATCTTAGGAGGGACTTCTAACTAGAAGTTTTTAAGTAAAGTTCAGATGAATGCTTGTCAGCTCTGTTATAAAATTCAGTTTGGGGCTGGAAAAGGTGGAGTCCAAGTCCTTTTTGAATTCTCTAAGTCTGCAATTCCTGAAATTTTAACATCTTACTCTTTGGGGTCATTTAAGATTTATATGATTTTCCAGTCAACAAAATGCTGTTTCCTTTGCATTTGAGAATTGCAATTTTGGCTGTGGTTTGTGATCAAATCAATTCAATCACAGCTGACTTTTATTAAACATTGATTCATGAAGATCACTTTTCTATATTCAGAGGACATACCAAGTTTAGAAAGATGTGGTCTCCACAATCAGAGCTTACTATTTAAAAAGATTCTCTCTCTTTTCTCCCTGGAGCTGAGACTAAAGCAGAATGGCTAAGTTTCAGGTATGGAAACTGAAAATGGATTTTATTGGGGAAAGAGAAATTAGACTAATAGTTTTTAATTTAAAATATTACAAACTTAATAAACATCAACAATGATATTTAATATAAAAAAGAATAAAAAGGAGATTTTAAATGAAACCATGAAACTCTAAGGTGTTTTTTTTTAACGACTACTAAGTTCATACTTTTACTAAGGAAATTGCTCCCATTTGATTTCATTCAAATCTGGACTTCTTTTTGTTTTCCTCTGTGTATTTAAAATTGTTTTGCTGTTTTTTTTTTTAAGGGATCTTTATCATTCTCAATTCTTATCTTCGACTACTACTCTCAAATTGAAATTATCCCTTCCAGCAAGAAAGTATAGTCACACAAAAAATAATTGACACATTTCAAAATGTATGGTTATTTTACACAATCACTTTTTTGCTAAGAAGTAAAATGTATTCTTCAAGATCAGTGTTTTCAATCTTGACTCAGAATCTATTGAAAAAAATTAAACCACTTATTAATATGTCATTTGATTTTCCTCTCTTCCTCATTTCACCCCTGATTCACAGGAAGAGGTCACCCTTCTCTTAACAACACTCAAGTCACATATAAGCACAAGTGATTGCATTAAATCCTATCTCCCACAACAGATTTCCCCCTTTATTATTCTCATTCTTTCACTTATATTAAATTTCTTCCTGTCCACTGGTTATTTCTCTAACTACAAATATAACATATCTTACCCATACTCAAAACCTCTCACTTGATCCTTCCATCACCACGAGGTAAAATCCCATATATTTCCTTCCTATTATGGCAAAAATTTTGAGGAGGCCATCTAAAATAGATATCTCTGATTTCTCTCCTCTCCTCTCTCTCTCTCTCTCTCTCTCTCTCTCTCTCTCTCTCTCTCTCTCTCTCTCTCTCTCTCTCTCTCTCTTCTCTCACTCATTCTGCATTTTTGGATTTCAAGCTCATCATTCAAGTGAAACAATTCTCAATATTGAGTTTACCACAGGTCGTGGTTGTGGTCTTCTTCTTCTTCTTCTTCTTTTTCTTCTTCTTCTTCTTCTTCTTCTTCTTCTTCTTCTTCTTCTTCTTCTCTTCTTCTTCTTCTTCTTCTTCTTCTTCTCCTCCTCCTCCTCCTCCTTCATCTCTCTGTCTCTTTGTTTCTCTCTCTCTCTTTCTGTGCGTTTGTGTGTGTGTGCATGTGCATAAGAGATCACTGGTAATTTTGGAGAAAGCATTCATGTTGGGATCATGAGGTCAGAAACTTGATTTTAAGAGGGGAAGAAGAGAGTTAGCAGAGGGAAAGTAGAAGCACCAAATGAATATATCAATGAGAGTAGCCATTGAAAATAAATGATAGATTGGGATGACAGAGGTGAGGATCTATTGCAGAAGACGATATAGAATGGGAGAGTTCTGCAAGTAGAGGTGTTAGTCTTAGTTAGACCACCTCATTTTTTGAAACAGAAGTACAACATTAGATAGTGGTAGAAGACATATAAGTTATATGAGATGAGAAAGAGGGGCAAACAAAAACGTTACAATGAATGCCTTCAATTATTTTCTGTAAAATATGAGCTAGGGAAGAAAAGTAGTGGAATAGAGGAAGTACTTCAGTCAAACATTCCCAACATTCCCCTCCTAATAATTTTAAAATAATACCTCAGATAAAATTCTGGAGTGATAAATCCAACAAAAGGTTAGGGAAAGACATTTTCTTAGTGCTGTGATTTGGACAGAAGCCCTGGACAGAATTCCTGGAATTGCTTTAAATGATTTTAAAAACAAAGTGAGAGTAAAAAGAGGAAAAAATAGTAAAAGAAATGAGAGTGATAAAAGCAAATTATGCAAAAAAAAAAGCTAGAAAAGTTAAATGAATTGATACTAAGTGAAGGGTGCAGAACCATGAGAATATTGACATACAATGTTAGCAATATCATATGATCATCTGTAAATAACTTAGCTATTCTCAGTTATACAAAGATCCATGAAAGCTCCAAGGGACTCATGATTAAAAATGCCATCCACCTTCAGAGAAAGAACTGATGGAGCCTGAATGTAAATCAGCATATTATTTTTCACTTTCCTTGTTTTTTCATGGGTACTTTTGTTGTTGTTGTGTGTGTGTGTGTGTGTGTGTGTGTGTGTTTTTATCACAACATGGCTAATTTGAAAATATGTTTTTTATGATTGAATATATATAATCTATATCAAATTGCTTGCTGTCTGAAGGAGGGGGAAGGGGAGAGAAAGAAAGAGGGAGAGAATTTGGAACTTGTAATTTTAGAAGCCAAAAGTTAAAATTATTTTATGTGTAATTGGAAAAATTTCATTACTAAAAATTAAAATCTGACAATGAATCAATAGAAAAAAAAAGATGAAATATTTTTTTAAATGGATTAAAATGTGAAATAGCTCATCTTACAAAAAGCTCTCTTGGAAAAATAGATTGAGGAGAAAGGATTTAAGAATTATTGGACTACTTAAAAGCCATGATTAAAAGATGAATCTAGCAATGATATTTCAAAAAAAATTAAAGGAAAACTGCTCCAATATCATAGAACAAAAGGGAAAAATGACAATTAAAAATTAATCCACCTATCACCTCCTGAAAGTGATCCTGAAATAAAAACTCCCAAGAATAATAAAGCCAAATTCCAGATCTACTTTTTGAAAGGGAAAATACTTTAAGCAGCCAGCAAAATAAACAGATAGATGCATAGATAGATAAATGAAAAGTTGCTGAAGAGCTATAGATAGGATCAGTCAAATTGGGCAGCTACAGTGTAAAAGGAGTCGAGGGCTTGGCATGTCATATTCTGGAAGGCAAAGAGCTAGGATTGCATCCAAGAATAACCTTCCCAGGAAAACTGAGTATGATTCTTTAGGTGGGAAAATTAATATTTAATGAAGTAGAGGATTTTTAAGCATTCCTGATGAAAAGACAAGAGGTGAATAGAAAATTAGAGTTTCAAATACAAGACTCAAGAGAAGTGTAAAAAGGTAAACATGAAAGAGAAATCATACGGAAATCAATAAGGTTAAATGCCTTCCATTCCTATATAGATACCTTCTTGACAACTTTATCATTAAATAGGGCAATTAGAAGGAATCTACATGGAAAGATGTTATAGGAGTGAGTCATTTATATTGAGATGATCTAAAAAAGAGAGATAAAGTTTAAGGGAAAGAAAGAATGGGGAAATAATCTCATATAAAAGAGGTACACAAGGGAGATATTTTATAGTCAAAGGGAAAATGTGTATTGGAATCTTGGAATCTTACACTCAGTGAAATTGGTTCAAAGTTAATGTAAAATGATACACAGTCAATTATCCAACAGGGAAATAGGGGAGGAGGAAAGGAAAGGGGGAGGATAAAACATGGGGAGAATTAAGGAAGGAAGTGGTCAGAAACTAAATGCATAGTTTGTTGGCATGGACAAAATAAAAAGAAATAGAAAATGAAAAAAAGAAGAAAATAGGGAAGAGGTAAATGCACAATTAATAATCATAACTAAGAATGAGAACAGGATGAACTCACCTACAAAATAGAAGTGTATAGCACAACGCACAGCTAATTGGACTAGTAGAAAGAACCCTGGGCCTAGAGTCAGGAAGAATGGAGTTCAAATCCAAACAGACACTTACTGGCTGTGTTACCCTGAAGCTACTTAACTCTATTTGCCTCAGTTTCTTCTTCTGTAAAATGAGTTGGAGAAAGAAATGACAAACCACTCTAACATCTTTGCTAAGAAAACCCTAAATGGGTTTCCCAAAAAGCTGACATGACTGAAATGACTTAACAACAACAATAGCACAATAAATTAGAAACCAAAATCCAACAACATATTGAAACAGCTTCATGAATTCTTAGACCAAAAATAGTAAGTGAGTTACACAACATCTCAGAAAGTTATTACTAGTGTCCCTTTGCTCTTGGTGCAGGGCCTCGTACTATTTGGAAATTCGATTGTCCATACATACTTCTGGCTCACAGTTCCAGGGTGGAGAGGAGTACTTGTGCTTGGTCACTAAAAAGTAGGAGCTCTGTTTATAGATCTAAGGTAGAGGGGGAAGCTAGGTGGTGCAATGGATAGAGCAGCCCTGGAATCAGGAGGACCTGAGTTCAAATCCAGCCTCAGAAACATGACACTTTACTAGCTGTGTGACCCTGGGCAAGCCACTTAACCCCAATTGCCTCACAAAAATAAAATGAAAGACATAGATCTAAGGTAGAGAGGACCACTAACACATTGGATTGAAGGGAATTATGGGCTTTTGATTTGTAAAATCAGAGTGAAACCCAGGACAGCAGTGAGTACACCTCTCCCTGTGCCATATCACCTTGGAAATTTTGAAAGTTTACAGAGCTCCATAACTAGCTCCAAAAATAGAAGACTATGTGTGTTTGCCGTGTGTGTGTGTATAACATGTGTCATCTAAAAACATTACTATTAGTGCAGTTACAAGGAGTCTGCCTAGGGAGAGGGCATCTGTGTGAATCTATGATGTTTGGATGATCTCAAAAAAATGAAGGAATAAGAAAGATTAATGTAATATGAGAAGGTGAAAAGGAGAGTAAGAATGGGGAAAATTATCTCACACAAAAGAAGCATGCAAGAAATAGCTTTTACAATAAGCGGAAGGGTGGGAAATACATGAATCACCCTCCCATCTTAGTGAATTCTAAGTAGAAATTATTTATATAAATACACACACACACACACAAACACACACACACACACACACACACACACACACACACACACACATACAAACACACTAAAGTAGGAAGGGAAGGGGATAAGAGCAAAGCCAGGGAGCGGGGGAGTGATAAGAGGACAGTTATATTAAAAGAGGCATTGGCCAGAAGCAAAAACAAACAAACAAAGCAAAAAAGCAAAAACAAAAACAAACAAAAAAAACTTTTGTGGAGGAGTAGGGTAAAAAGAGAAAAGGATAAATGATGAAAGGATGAATAGAATGAAAGAAAATACATAATAATGATCATAATGTTAATTGGATGAACTCATCAATAAATGGAAGTGTTTTAACAGAATGGATTAGAAACCAGAATCCAATATTGTATGGTTTACAACAAACATATTCGAAACAGAAAGACACAGAGACTAAAAATAATGGTCTGAAACAAAATTTTTATGTTTTAGCTGAAGTAAAAAATGGCAGGGATAACAATTATAACATCAGATAAAACAAAAGCAAAAACAGACCCAATTAAAAGAGATATACAGGAAATTTACATTTTGCTTAAAAGAAGAATAGACCATGAAATAATATCAACAACTTTAAAGCAGCTTTTTCAGATAAGTGGGTTACTTCTCAAAAATATAGCAACTGAGTCAAATTGATAAAAATAAGAACCATTTCCCAACTGCTAAGTGTTCAAAGGATAAGAAAACAAAGTTTTGGGAAGAAATCAAACCTATGTGTAGTTTCATCAAAAATGTTCCAAATGAGTATTGATTTGAGAAATTAAAATTAAAATAAGTTAGGTACCCCCTAATACATATAATATTTGATAAATATTAGAAAGCATATGGGAAAATGTGGATACTAATGAAGTATTGTTGGAGTTGTTACCCGGTCTAGCCATTCAGGAGGCTTTACCACAGGTCAGTCACAAGTAGTAGATTAGAACATTTGGGATGGAGATGTCTCTGGATTTATGTGGCTGAAATTTCCTTTGTGCTACTGCAATTGTTCTTTGCTCATAGAGTAGAGTGTGTTTTCTGAGGCAGGCATACCATGCTGTGTCGTCCTATGCCAGCATCTCCCATGTCTCACAGCTGATATTAAATTTCTTCAGAGAGGCCTTGAGAGTGACCTTATATTACTTCTTCTGACATCTGTGTGATCAACACATAACATACACTTAATAAATTCATGTTGGAAATAAAGTCAGATCTAAATAATTGAAAAACATCAGTTGCTCATGGAAACACAATCAGGATAAAAAGATCTAGCAACTTCTAAAGCAAGGGAACACAGGGCTTGGATTATAATATTCCAGAGGGCAAAGGAGATGCGTTTACAACAAAGAATCACCTACCCAGCAAAACGGCATATAATCCTTCAGGGATAAAAATAGACATTCAGTGAAATAGAAGATTTTCAAGCATTCTTTTTTTTTTTCTTTAGGCAATTGGGGTTAACTGACTTGCCCAGGGTCACACAGCTAGTAAGTGTAAAGTGTTTGGTATGAGGTCAGATTTGAACTCAGGTCCTCCTGACTTCAGGGCCCGTGCTCTATCTACTGTTCCACCTAGCTGCCCCTTCAAGCATTCTTGATTAAAAGACCAGAGCTGAATAGAAAATTTGACTTTCAAATGCAAGACTCAAGTTTACTTCGTGAAGAGGTAAACAGGAAAGAGAAATCGTAAGACATTTATTAATGTTGAAATATTTATATTTCTGCATGGAAAGATGATATTTGTAAGTCATGAGACCTTTGTAAGTACTAGGGTAGTTGGAGGGGAAAAAGTATATGTAGATAGACAGACAGACAGATAGATAGATAGATAGATAGATAGATAGATAGATAGACAGACAGACAGACAGATGGCACAGGATGAGTTGAAGATGAAAGGGCGATATCTGGAGAAAAAAATTAAGGGGTAAGAGAGGGTTATACTGGGAGAAAGAGAAAGGGAGAGATAGAATGGGGTAAATTATCTCACATAAAACAGACAAGAAAAAGCTTCTATAGTGGATGGGAAATAAGATGGAATGACTGAATCTTATTGTCATAGGAACTGGCTTAAGCAGGGAATAACATACACAATCAATTGGTTATGAAAATCTATCTTACTTTACAGGAAAATAGGGGGGAAGAGGACAAGAGAGCAAGGGGATGATAGAATGGAGGGCAAATTGGGGTAGGGGGTAATCAGAAGGAAATAATTCTAAGGAGGGACAGGGTCAAAAGAGAGAACAGAATGTGAGGTAGGATAGGATTAAGAGAAAGACTGCTATGGAAGTGTTTTGCATAATTGCACATGTATAACCTATATTGAGTTTCTTCCCTTTTCAATGAGGGTGGGTAGGGAGGGAGGAAGAGAGAAAATTTGGAACTCAAAGTTTTAAAAACAAATGTTAAAAAAACATTGCTTTCACATACAACTGGGAAATAAGATATACAGGAAATGGGGTATAGAAATCTACCCTGCCCTACAGGAAAATTGAAGATGAAGGGGACAAAATAAGGTGGGAAGAGATAGAAGGGAGAGCACATTAGGGAAGGAATATTCGGTATGCATGTCATCTTGGGATGGGAGAAGGGAAAAGATGAGGATAAAATTTGGAACTCAAAATCCTGTGGAAGTGAATGCTGAGAACGAAAACAAAATAATATTAATAAAAAAAAAACAATAAAGAACAGATTCATTTGGAATAACAAAAGGCCCACAATATCAAGGGAACTAATGATAAAAGTTGAAAGAGAAGGCAGCCTAGCCATTCCAGATCTTAATTTGTATTATAAAGCAGCAATCATCAAAACTGTTTGCTACTGGCTAAGAAATATAGTGGTGGATCAATGGTATAGGTTAAGTATGCAAGACAGCAGCCAATGACTATAGTAATCTATTATTTAATAAACTCAACGACCCCAGCTTCCTCTATAAGAACTCAGTCTTTGAAATTAACTGCTGGGAAAACTGCAAAAGAGTATGGCAAAAACTAGGCATAGATCAAAATCTCACACTACATACCAAAATAAAGTCAAAATGGGTTCATGATTTTGATATAAAGACTGATAATATAAGCAATTTGGAGAGCAAGGAATAGTTTACCTATCAGATTTATGGCGAACTGAAGAATGTACGACTAAACAGGAGATAGAGAACATTGCAAAAGCAAAATGGATAACTTTGATTACATTAAATTGAAAAGTTTTTTCTATAAACAAAGGCAGTGCAACCAAAATTAGAAGGAAAGTAGAAAATTGAGAAAGAATTTTACAACCACTGTCTCTGAAAAGGGCCTTTTCTTCTAAAATATATAGAGAATTAAGTCAAATTTATAAGAATACAAGTCATTCCCCAATTGATAAATGGTTAAATGATACAAACAGGGAGATGAAGAAATTAAAGCAATCTATAGTCATGTGAAAAAAGTGCTGTAAATCTCTATTGATTAGAGAAATGCAAATCAAAATAACTCTGAGGTGTCACATCACATCTATCATATTGGCCAACATGACAAAACAGGAAAATGATAAGTGTTAAAGAAGATGTGGAAAAATTGGAACACTAATGGGGTTGGTGGAGTTGTGAAATGATTCAACCATTTTGGAGAGCAATTTGGAACTATGCCCAAAAGGCTATAAAATGTGTATACCCTTTGACCCAGCAATAGCACTTCTAGGCTATATGCCAAAAAGATCATACAAATGGGAAATGGACCCACACGTACAAAAATATTTATAGCAACTCTTTCTGTGGTGACAAAGAATTGGAAAATGAGAGGATGCCCATCAACTGGGGAATGGCTGAATAAGTTGTGGTATATGAATGTAATGGAATGCTATTGTGCTATAAGAAATGATGAACAGGCTAACTTCAGAAAAACATAGAAAGACTTGTGTGGTCAGATGTTGAGTGAAGTGAGCAGAACCAGGAGAACTTTGTACACAATAACACCCACATTGTGCAATGCCTAATTTTGATATACTTAGCCCTTCTCAGCAATACAAGAATATAATACATCTCCAAAGGCCTCATAACAGAAAATGCTATCCACATCTAAAGAAAGAACTATGGAATTTGAATGCAGATGGAAGAATACTATTTGCTATTTTTTTTTCTTTCTGTTGTGTTTTGTTTCCTTTTTCTGGTGGTTCCTTGCTTCTAATTCTTACTTACAACATCATTAATGTGAAAATATGTTTAATAGGAATGTATATGTATACCCTTTACCAGATTGCATGCCATCTTGGGGAGGGAGGTAAAAAGGGAAGGGGAGAACATTTAAAACTCAAAAGCATATGGAATGGATTGCTGATAAATTAAAACAAATCAATTTTAAAAATGCATGATGATTGACTTTGCCCCAGAACAATATCTCCTCAAAACCTTAGTGAACAATCACTTTAAAGTATATTATCTTATTAATCTCATCATTAGTAATTGTTTCATTAATGTCTGTGGCTCACTACATATTTCAGGAAATTTTCTTTACAAGTTTCCATCCTCTTTGTTTTTACAGAATTCCAAAGAATAATTAACTTCCAATCCAAAATTTCATGCTATATGCCCACTTGTAGCTGTAAATAAGAAATGAGAAAGAGAAACAAGGAAAGAAAGAGAATAAGTATTCTAATACATGAATCAAAAGTATTTATGAAACATATATTATCCACCCTTAAAGAACATTACGTAAATGGCATGGTAACAATATATTTGGAGACTTTAGAATCTAGATACTTGGAGGAAAAGATTTAGACCAAATAATTATATGAGGTTCTTTATCCTCAATATTATAATTATCCCAAAATAAAATGCCACAGATTGTTCCTTTTTCAATAGTTCTTTCATTTTGGTATCCAATAATTATGTCTGGGAAAAGAATGTCCATTCTACTCCAAAGATAATCAATTTATGATATCTGATGACATGTTAAGCTATGTTGGAGAGAGGAACTTATTTTAATCAGTAGTACTGCTCAAATACATTTTACAAAACACTGCACAGTTAGATGGCATAGTGAATAGAGGACCAGACTTTGAGTCAGGAAGACTTTAGTTTGAATCCTTCCTCAAAACTATTAGCTCTGTAATTCTGGGCAACATTCATAGCATCTGTTTTCTCAACTGCAAAATGGGGGTGATAATAGTACCTAACTCATGGGATTGCTGTGTGGCTCAAATGAGGCAATTTATGCAGTTTTCTATAAACCTTAAAACACTATTGCTAAGTTACATACAGCTTGTGAGTAGTTAACATTGTTGCTTCATTACAACATTTAGTTTGCCAGCTTTCTGGGACAAGGAAATGCCCTGTTTCTTTTTAATTAATTTAACTTTTATGAAGTTAAATTTTATTCATTTAGACACTGGTCCTTATGCATAGATGCAAGCATTGTAAAAATAATCTAAAGGAAGAAATTGTAAATGAAAACTGCCCAGATCTATTTAGAACCACAGGGCAAAATAAAAGTATAAAGAATCCACCATTTACCTCCTGAAAGAAACCTCAAAATGAAAAGTCCTAGGAATGTAGTAATCAAATTCCAAGGCTCCCAGGTCCAAGAAAAAACATTACAAGCATTCAGAAATAAGCAGTTTAAGCATCAAGAAATCACAATCAGGAGTATACAAAATCTGGCAGCTTCTTCTGAAAACCATAAATGATCATGGGTTACAATATTCCTAAAGGCAAAAAAGATAGGCTTATAACCAAGAAAAAATTGCCTTGGAAAGCTAAGTATAGTTCTTCAAAGAGGAAAAAAATTAATCTTCAATTGGAAAAAAAAAAAACCCTTTCAAGTATTTCTGATGAAAAGACCTGAGTTGAATCTTATTCTGATACACAAACCCAAGAGTATAGAAGAATTTTGAAAGATACATTTGTTTGAACAGCTAGAAAGAGACGTATGATGATATAGTGCTAACATTCTAATAGAGGGGAATCAAATAAGATATTATCTGTAAAGCACCAGATAAATGTTAGCTTTTTTGTAAAATGTTAAATAAATCTCATTAATTTAAAAAATAATCTGAAGGTATTATATTCTCACAATATCATGATATATTATAGGGTTGAATTTAGTACAAGAGAGATTCTTAATGGTGTGGTAGTTGTTATAATAAACTTTTGATAACAGAGGCTCACATAGCTGAGCCTAGAGTATAGGCCAAGAAGAGAATTTATGTCTCTATTAGTCTCATATCTACTCTGTAAGTATATCATCTTTGTATATTTCTTGATCAGTTACCTCTTGGACTAGATAAAATATTGCTTAGTTCCTAATGGACTTGGACTTAAGAAGACCTCTAGGGTTGCTTCTAATGCCAAACTCTATGATGGAGGAAATTCTTTCAGTAGACAGGATGCTGAATTCAATGACATGTTGTGTTCAACTTGGCTTAACAAATATATGTCTTTAATTATATTCATGACAATAGGGTTTTTTTTTCACGAATTCTGGATTTGGGTGAATTTGGAATAAAATAGGTGAATTTCCCTTCTATCATTTCAGGCTAAAGCAGTTTATTAAATGATAGTGCAGAATATCTGCCAGTCCCAATATTCAAAAGTGGATTTCAGTTGAAATACTTAAAATGTATTATTTTTTACCATAGATTCAAACAGCCATATGATGAATTTTTTTTTCTCTTCAGATTCATATGTTTGTTGTTGTTAAGTCATTTTCAGGCATATTTGATTCTTTATGACTCCTTTTTGGATTTTTTTGGGAAAAAATACCAGCATGGTATGCCATTTCCTTCTCCAACTCATTTTGTGGACAATGAAAATTAGGCAAACAGAGTTAAGTGACTTGCCCAGGGTCGCACAGCTAATAAGTGTGAGAAGTTGGATTTGAACTCAAATCCTCTTGACTCTGGATCAAGTGCTTTAACCACTATGCCACTTAACTCTCAATCTTATAGAGGACTAGCTAAAACTACTTATGATTACTCCAAATTTCCCACTGTCCTTTCCCTTTCCCCCATGCTGAAGCTAAATCTGAATGATCAGAGAAAGACTGAGTTATTTCAGTGTATTTTATGTTAAATATTCTTTAGAATTCAATAATTATTTGTAAATTTAAAAAAATGGCAGTATATTTGTGGCAACTCTCATTTAATTTGAAAATGTATTAAATGGGGATCTTAAAATATATAATAACTGTGGTCCCTTCCATTCCTTTACTTTTGAATCTATGATCAATATTACATTAGGCAGTATGTTTGTATGGGAAAAAAATGTTATATTTATGTTCAAGTGAGACCTGGGTATTAATCAAACTTCTGTTACCATTTGTATGTGGTTATGTGCTCATCACTTAACTTTATAAAATGTCAGTTTCCTCATCTTTAAAATGGGAGTACATGCACTGCCTTACCAATAGGGTTTAGTCACAGATATATGTAAAAACAAATATATGTGTGTGTGTGTGTGTGTGTGTGTGTGTGTGTGTGTGAAATATGTGTGTATATAATTTATATATACACTTAAGATATTTTATGAATATTGTGTATTTTATTATTATTTAAAATGTTTTATAAACCTTTAAAGGCTACATATAGCAGAAATTATAATTCAAAACCACTTTTGATCAAATATATTACTACCCCTACCATTAGTTATTATTTAGAAGCAAACAATCAGAAATCTCAAAGAAATAGGCTGCTGTTGGTGCTTTTGCTGTTTTTCGTGCTATTGTTGTCATCTTAAAGCTATCAGGAAGCTAAAGTTCAACCCAAAGTTCACAGTGGCTGTAAAAGCACAAATATCAATTATTTTTTCAATGACTCTTTCCCCTATGTGAAATTCTTCCCAAGCTATGATAATACATGTTTCTATAGTGAAATGATAATAACCTACTATAAAGATCAGACTGCTCCATAAAACACCTGGGGTTGTCATAAGTTGGACAGTAATCAACTTTATGTTGTTAATCTTTGCAAGTTAAAATTCAGTGAAGTCAATTCAACTATAATTTCCACTTACATACAAATAAGGCAGGAGCATCCCCCATATAGGAGCATTATGGATATGTGTTATAATCATTTAAATTGAGAGTTGAATAATGAATCTTGATTAGCAATAGATTGAACCAAATGTGGAAAAAATTCACAGTACTTCTCAATGCATTTTGTTCTTAGAAGAGCTCAGATTCTGTTTAATGGTACATATGTACAAATGAGTACAGTGAATATTTCATTTAGCATCTGGATGCTTTTTTTTTCCCAAACTCCGTTTCCAAGTCCCATAATGCTATTAGCTTAACTCTAGGAAGGAAGCAGAAAAGCTACCAGGCATTTAAATGCAGTAAATTACTTTCTATGGTATTTATTTTTAGACCAGAATTTTCAATGACTTTTCCAAGATTTTAGCCTGCATACTTATCTTTTGTTTAGATTGATTACCTGAATAATGTAATCAGGTTGCAACACAAAATCCAATAATGACATTAGTTTTGTGCACTCAGGTGGAAAGAATATTTAGTGTATATAGTTTAGCACTAGAATAATGTTTATAACTCTTTTCTAACATGTTCAAATAATATCCTAAAGCTGTGCTGTCCCTATTGGCAGCCTCGCCCCCTTCACAGCAAACAAATAAAAACATAATTTTTAAGGAATAAAATAGTTAATATTTCTATGGTGCATCGGGTCTTGCAAAATGCTTTATATTCATTCATGTGATCTTCAGAACAATGATCTGAAGCAGATGATACTATTATCCTTACTTGACACATGGGAAAACTGAGACTAAGGCAGATGAACTTCACTTTTTTTCTGGTACTACATATTCTATTCAATTCTGCATCCATTTATTAAGGCATTGCACTAGAGTTAAGGAAAAGATGAAAAATAATACAATGTAATAATAATAATAATAATAGCTAACATTTATATAGTGTTTACTATGTCAAAGTACTGTGCTAAATGCTTTACAATTATTATTTTATTTAATCCTCACAAAAAATCCTGGAGGGTAGGTGCTATAATTGTTCTCTTTTTACAGATGGGGGAAGAGAGGAATAGACGTTAAATTATTTGTCCAGGGTCACACAGCTAGTAAGCATCTGAGGTTAGATATGAACTTAAGTCTTCTTGATTCTAGGTCTAGAGCTCTACACAGTGTACCACCTAGTTGCTTGAATAAGTTTACTTTCTGATAGAGGGGATTTAATATGGGTATAATAAAATTGGTAATATCACAAATGTATCTATTATCATTTTAATATAGACTCTTGAATTGTTGCATTTTATCCTTACAACAACAATGGGAATTAGGTGGTATTTTTGGAGAGATGGAGCTGAAGTAAAAGATAAAGGAGGTGACGTAAAAGGCAAAAGGTGAATAGGCATGGTGATGAACACTTCACAGCTACCAATTGGGGACCAACTGAGGAGAGCACCTTCCTAGGGCTGCTCCTAAGGGGAGAACAGTATAGGGGTCTAGGCATTAACATGCAAGGTGTAACTTAATTTCCTTTGTCCTATAAAATGGCTTTCAAGTTCACTCCCAATATGATGGACATGAGAGGAAATCTATTCCAGCTTTTGAGGTGGAAGAGGAATAACTATTTACTGAAAGCCTACTGTGTACAAGGCACAGAACTATTTTTCATTTTGTATTTTTATCCCCATTTCATAGCCCAGTAGCTAACATAATTTTCATGGGCACGTAATGCATATTTGCATAACTGAAAGCAGGGGTATAGAAATATAATTGAAGAAAGCTCACTTCTGTAGGAGTTAACCCTTTGTATTTTGAGTTCTATCACTAAAAGTTCCAAACACAAGCCAGATATTTATATCAGGCATGTGGTATAATGAATCCATGCTTCAAACAGTGGATGGTACAAGGCAAAATAAGACAAAAGGAGAGATGTAAAAAAAAGTGCTATAGGAATATTTGAAAATTAAAGGTAACCATGGAATGGTTGGGAGGATACATGCATATACTTCAACATTCACATGCGTATTTCATAAACTCCTGGGGCTTCCTCTGTGTTCTAGGATTGAATACAAAACCTTTTGTTTGACATTCATTGTACTTGATAATCTCATCCCCTCCTACCTCTTCAGTCTTCTTATTTCTTAATCCTTATCAACAATTCAGTGACACTGGCCTGACTGCTCCACAAAAGAAGACATTACATCTCTCTGGCACATGACATTTTTCTATGGCTATCTCCCATGCCTAGAATGTTGTTCCTTTTTCATCCCTACCTTCTGGTTTCCCATATTTCTTTTAAATCTAAAATGAAATTCTGTCTTCTACAGGAAGCCATTTCCCAATCCCTCTTAATTCTAGTTACTGCACTCTTTTAATTCTTTCTTATTTATTGTATAGCTTGTTTGTACATAATTCTTTGCTCAATGTCTTCCCCATTAGATTATGAAAATAGGAAATTATCTCCTCAAAGAACCTGAGGGTGGATAGCCTTTTCAAATATTCAGAAATAAAAAGGAGAATCACTGTTACAAGACATTTAATTTCATCATCAGGATGGTTTTGTTGCTCTAGAGAAAGCAATTTCATTGGATGGGTGGAAACAGAGGTAAGAAGAGGGAGTGAAATTTAAATTTCTTGAATTAGATAAATAGAAACATAAAAAGATAGATGAAAGGTAATAGATTTACATTTATCAATGTGTGTATGTATACATATGTGCTCTCTGTATACATGCATCTGTTCATACACATACATATAGACATACACAAGAATGTGTATATGTGGGTATGCATATTACCTATATTGACATGTGCATATTTATCAACTATCTGCCTATGAGTGTGAACAAATGAAACAATATTGTATATGTTAAGAATGCACTATATACTAATCATACATATGTATACATGTATATGTGAGAATATACCTGCATATGTTTGTGCATATACACACATGTATGACTGTTTATCTATGTTTCTTTATGTTCACTTTTAAGACAACTCTAATTGTTTGTACATTATTCTTTGTAGCATGCTTAAATCTTCCTTTATAATTTCTATGCATTAATTCTGCCCTCTGAGGTCCAGCAAAAATCTAATTTAGCTTTGAATGTCAAGCAGAGGATTTTATATTTGATCCTGGATGCTATAGTGTGTCATTGCAGCTTACTGAGTAGGGGAAAGTTCAGACCTGTGCCTTAGGAAGATGACTTTGACAGCTGAGTTTCCTTTCAATATATCCAATTAAAAACTCCATGCAATGAAAGGATTTAAGATAATAATTATTCTTATGGCACGTTGAGCATTTTGTAACATTAGCAGTACTATGCCTACCAATAGATATAATATCACATCTTCATGCTTGTTTCTTTAGTAGCCCCTTTCTACAATTCCTCATCACTTCCACTTCTCCTCCACCTAACACTACATTACTAGAATCTTTCTTTTCTTTTGGGGATTACTTATATTTTTCCTCGTTGCCCTCACAGAATCTGAGAATTATAAAGGACCTCAGTGGCTGTCTTATCTGATATATACACAAAAGCAATCCCCACTTTTGCATACCTGACAATGACCAACTAGTCTCTTCTTGAAGACCAACCAGGCAGAGGAAGCTCACTAACTTTGAAAGGAGCTCAAGAGCTATCTCCTCTTTTTATCTTTTAGACTGTTTGTTTACTGATCTAATGATCCCAAGATCTAACACAATCCTATAAACAAATTTTGTCATCTAGAATACAATGTGAGTCAGTATGGGGATTCCGTGAATTCTAAGTATCAGCTTCTGTAACAACGAAACAGCTCCTTATTTTGTCAATTGTAAGCTTAAAATTAATTATAATCAATCTCAGTTTAAAAAATGAAGAAGAAGAAGAAGAAGAAGAAGAAGGAGGAGGAGGAGGAGGAGGAGGAGGAGAAAGAGAAGAAGGAGAAGGAGGAGAAGGAGAAGGAGAAGGAGAAGGAGAAGAAGAAGAAGAAGAAGGAGAAGAAGAAGAAGAAGAAGAAGAAGAAGAAGAAGAAGAAGAAGAAGAAGAAGAAGAAGAAGAAGAAGAAGAAGATGAGGGAATAGCTATACAAGATTACTTTATGTGACATTTCATTTCCTTATAATAGTACCCCTGTTGGATAATTGTGGGTTAAGTGCTTTGAATAATAGGGTTATATTTCAAAGTTCTCTGCTGCCCCAAATATAGTTTTATTTCTGTGGAGAGAAGTTTAAATTCAGTGGAAGCACTGAAGAAAAAAATATACAATGTAGGGGAAGCAAAGAGTGAAAAAAGAAAATGCAACATATTTAAAGCATAAAGAGTAAGACTCAACCCTGTGCCTTCCCTTCAGAACCTGCTAACTTCTACCTTTTTCAATAACTTATCTTCTCTCATTCTGAGATGTTCATTCTGTTTCCTTTCCCATTGCATATTAAAGCCTGTTTCTAGTGTTCTTCACAGAACTTCATTGCTATCTAATGGAAGTTAATGTAGAGTCACATTTTCCTCACTTTCACATCATTATTAGAAGGAAATGTCCAAATATTGACTGTCTTAATATGTCTAATTTTGTTCTCCATTTATTAAAAAAGGGAATTACATGAGAGCTATATGAAAGGAGGTGAACGATTATGCATGCACTAAATACCTCACTGATGCTTAAGATTGTTCCCAGCAGTAATTTCTGTTTTTTAGACCTTATAAAAATTTGCTACCAATAAAATGAAGGCAGACTTTATCTTTGGCTAATATGAGATCTAAAAACAAAGAAATCCCCCTTTCTAATTATAATATTTTGCTAATATGGTTTATTAGCAAATATAAATTATGTGATTGTACCTAGTAGACATGGAAAAATTTGAGGAATTTAGATAAAATTCTGAAAAAGAAAAAAATACATAAAATAAATTAAAAATAATTTCCAACATATGATGATGCAATTAAGCATAATTTGCTTAATTCTATTCAATTGTATTAAATAAAAAAAATTCTATAACAATTCCATTAAACATTATTCCTGACAGGTGTATGCTACAAGCTTAATAAATCATCCATCTTTTCTTTTTAATCTGCTAAGGAAAATACATTATTCTCCTTCACTAATATATTATTCCACAATTTCTCTGTACCCGATTGATGAATCAAAACATGTGTCAATAGAGAACAGCCTCTGTCAGATCTTACTAAACCTGAGACATTACAGTAGTAGTGAATCAGAATTCTTCAGCTGGAGGGTTCTTCAGAAAATCTCTACACATAAGATCATAGACTGACAGTTGGAACAGATCATAAAGATCAACTACTGAATTTTAAATTTAATTTTTTTAATTTAATTTTACAAATGAAGATATTGAAGTTTTTTGATGTGAAATGATGAGTGGCCCAAGATCACACAGGTAGTAAGTACCAGATATATCCATATTCTTGTTCTGTGTTTGAAGGCCTTGAGCTCCTCATGGTTCAAATATATACGCACACACATAGACACATAGACACATATCCATATATGTATATATGTATGTTCATGTAAAAACGTTTTATTTCAATGTGTTTATATATACACATGCATGTATTATATATGTGTATGCACATATGTGTATACACACATACATGTGTATATATTTTATATAATATACATACATACACATTACACACAGATACTTATACATATGTAAATTTTAGATAAAGAATATGATATCAATGGGAGATTTTTCAGTTATCTATAGGACTCCTGTCTAAAGACAAAATTTTCTAAATTGTCTAATAAAAAGTTAATAATAAGGAACTTAGAAATAGGGAACTAGTCCTTAATTGTTCCAATATGACAAGAGGCTTAAAGGGATAGTGTTAATGTCTGGCATCTGGGTTTATTTATCTTGGCATATTTGCATTCTGGAGGGCTGGTTCTGTTCCAAACATGTTTTCACTGGTCAACAGTTGATAAGCAGAGAGATCTCTACAGCATGCCATGATAACACAACAGTAATATAGCCTTGTCTGTATACCAAAAAAATAGCATGATGGTTGTCAATTAATCAATGAAACATAAAGCAATTACTAAGAACAGACTATGTACCAAGTGCTGATGTTAGAAAAGAGAACAATGAAAGAGTTCTCAACTCAGTGAGCTTACATCATATAGGGGGAAAACACGTCAACAATTTCACCCAAACTGTAATATAAAGGTGTGGGGGAAGGTGCACTTTGCATAGGAAGGGAATGTTGTAACTGTTAAGATTTTAAAATTGATTCAGTTGTGGGGGGCGTAATGACTAGTCAAGGATTGCTGCAAAGTGTCAAAAAGTGATATTTTTTTTGACAAAAATGAGGAATTTTGGAGAAGACCTAGATTGTGTGGGGAGCACAGAGATAACAATTTATATTTTCAACAAACTAAACCTGAGATGTTTATACTGCATTTAGTTCAATATGTCCAAAAGACTGGTAGAATTGCAACATTCAAGTTCAGGAAAGAGACTAGAGTTGGATGTATAGATTTCAGAATCATTTATATAAAGATATTAGATGAAATATGCCAAGAAAGAGCTTTGAGTAGAGTGAAGTTCTGAAGTTAGAAGATTACTCTTAATCTTGGATGAGGAAAAGAAAGAAGATGAGGAGAAGGTGGTGGAGAAGGAGGAAGAGGAGGAGGAGGAGGAGGAGAAGGAGAGAGAGACAGAGAGAGAGACAGAGAGACAGAGAGAGACAGAGAAACAGAGAGACAGAGAGAGAGAGTTGGAAGATAAATACACAAGAACCAGAAGACTACAATGTTATGGAATCCAGAGAGCAGAAATATCAAAAAGGAGAGGATGATCAAAGTATTAAATGTTGTGCAGAGGACAAGAAGCCTAAGAACTGAGAAAGACCACTAGACAGCAGGAGATTATAGGTAATTTTGAAGACATCAGATATACATGAGTAATGATGTAAGAAGCCAGAGGATAAACTACTGAGATGTATGTAGGAGGAGAGGAGATAGAGAAAAAATAAGATCAGACAGCTGTTTCTGGGAATTTGACTATAAAATTGAATCAAGGAGATATAGGAATTTAAGCAAAGATCTTTTTTTTTTTTAGTTATGGTAAAAAACTATGTTTCTTTATAGGCATTAGTGAAGGATTGAGTAGGAGCAAAAGGAATGAAGATGAGACAAAGAACAGGAATGACTATAAGGATAATCTGCTAGAAGATATGGGAAGAGATGGGATCAAAGGTACATAGAGTAGTTAGACTTGGCAATAAGAAGGTCCAATTACTTATAATATTGTCCTTTTTTTGAACAAGACATTCTATTTTCCAGCTTCATGGTTTTTACTGGTTCTTCCTTGTACAAGGAAGGTTATTCATCTCTACACTCTAGCTTCCCTTATTTCCTGAAAGCCTCAGCTGAAATTCTATCTTCTACAACATACCTTCCCTGTCCCTACCTTAATGGTAGTGCTTTCACTTCAGGAATTAAAATTTATTATTTGTGTGTGCTTAAGTTTGCATGTGTAGTAGTAGATTCTTAACAAAAATGTCTACACACATGTATATATACTTGCTCACGTATATACATTTCTATTTACATTCGTTGATATCTATACAACCATATTCTTTATATCTATTCTATACATGTGTCTAAATATGCAGGTTCATCTATATCTATACATCCATATCTATCATTTTATCTGTATCAATATAGATATTGAATATTCTGTATTTCAAAGAATATGCTATATTCTTTGAACCCCTAGTGCTTGATATACTGGCTGATACATAGGAAAAATTTTTAATAGATATTTGTTGACTGACTGACTGAATGATTGTGAGTAGAGTAAAGGAAGAAAGAATGGCAAGGAGAGGGTGATATCAAGGGCCTTTGAGATGAAGAATAATGAAGAAGAGAGCTCCCAGGCAAATAGTATTTACATTCTCCCTAAGGTATGAGTCTAGGTCTTCTGATGAGAGATTGGGAGAAAGAGAAAGAGGACTAAAGATTAAACAAGATAGGAACTACTACTGGAGTGAATGAGTTTATAATTAGGGAATAGTAAAAGGATTGTCTTGATGAATTGATAGTGCCTTTGAGATTAAATAATATATATTTGTAGTTGTACATCAAACTACCAACTTGACTGTTTTCAGACCGATTTAATTTATTTTTGCCAATTACAAATATGCCATTCATTCAAATGAGTTAAATGTTTGTGTGTATTGTAGTGTTCATATGGATATATGTGTGTTTGTGTGTATATAAACCTCAGTCAGAGAACGAAGAAAGACATGAAACAAAAAGGAAGCTACAAAATAATTTTATTCCCCAAATAATTAGCATTTGACTAAGATATAGTTGACTTGATTACATTAATAAACAATTCATATCTGAATCAATGCCCCAAAGCTCAAAAAGATAGAATTAGAATATTATAATATTATACAATATTCTCTCAAGAATATTGACAAATACTTTGCTCTTAAGAGTACTATAGATATATACTATAGATACTATATGCCACTTAAGGGCAACGAAAAGTAAAGAGAGATGTCTCTTCTTGCCTAGCTCATTGCTGCCACAAACAAAGATAGAATAGGACTGAAAAGTGGCATCTGAAACTGTGTCAATTGTGGATAGATTCCAGAAAATTGGAAAAAATTGAAGCAAAAATTATATATACTCATAAAGAAAAATTGTTGGCAATACCTAAAGGTATGATCAATTTAATCACTGATTTTTTAGTGTAAGGAGATCAGAATGAAGTTTAAAACCAAATTTAATTTTATTTTGGAAGGAGGAAGAGGGAGTAGTTGAAATGGATGATCAGATACCATGTTGTTTAAAGATTAACTTAGACAAATTGAAACAAGTAAAAGAGTTTTTAAAAGTTATATAGTATAAGAAATAGCTGAAGAATGAATTGATCATAAATCACCACAGACCTATAGTCATTCAGGAGCTAAAACAGGAAGTTGAAATAAAGATGAAATTATAAAATTACAAATTTGAGTATTATGAGTAGCTGGTTATTGTACATCTGAAAGTTATAGAGTGCTGTAGTTTTAAACAATAATTTCAGGGGCAGCTAGGTGGCAGAGTGAATAGAGCTCTGACCTTGGAGTCAGGAGGACCTGAGTTTAAATCCAGCCTCAGACATTTAACACTTACTACTTGTGTCACCTTGGGAAAGTCACTTAAACCCTATCACCTGACCAAAAAACAAACAAAAAAATAAATAAAAAGCAAAAAATAAAGTAATAATTTCAGGATCATGTAATGGGGAATTGTGAGGCATGTGGTAAGTAAGTATAGGCTGCAGTAAACTACATGTACTTTTTGCCTGCCTCATAGAATTCAAGATGCTTATAAGCAAGGGATGTTTTACTATTGTCTTTGTATCCACAAAGCCTAAAACTTTGTGGACCATTCCAGGCATTTGATATATGCTTGCTTGATTCATAAGTCAATATTATAATCATGTTAGCAATGTAATCATCCTGAGATTTGTTAGTTCCTCCTGACATGCTTTTGGGTTCCCACAACATACTGTTTGCCTTCCCTTACACATTCCAGATTGTCAATGTCCTCCTTAATATATGATTTCCACAACTGTTTAGAACACTTTACATAGGATCTGATGAACAGAAGGTGTATACTATCACAATCTGACAAATTTCATTGTACTAGAAACACAAAGGAATGCCAGTGAGATTCATTCCATTATATCTGTAAAAAAATGAGAAAATATACATTTTCTTCTATTTTTTTTGTTTTGATTTTGCTTGACTGATTCTTTATATTTCATGGTTGTTAGCTTCCAATTGCCTAATTCTAATTCATTTTTTTTACTTGACCTAAGTGTTTTTTATTAATTTATTTGAATTATCAATAATAACCTTCATAAACTTTTGAGTTTTAAATTTTTCTCCCCCTCTTTCCCTACCTCCCTCCCAAAACAGTGTTTAATCTGATATAGGCTATACATATACATACCAATTAAACATATTTTCACGTTAGTGATGTTGTAAGGAAGAATTAGATTCAATAGGAGGAACACCAGAAAGACAAAATAAAACACAACATAAGGGAAAAAAATTCAACTAATACGCTTCGATCTGCATTCAAACTCCATAGTTCTTTCTTCTTGTGGAAGCATTTATCATCACAAGGGCTTTGGAGATGTCTTAGATCATTGTATTGCTGAGAATGGTTAATTTGTCAATATTAGTCATCACACAATGTAGGTGGTACTGTGGACAATGTTCTCCTGGTTCTGCTCACTTCACTCAGCACCAGATGATACAAGTCTTTCCAAGTTTTTCTGCAGTCAGCCTGTTCATCATTTCTTATAGCACAATAGTATTCCATTACATTCATATACCACAACTTGCTCAGCCATTACCCAATTGATGGGCATCCTCTTAATTTCCAATTCTTTGCCACTACAAAAAGAGCTGCTATGAATATTTTTGTACATTTGGGTCCTTTTCCCATTTGTATGATCTCTCTGGTATATAGCCTTTAGAAGGGCTATTGCTGGGTCAAAGGGTATGTACATTTTTATAGCCCTTTGGGAATAGTTCCAAATTGCTCTTGAAAATGGTTGGATCATTTCACAACTCCACCAACAATGCTTTAGTGTTCAAATTTTCCCATATCTTCTCCAACATTTGTCATTTTCCTGTGTGTGTAATGTTGTACCTCAGAGGTATTTTGATTTGCATTTCTTTCATCAATAATGATATAGAGCATTTTTTCATGTGACTGTAGATGGCTTTAATTTCTTCATTTGAGAACTGCCTGTTCATATCCTTTGACCATTTATCAATTGGGGAATGGCTTGTTCTTATAAATTTGTCTTAATTCTCTATATATTTTAGAAATGAGGCCTTATCAGAGAGACTGGTTGTAAAAATTCTTTCCCAATTTTCTACCTTCCTTCTAATCTTAGTTGCATTGGCTTTTTTGTGCAAAAACTTTTCAATTTAATGTAATCAAAATTATCCATTTTGCTTTTTAATGTTCTCTATTCTCTTGTGGTCATGAATTCTTCTGTTCTCCATAGATTCTGATAGGTAAACTATTCCTTGTTCCCAGTTTGCTTTAGTATCAGCCTTTATATCTAAGTCATGAACCCATTTTGACTTTTTTTGGTATATGGTGTGAGATTTTCTCTATGCCTAGTTTCTGCCATACTCTTTTCCAGTTTTCCCAGCAGTTTTTTCAGAGTGGGTTCTTATCCCAGAAGCTGGGGTCTTTGGGTTTATCAAATAATAGATTACTATAGTCATTGACTACTGTGTCTTGCATATTTAACCTATTCCACTGATCCACCTCTATTTCTTAGCCAGTACCAAGCAGTTTTGATGACTGCTTTATAATACAATTTAAGATCTGGAATTGCTAGGCCACCTTCCCCTGCATTTCTTTTATTAGTTCCTTTGATATTCTGGACCTTTTGTTTTCCAAATGAATCTTGTTATTATTTTTTCTAACTCTATAAAATAATTTTTTGGTAGTTTGATTGGTATGGCACTGAATAAGTAAATTAGCTTAGGTAGGATTGTCATTTTTATATATCAGCGCCTACCCATGAGCAACTGATGTTTTTCCAATTATTTAGATCTGATTTTATTTGTGTGAAAAGTGTTTTGTAATTGTGTTCATAGAGTTCCTGGGTTTGTTTCAGGAGGTAGACTCCTAAATATTTTTAATGTCTACAGTAAGTTTAAATGGGAATTTCTCTTTCTATCTCTTGCTGTTGGGCTTTGTTGGTAATATATAGAAATGCTGATGATTTATGTGGGTTTATTTTATAGCCTGCAACTTTGCTAAAGTTGTTTATTGTTTCAAATAGTTTTTTACTTGATTCTCTAAGTATATCATCATGTCATCTGCAAAGAGTGATAGCTTTGTTTCTTCTTTGCCTATTCTAATACCTTCAATTTCTTTTTCTTCTCTTATTGCTAAAGCTAATGTTTCCAGTACAATATTGAAACAGTGGTGATAATGGACATCCTTGTTTCACCCGATCTTATTGGAAATGCTTCTAGCTGTCCCCATTACATATAATGCTTGCTGAAGGTTTTAGATAGATGCTATTTATTATTTTAAGGAAGACTCCATTTATACCTATGCTTTCTAGTGTTTTTAATAGGAATGGGTTTGTATTTTGTCAAAAGCTTTTTCTGCATCTATTGAGATGATCATGTGTTTCTGTTGGTTTTGGTTGATATGCTCAATGATGCTGATAGTTTTCCTAATATTGAACCAACCTGCATTCCTGGTATAAATCCTACCTGGTCATAGTGTATTATTCTTGTGATAAGTTGCTGTAACTATTTGCTAATATTTTATTTAAAATTTTTGCATCTATATTCATTAGAGAAATTGGTCTATAATTTTCTTTCTCTGTTTTGACTCTTCCTGGTTTAGGTATCAACACCATATTTGTATCATAAAAAGAATTTGGTAAGACTCCTTCTTCACCCTATTTTCCCAAATAGTCTATAGTATTGGAATTAATTGTTCTTTAAATGTTTGATAGAATTGCATGTAAATCCATCTGGCCCTGGAGATTTTTTCCTAGGGAGTTCATCAATGGCTTGTTCAATTTCTTTTTCTGAGATGGGGTTATTTATTTTTACTTCCTCTTCGTTAATCTGGGCAATTTATATTTTTGTAAATATGTATCCATTTCACTAAGATTGTCAAATTTGTTGGCATATAGTTGGGCAAAATAATTCCTAATTATTGTTTTAATTTCCTCTTCCTTGGTGGTAGCTTCACCCTTTTCATTCTTGATACTAGTAATTTGGTTTTCTTCTTTCTTTTTTTAAATTAAATTAACCAAAGGTTTATTATTTTATTGTTTTTTTCATAAAACCAGCTCTTAGTTTTATTTTTAGTTCAATAGTTTTCTTAATTTCAATTTTCTTAATTTTTCTTTGGTTTTCAATATTTCTAATCTGGTGTTTAATTGAGGATTTTTAATTTGTTCTTTTTCTAGTTTTTTTAGTTGTATGCCCAATTCATTGATCTCCTCTTTTTCTATTTTATTTATGTAAGCATTTAGAGATATAAAACTTCCCCTAAGAACTGCTTTTACTGCATCCCATAAGTTTTGGTATGTTGTCTCATTATTGTCATTCTCTTGAATGAAGTAGCTGATTATTTCTATAATTTGTTGTTTGACCCAAATAATTTTTTTAAGATTATATTATTTAGTTTCCAATTATTTTTTAGTCTATCTTTCCATGGCCCTTTATTACATATAATTTTTAGTGGATCATGATTTGAAAAGGATGCATTTAATACTTAATATTTCTTTCTGCTTTTCTGCTTAGATTGTGAGGTTTTTATGCCCTAGCGCATGGTCAGTTTTTGTGTATGTTTCATGTACTGTTGAGAAAAAAATATATTCCTTTCTATCACCATTCAATTTTCTCCAGAGGTCTATCATACCTAACTTTCTAATATTCTATATTAGAAAATTAGTATAAAAAAACTGGTATAGTTTTGCTGTCCATTTCTTCCTGTAACTCCCTGAACTTCTTCTCTATAAATTTGGATGCTATACCATTTGGTGCACATATGTTTAGTAATGATTTTAATTCATTGTCTATGGTGCCTTTTAATAGGATGCAGTTTCATTCCATATTTCTTTTAATAAGATGTATTTTTACTTTTCCTTTATCAGAGATCAGGAAATCTACCCATTTTTTGTTTGTTTGTTTCTTACCTTAGATGAAGCATCATATATTCTGCTGCAGCCTTTTATTTTTACCTTGTGTGTGTTACTCTTTTTCAAAAGAGTTTCATGTAAACAACATATGTTAGGATTATAGCTTTTAATCCATTCTGCTGTCCACTTCCATTTTATGGGAGACTTCATGCCATTCATATTCACAGTTATGATTACTATCTTTGTCTTTCTCTCCGTCCTTCCCCTGCCCCTGTTTTCTTTCTCATTTCTTAGTTTAAATTAATCCACTTATTTGATCCATTTAACTCACTTGATTAGATTTTTTTATCATTTCATCAAAGTCAACTTATATCCACCCCCTTTATCTATACTCCATTAACATGGTGCAATAAAAATGGAGTTCTCAAAAATTGAAAGTGTCATCTTCCCTTCTAGGGGTGTAAAGAGTTTGCCCTAATTAAAAAGCATATTGTATCTTTCTGTCCCATTTGCCATTTTATGTCTCTCTTGAGTCTTGTATTTGAAGATCAAATTTTCTGTTGAGCTCTGGTCTTTTTATCAGGAAGGTCTGGAAGTCCTCTCTTTCATTGAATATCCATCTCTTCACCTGAAAGATGTTGCTCATTTTTGCTGGGTAGTGGATCCTTGGTTATAATCCAATCTCCTTTCCTTCATGGAATATTATGTTCCATGCCCTACTGTCTTTTAATGTTGAAGCTGCAAGGTCCTGTGTAATCCTGACTGTGGTTCCATGACTTTTAAATTGTTTCTTTCTGGCTGCTTGCAGTATTTTCTCTTTGATGTGGTAATTTTGGAATTTGGCTACTATATTCCTTGGCATTTTCAATTTGGATTTGTTTCAGAAGGTGATGGGTGGATTCTTTCTACAGCTATTTTACCCTCTGGTTCTAGGAACTCAGGGCAGTTTTCAATGATGATTTCCTGAAAGATACTGCCCAGGCTCTTTTTTTTTTTCAATCATGATTTTCAGGTAGACTAACAATTTTTAAAAATTGTTGCTCCTTGATCAATTTTCCAGGTAAGTTGTTTTACCAATGAGGTATTTTACTTTTTCATCTATTTTTTAATTTTTTTTCTGTTTGACTGATTCTTACTCTCTCATGGAGTCATTAGCTTCAATTTGCTCAATTCTAATTTTTAACAAATTGTTTTCTTCTATTACATTTTGTACCTCCTTCTCCATTTGGCCAATTGTATTTTTAGGGATTTGTTTTCTTCAGAGTACCTTTTTTTCCACTTGGTCAATTTTGTTTTTTAGGGATAGGTTTTCTTCATTGTACTTTTATTTCCAGTTGGCCAATTATATTTTTGAAGGACTCTTCTACCTCTCTCATTTGACTTTTAGAATCTTTCTTGAACTTTCTAAGAAGGTTCTTTGTGCTTCAGACCAGTTCATAATCTCTTTTGAGATTCCAGATGTGAGTTTGTTGACAATCTTATCCTCTTCAGAATTTCTGCCTTGAGCTTCACTGTTCTCATTATGTGAATCTATGTACATTTCTTTTTGCTCATGGTGTTTGCTTATTTCCTGGCCTTTAAAGAGATTGAGCTCTCCTGCTAGGGAGCAAAGGGCACTGACCTAAGCTTCTTGTGTTGGGAGCCTAGGTCTTCTTCACTGACTTTGTGTGCTGAGGCTTTCCAATGTTGGCAGTTGGAGGCTGTAGGGTTCTGGCAGTTTACCTGGTGTTAGGCTTGAATCAGTAAGGCTGGAACTCTAGGGCAACTCTAGCTTGCCTGCTTTTCCTTTCCTTTACCTTTCTTCAAGTTCTTTCAGATGGATGTTGGAGGATGTTTATCTGCCTGGGGTGATTTCTAGGCTTTCAGGGGTTGTTCCTAATTCTATTTTTTAATGGGTTATTTTCTTTAGTTCATTTTTGTTCCTCCTTTTCCATTTAGCCAATTATACTTTTTAAGGATTTGTTTTCTACCATTAATTTTTGTCCTTCCTTTTCCAAGTTATTGGCTGTCTCTTGCATACCTCTCATTTCTTTTCCCTATTTTTCTTCTACCTCTCTTATTTGATTTTTAAAATCATTCTTGAGCTCCTCCAAGAAAGATTTTTGGGTCTGATACCAGTTCATATTCCCCTCTGATGTTTCAGATGTGGGTATATTGACAATGGTATCCTTTCCTGAATTAGTTTTTTGATCTTCCCTCTCACCAAGATACTTTTCTATGCTCATTGTTTTTCTATGTTGCTTCTTGCTTATGTTATTTGTATTTTTTCTGGATTTTAAACTTGATCTCTCCTTCTGGGGTACAGTAATCACAATCCTAGGTTTCTTGTGCTGGGGCCTAGGGTCCTGCTTACTAATTTGCTGAGGAGGAGCTTGCCACCGTTTGCTGGGACACCTCCTTTCCTGTACTGGTTCACTTCAGCCACAGCAAGAGGGAGTTTTCCTGTTAATCCCCCAGCCTCACAAGCTAAAAGACTACTATATATAATATTTCTGCTTATTCTACTGTTTCAGGATTTTTCCTGGGGCAATATTCTCTGTGCTTTTCAAGGTCAATAATGGAGGGTGAGAGTGACTTACTGCTTATGCCACAATCTTGGCTCCCTGAAGTCTAAATAAGTGACTTTCAAATATTCAGCCTGTGAGCTAATAGCTCCAGGAGCAGCACTGCTGCTGCTTCTGCTACTACTGCTGCTGATTCAGTCACTCCCAGGGCCTGTTCCTGGTTGGCTGGTGCAGGGGTATACTGGATCACCCTGCAGCCTCACCCTGCTGGACTGTGCCTCTCTCTCACTCAGTTCTTACAAAACCCCTTCTGCTCACCTTCTAGGGTGTCTGTGGCATCTGTGGGCTGAAGATGTAAACCTGTCCCTGCTGCTGGTGTTTCAGTCCCCCAAAGCCTGCTCCAGCTTTGCTTAGGGCTGATCTGCCACTGCAGCCAGCAAACTGGACTCTCCTGTCTCAGTTGGCTGATCGAACTGACCTTTCCTGTCAATCTTCTCAGGTTGTCTTTAGCTGGAAATCTGCCTCACTCTGACTTTGTGGTTCCTGCCACTCTAGAATTTCTTCAAAGTCCTTTTTTAGAGGTATTTGAACTGATTTAGGGGAGAGTTCAGTCTCTTCTTTTGCTCCATCATCTTCACTCCACTTCTATTCATAGAAAAACTTGAAAAAGATTTTTTAAAAATAAATGAGAGATTGCAAAAAAAAACATAAAAAAATGAAAACAATTCAAGAAAAATAAGATTATGAAAAGAAAGTAAACAAATTAGAAATGGAGATCCAGAATCTTTAAAGAAAAAAAAATGAGTGTTTGAAAATCAGAATTGGGCAAGGAGAGGGCAGCAAAGTTATAAGAGATCAAGAAATAACAAACCAAAATACAAAGGATGAAAGAATAGAAGAGAATGTGAAACATCTCATAAGAAAAACAACTGAGCAACTTCTAGGAGATGCCCTTGTAAGCCAGCAGCAAGCCCCATCTCAGTGGACCAAGAGGATATCTTGAGCCCCAGGGTGGTGGTGCAGGTTAGCTCCAACATCAGGATCCTCTACATGCCTTGGCTCAGCCAGGATAACCAGCAGAATTGCGCACAGAAAACCAGAACACACCAGACATCCACCAGTAACTGAGTATAGCCATGCTTTAACACACCCTGGGTGAGGAAGTGACCTCTAGTGGCTGGATCACCCACATGCCCACCTCCCAAACTATGACCTTTAGTGTGAATCTGGAGAAACACAGAAGCAACCCACCTGGCCACAGCACACCAGACAACACCAGCTCCAACTCAGCACCAAACCCTAAGACTTATGCAGTCCCAGCACTTGAGCCTGCAGCACACTAAACCAGTTGCCCAACTCCTAGCCCCAAGATCAAGAAGTATGTGAGAGTGCCCCCTACTTCCCAGAAGCAGAGATCAACTTTTAAGGCCAGGAAAAATACAAATACCATGAGCAAAAAATAAGAAAGAAAACATACACTATAGATTCTCACTATGGGGACAGGGAAGATCAAAACACAAATTCAAGAGAGAACAGCATTATCAATATACCCATATCTGAAACCTCAAAGGGAACTATGAACTGATCTCAAGGACAAAAAGTCCTCTTGGAAGAGTTCAAAAAGTATTTACAAGTCAAATAGAGGTAGAAGTAAAATTGAATAATTACTTTGAAAATATAATGGACAAAATGGAAAAGTACACTGAAGAAAACAACTCCTTCAAAAGTAGAATTGCCAAAATGGAAAAACAGGTACAAATTCTAACTAAAGAAAACAATTTGTGAAAAATTAGAATTGGGTAAATGGAAGCTAATGACTCCATGAGACATTGAGAATCACTCAAACAAAATCAAAAGAACGAAAGAAAAAGAAGAAAATGTAAGATACCTCATTGGAAAAACAATCGACCTGGAAAATAAATCCAGGAGAGATAATTTAAAAATTATTGGTCTATCTAAAAGTCATGATCAAAAAAAAAAAAAAGAACCTGGAAAGCATCTTTGAAGAAGTCATCAAGCAAAACTGCCCTGAGGTCCTAGAAACAGAGAGTAAAATAAACACCAAAAGAATCCATCAAACACCTCCTGAAAGATTTCAAAATGAAAATGCCAAGGAATATTGTAGCCAAATTCCAGCATTATCAGGTCAAGGAGAAAATGCTGCAAGCAGCAAGAAAGAAACAATTCAAGCATCATGGAACAACAATCAGGATTACAGAGGTATTTGCAGTTTCCACAGTAAAAAATCAGAGGGAATGCAATATGATATTCTGTAAGACAAAGGAGCTTGGACAACAACCAAGTACCAACTACCCAACAAAACTGAGCATTATCTTTTATGCCAGGAGATGAAGATTCAGTGAAAAAGGGACTTCCAGAAATTCCTGATGAAAAGATCAGAGCTCAATGAAAAGTTTAATCTTCAAATACAAGCCTCAAGAGTGGCACATAAAGGTAAACAGGGGGGGAAAACAGCATGTTACTCAATAAGGGCAAAGTATTTACATCTCTACATGGGAAAATGATACATGAAACTCTTTAGGACTGTACCTTTGTCATGACATTTAGAAGGCATATACATAGACAGAAGGAGTGGGTATTAATTGACTTTGATGTGATGATACAAAAAAAACTAATTAAGTGGTGAACAGGGATTGTAAAGGGAGAAGAGGAGAAGAGGAGGCAGAAAATGGTAAATTATATCTCATGAAGAGGCAAAAAGAAATATATTATAGAAAGAAGGAATGGATGGAGATGAGTATTCTTTGAACCTTACTCTCATCAGATTTGGCTTAAGTAGGGAATAACATACTCAGTTATGTATGGAAATCTAACTTGCCTACAGGCAGTAGGAGGGAAAAGGGGAAAGAAAAGGGAGTGCCAAATAAAAAAAGCAGTGGATCAAAAGCAAAACCCTAGTGAGGAGGGAAAGTGGGAAAGGAGAGAGAAGCATAAACAGAGAAAGGCATAGATAGTAATCATTACTGTTAACGTGATTGGAATGAACTCTCTCATAAAACAGAAGTGGATAGTAGAGTGGATAAAAAATCATAATCCTACAATATGTTGTTGTAGGAAATACATTTGAAACAGATGGATACGCAGAGCTTAAAGGTAAAAGATTGGAGTAGAATATATTATACTTCAGCTGAAGTAAAAAAAAAAAGCATGGATAGAAATCCTGATCTCACATAAAACAAAACAAAAATAAATCTAATTAAAAGAGAGGAGGGAAACTATATCCTGTTAAAAGGCACCATAGACAGTGAAGTAATATCATTACTGAACATATAAGCACCAAATGGTATAGCATCCTGTTTCATAGAGGAGCAGTTAAGAGAGTTGCAGGAAGAGATAAACAGGGGACTCCAAACTCTCCCTTTCTGAACTAGATAAATCTAACCACAAATTCAGCAAGAAAGAAGTTAAGAAGGTGAAAAAAATAGAAAAATTAGGTATGGCACACCTCTGGAGAAAATTCAACAGGGATACAAATGGATATACCTTTTTCTCAGTGGTGCATTGCACCTACACACACACGCAAAAATGATGATTTACTAGTACATAAAAACCTCACAACCCAATGCAGAGAGGCAGAGATATGAAATGCCTTCTTTTCAGATCATGATGTAATAAAAATTATATATAATAATGGGACATGGAAAGATAGACTGAAAGTAAATTGGAAACTACATAATCTAATACTAAAGAATGAATAGGTTGAACATCAAATAAAAGAAACAATCAATAATTTCAAGCCCTGATAAAAAAAAAAGAGCCTAGATATCATCTTTCAAGAAAGTATCAAAGAAAATTTCTCTGATATTCTAGAACCGATAAAAATAGGATTTGAAAGAATAAAATATAAATTGAAAGAGTTCAACAATCACCTCCTGAAAGAGATCCCCAAAGGAAAACTCCTAGGAATAGTATAGCCAAATTCCAGAATTCCTATGTCAAGCAGAAAATACTGCAAGCAGCCAGAAAGAAACAATTCAAATATCATGGAAACACAATCAGGATAACACAAGGTTTAGCAACTTCTACATTAATGGAATGCAAGACTTTGGGATATGATATTCTGCAGGTCAAAGGGGCTAGGATTAAAACCAAAAATCACCTACCCAGAAAAACTGAGTATAATTCTTCAGGGGGAAAATAGATATTCAGTGAAATAGAGGGCTTTCAAGGATTCTTGATGAAAAGACCAGAGCAGCATAGAAAATTTGACTTTCAAATACAAGATTCAAGAGAAGTTCAAAAAGGTCAATAGGAAAAATAAATCTTAAGGGACTTATGAAAGTTGAACAGTTTACATTCCTACAGGGAAAGATGATACTCGTAACTCATGAGACCCTTGTCCATATTAGGGTGGTTGGAGGGAATATATAGACAAAGGGCAAAGAGTGAGTTGAAGATGAAGGGATGATAGCTAAAAATATATATTTAAAGGGTAAGAGAGGACTGTACTGGGAGAAGGAAAAAGGGAAAGGTAGAATATAAATAAAAGAAGGAAGAAAAAGCTTTTACCATGCAGGGGAAGAGGGTGGGGCTAAAGGGGATGAATGAATCTTTCTCTCATTTGATTTGGTTTAAGAAGAGAATAACATACACACTCAGTTGGGTAAGGAAATTTATTTTACCCTACAGAAAATAGAGGTAATGGGACAAAGATGGGGGATGGTAGAAGGGAGTGCAGATTGCAGTAGGGGGTAACCTGAAACAAACAATTTGGAGGAGGGACAGGGTCAAAGGAGTGAATAGAATAAATGTGAGTTTGGTGGTATAGAATGAAGGCTATAGTTAGCTTTCACAACATGGCTAATATGGAAGTGTTTGCATGACTACACATTCATAACCTGTATTGAGTTACTTGCCTTCTCAATGAAGGTTGGTGGAGAGGGAGGAAGGGAGAGAATTCAGAACCTAAAATTTTAAAAACAAATGTTAAAAATTGTTTTTATATGCAACTGGGAAATACAATATGCAGGCAATGGGATATAGAAATCTATCTTGCCCTACAGGAAAATAGAAGAGGAAGAGGATAGCACAAGGGGGGGCGGTGATAGAAGGGAGGGCAGATGAGGGGAAGGGACATTCAGAATGCACATTGTCTTGGAGTTGGGAGAGGGGAGAGATGGGAAGAAAATTTGGAATGAAAAATCATGTGGAAATGAATGTTGAAAAGTAAAAACAAATACATAAACTTTTAAAAAATAACCAGAAACATAAAGCCTACTGTAGTATATTCTCTGCCTTAGGAATGTCTTTGTTGCTAGTGTCTGATATAGGATCATAGAAGTCTGAATCTGGAACCTGAAAAACTTCATAGGCCAGTTAGTCCAAGCCCTTCATTTCACAGATGAGGTAGTGTTTGTAAAGCACTTTGCATAGTTCCTGGCACATAGTAGGTCCTTAATAAATACTCATTCTCTTCCTTTTGTCAAGTACCAGAGAAATGGTAGTTGGTACTTTAACCAATGACAAATAAAACCATGCAGGTGATAAACTACAAAGCTGAGATCCAAACCCAGGCTTCATGACTCCAAATTCAGACTTCTTTCCATTGCAACAGATCTCTTAAACTTAAAGGCCTGTGAAGTAATGAAGTGAATGTTATTTTTTTTAATGTATTGTTTTTCTTTCCAAAGTAGATTCAATAATAAATGTTGTCACCTAAAAAAAAAAAAACCAAGAAAGGTATTGAACTAATGAATAAAACTAAGAGCTAGATTTATGGAAAAAAAACAATAAAATAGATAAACTTTTGGTTAATTTGATTAAAAAAGACAGAATGAAGAAAATCAAATATCAGTGTCATAAATGAAAAGGATGAATTCACCATCAATGAAGAGGAAATTAAAACAAGTAGAGGTTGTTTTGCCCTACTGTATGCAATAAATTTGACCATCTTAGTGAGATGAATAAATATTTATGAAAATATAAATTGCCCAGATTAACAGAAAAGGAAAAAAAATGCTTAAATAACCAAAGTTTAGAAAAATACATTGAACAAGCCTTCAGTGAACTCCCTCAGAAAAAAAAAAAGCAATTAATTCCAATACTACAGAGACTATCTGGGAAAACAGGTGAGGAAGTTCTACCAAATTCTTTCTATGATACAAATATGGTACTGATACCTAAACTGGTGGGAGCCAAAGCAGATGAAGAAAATTATAGACCAATGCCCCTATTTAATATAAACATAAACAATTTTAAAGAAAGTATTGGAAAAAGGATTACATCAATTGAAATAGAGAATAATACATTATGTCCAGGTAGGATTTATAACAGGATTGTATAAATCATAAACCATCAACAAGCATTATACATAATGCAGATAAGCTAAAAGCATTTCCAATAAGATCAGGAGTGAAGTAAGGATGTTCATTGTCGCCACTGTTATTCAATATTGTACTAGAAATATTAGCTTTAGTAATAAGAGAAGAAATATAAATTGAAGGAATTAGAATAGGCAAAGATGGAACAAAGCTATCACTCATTGCAGATGGTATGATGATATACTTAGAGAATAATAGAGAATCAAGTTAAAAAAACTACTTGAAATAGTAAACAATTTTAGCAAAGTTTCATGATATAAAATAATCCCACATACATCATCAACATTACTACATATCCCTAACAAAGCCCAACGCAAGAGATGGAAAGAAAAATTCCATTTAAAGTTACCATAAAATTTTAAATATTTGGGAGTCTACCTGCCAAGACAAACCCAGGAACTGTATGAACACAATTCCAAAATAGTTTTCATGCAAATAAAGTCAGATATAAATAACTGGAAAAATAACAGCTGGTCATGGGTAGGCCAAACTCACGTAATAAAAAAGTCAATACTACCTAAATTAATTTACTTTTTCAGTGTCATACCAACCAAACTACCAAAAATTATTTTGTAGAGTTAGGAAAAAATAATAACAATATTCATATGGAAGGACAAAAGGTCCAGAATATGAAGGGAACTAAAAAATAAATGGTAGGGAAGGTGGCTTAGCTCTACCAGATCTTACACTGTATTATAAAGCAGCAGTCATCAAAACTACTTGCTACTAGGGGCAGCTAAGTGGTGCAGTGGATAAAGCCCTGGTCTTGGAGTCAGGAGGACCTAAGTTTAAATCTGGCCTCTGATACTTGATACTTACTACCTGCATGACCCTGGGCAAGTCACTTAACCCCAACTGCCCAACCAAAAAAAAATCATCAAAACTACTTGATACTGGCTTAGAAAGAGAGTGGTGGAATAGTGGAATAGCTTAGGGACAGAAGACGCAGTAGCCAATGACTATAGTCAGCTACTATTTGATAAACCCAAAGACCCCAGCTTCTGGGATAAGAACTCACTATTTAACAAAAACTGCTGGGAAAACTGGAAAAGAGTATGGAAGAAACCAGGCATAGACCAAAATCTGACCCCACATACCAAAGTAAAGTCAAAATACATACATGATTTAGACATAAAGGCTGATCTATAAGCAAATTGGGAGAGCAAAGAATGGTTTAACTGTAGATTTATGGAGAACAAAAGAATTTATGACCCAAGAAGAGATAGAGAATATTATGAAATACAAAATGGACAATTTTGATTATATTAAATTGAAACATTTTTTAAAAGGCTATTGGGGTGAAGTGATTTGGCCAGGGTCACACAGCTAGTAAGTGTCAAGTGTTTGGTCTGAGGCTGAATTTGAACTCAGGTCCTCCTGATTTCAGGGCTGGTGCTCTATCCACTGTGTCACCTAGCTGCCCCAAATTGAAACATTTTTGCACAAACAAAATCAATGCATCTAAGTTTAGGAGGGAAACAGAAAACTGGGAAAGAATTTTTAGAGCCAGTGTCTCTATAAAGGCCTTATTTCCAAAAATACATAGAGAACTGAATAAAATTTATAAAAATATATCTCATTCCCTGATTGGTAAATAGTCAAATGATATGAATAGGCAGTTTTCAGATGAAGAAATTTCAGATGAAGACTATCTATAGTCATATGAAAACATGCTCTAAATCACTGCTGATTTGAAAAATGCAAATCAAAACAAATCTGAGATACGACATAAAACCTATCAGACTAGCTAACATGACAAATAGGAAAATTAAAAATGCTGGAGAAGATGTGGAGTAATTGGAACAGTAATGCACCATTCATGAAGTTGTGACATAGTTTGAAACTATGTCAAAGGGCTATAAAACTTTGACCCAGCAATACAACTTCTAGGTTGGTATCTTAAAGAGATCATACAGATGGGAAAAGGACGCACATGAAAAAATATTTATAGCAGTTCTTTTAGTGGTTGCTAACAATTTGAAATCAAAGAGATGTCCATCAATTGGTAAATGTCTGAACCCATTGTGGTTTTTGAATGTAATATGATACCACTGTGCTATAAGAAATGATCAAAAGGTGGATTTCAGGGGGAAAAAATCTGGAAAGGATTATATGAACTGATGCTGAGTGAAGTGAGCTGAACCAGGAGAACATTGTGCACAGTAATAATCACATTATGTGATGACTAACTTTGATAGACTTATTTCTTAGTAATGCAAGGATCTAAGACAACTCCAAAAGACTCATGATTTAAAATGCTGTATATCTCCAGAAAAAGAACTATTTAATCTGAATGCAGATTGAAGCATATTATTTGCTATCTCATACTTTTGTTTTTGTTTCTTCTCATGCTTTCTCCCATTGGTTCTAATTCTTCTTTACAACATGACTAATGGGAAAATGAATTTAATATGAATGTATATGTTGAGCCTATATCAATGTGCATGATTTCTTATGGTGGTGGGAGGGGACAAATGGGAAGACAATTTGGAACTCAAAATCTTGTGGAAGGAAATGTTGAAAACTAAAATAAATAAATGAATTTGTAAAAAAAAAAATCTGATCTGTAGAACAAATCAGGAAGAGAATGCATTAGAATAATTAGACTACCTGAAAGCTATAACAGCAACAAAAAACGATTCTTGATACAGTAATACAAGAAATATTTTTTTAATTGTCCTGAAGCATTAGAACAAGCAGGATAAGTAGAAATAGAAAAAAAAAATCCACTGATCAACACTTGAAAGAAATTCTATGAGGAAAAGCCAGAAAAAAATTTATAGTGAAATTCTTAAACTCCCAGCTCAAGCATAAAATATTATGAGAAACAAAATAAATAAATAAATAAATATGATGGTGCTACCATTAGAATCACAGAAGACTTAGCAGTGGCAATACTAAAAGTACACAGTCTTGGAAAGCTATACATCAAAGAGTTAAAGAACCGGGGTCGCAGTCAAACAAAATATCATACCCAGAAAAGCTAAGCATAATCCTGATGGAAAAAAAAATGGACATTAAATGAACTGTTAGAAGTTCAGAACTTCGTTAAAAAAAAAAACTGAACATAATAGAAGATTTGGCATCCAAGATCCAAGAGAAATATAAGGTACATAGAAAGTTTAATTACAAGGGATTTAATAAGGACTTAACTGTTTACCTTTTATGTATGTAAAAATTAAAACATATGTCTAAGATTGTTATTAATAATTGTGTAATTCATAAGAAAGATTGTGGTAAACCTGAGTATGATGTGACTTTAAAAAGTGAAACCAGTTAAGAACCAGTTAAAAAGAATAATTAGCTTATACAAATGAGGTGTGAAAGGAAGAGCCAACAAAGAGGAATTAGATGGCTGAGCATGTCTGCTAGTTCTGGAACCTACTTTCATTGGGAATGGCTTCAAGAGGAAACTATGTATATGCATATATGTACATATGTCTGTATGTATATATGTGTATGTTTATGTATGTATGTATGTATGTATATAAATGTTAATAAATATATACGTATATGTGTATATATGTATGTATATATGTATAAGAGCACAAAAGTCTTCCAAATTCAGAAAGAAAGAAAATGCTAAGAGGATAGTGAGTGGAGAGAGGATAAGGGAGGGATCTCTAGAGGGCAGGGTGAGGTAATAGGTTAAATAGGGTTATAAAAGCTTATTTAGATTGATAGGAATGGGCTGATAAGGGAGGACCCTTGGAGTGAGTGTTGGTTAAGTAACTAGAGATCAAGGTAGCAGGTAAAAGTAAAGTAGAAGAGTCAGGAGGGATAGGTAATAAGAGATATGCACAACCATAAAAACAAAGATCAGGAAAAAAAATTTTAGGGGAATATATTTCTATTTATTTATGTATATATATATATATATATATAATATATATATATATATATATATATATATATATATATATATATATATATATATATATATATATATATATATATATGTATATATATATATATAATAATATATATATATATATATATATATGTACATGTGTATTCACATATCTAAATCTATATCTAAATATATCCATGCTTAATTGTGTCCTTTGGGGAGGGTGAGGAAGAAGGAAAAATAAAAAAAGTAAAAAGTGTACAACAGAGAAAGAAAGAAAACTTACAAGGAAGCAAAGAAAAGATGAATACCTCTCACCACAATGTGTAATATTTATAATACAGGCTACTTGAAATGAAAACTTATTGCTATATATTTTTAATCTTCCTTTATGTTGTGCTGTTCACCTGACTATTTTGTATTTAAGTTTCAATATTTAAGTTTATAATATGTTTCTTTTTTTCTTTTGTCAATGGTGTATTTAAGTTTCAGGGAAAAAAAAGTTAAAAAAAAAGGAACACTGGATTACAGTCAGAATACATGAATTTATATTTGAGTATTATTACGTACTTTCTATGGGACCCAGTGTAAGTAACTTTATAATTCTGAACTTCATATTATTTATTTGAAAAATGAGAATAAAGATGTTTATGCTACCTACTTTATTGAATTGAGAAGAAAAACCTTTGTAAATCACAGTGCCATTTTGGTGACTATAATATTTGGCAGGGATCAGGGAAAGCTTAGAATCTTTGATGGGGAACTTGCAGCCTCCAGGCCATAAGTGGCCCTTTAGGTCCTCAAGTGTGGCCCTTCGACTAATTAAAACCTTGACAGAACAAATCCCCTTAATAAAAGGATTTGTTCTGTGGAGTTTAGATTAAGCAAAAATGTCACACTTGACCTAAAGGACCACATGTTGCCTTGAGAGTGCAACCACACCTGGTTAGATATTCAGCTTATTGTTCAGCAAAATATGTAGGCAGAATCAAAATTTAGTCAGTAATATTTATGCTCAAGTACCAATCCCTATCAATGATAATCTAATGAAGTATTAGGACTTTAAAGAAGTGGAATAAATGCTCAGAAAGGGTCGGTATGGGAATCAAATAGGCAGGATAACATATATCTCTAACAAAAGTACTTCTGTTATTTATATATTTTCTTTCCAATGGTGGTCTTATGACAAATACTTTTAATTTTATTAACATCTCTATGATATGAGTTGCTTTTCATTTAAATTAAAATATCAGAATCCTGTTTTTGAGGTCAGATGATCTAGGTTCAAATAATGACTTTACTGCTTACTGTCTTTATGACTGTGGACTGGTGACTTCATCTTCCTAGATCTCAATGTTTGATGTTTATTATTAGTAGTAGTTTTCACTAGATGATGTCTAAGGTCCTTTGTAGTTCCCAAATTATAATCCTATTATCATTTTACAAGGAAACACATACTTACATATACAGACATTCATGTGGCATGTAAATGTAGAACAGAAAATACACAGAATATGTATGGTATTTAGCAATATTCATGTGTGTACATACAAATCTATATTCTGTACACACATACATACATACATACTACATATGTATATATGTATATGTGTGCTTATATTCAAGCCATGTTGAACCCTGGAATGATTTTATAGAATTTCCATTAATAAATTCATCTCACTTGGACTCATTAATTTATTTTGTAAGTTGTTTCAGGAACATCAAAATGATTTGTTAGGTAGGTGGTAACATCAAAGGTGTGGTGATCTTTGTGTTTCCTGGAAGTGGTGAGAACAAGAGAATCATGGGAAACAAATTAGTTCAGAAACTGGAAGGTTATCATCTTTGAGAAAGCTTCAATGTGCATGTTGAAGTTAAGAGTTTGGGGAAAAGTATAATTTAGGCACTGAGCTAATGGAAGAAGGAAGAAAAATTTCCTGGAAATCGACGTATAATAGACTTCAGAATCTTGATTGGTTGATAATTCTGAGTTGTATGAACTGCAAAGGAAGAGTGATTATTTAATGATGATAGTAGAGGTGGTGCCTAGAATTAGCAATGGGAACAAGGAAAATTATAATTCTCTCATCTAGACAGATGAATTGGGGTATCAGTGAAGGTTTGAGTTGTTTCATGGTTGGGGGGGTGTCGAGAAGAACACGGATGGCAAAGAATGATGCAGTGGAAATATATTAAACATTGTTGAATGAGTTCAAGTACATGATCATTAACCACAGAAGTTAAGCCTGGGGTTGAAGCAGTACACCAGTGTGTAGCTGGAAATGGCAGGCAGCATGAGGGTGACCATGCAGAAAAGTCAGAATTTGGGTGGTACACTATCTTAAGAACATGATCCAACAGCTGTCGTGGGAAGCAAGAAAACTCTTTTGGGAGGGAAGGCACAGTAAATTTGGTTGCTTCAGAGTCTGGGTGTCAAGAGATTGTGCCTGAAAGGCTCCTAGAAAAAAGCCTGTGGGAACAGTTCTGGTATTTGGAGAAAGTGAAAAAAAAATCAACTACCATTTATTAATTTTGTATACCCAACACGGTATTAGGCATTAGGGACACAAATACACATAATGAAAGAATCCCTATTATTGTGGAGCTTTTGCTTTATTAGGCAAGCTAACACACACACACATGCACAATACATGTACATATATACATGTACATAACATACATGTGCTAACACACCTGCACACACATATATACATATATACATATCTGCACATGTAATATACACATATATTCCTGAATATATATAGTATGTATGGTGTACATTGTACACAGAGAAAGAATGCCCTACAAGTTTGTGCAGATATTATTGTGATAATGTGGCGGTTTCAAAACTGGATATGTATGTATGTATTGAGTGTAATACATACCCACACACACACACACACGAGCACATACATATATATATATATATATATATATATATAACAAATATTACCTAATAAATAATTATATAATAAAGAGTAATTAAGCATCAAATAGTAAGGCAGTCTTCAAGTATTTTGGGATGGGAGTCAACAAAGGCTTAATGAAGAAGGTCATTTTTCATTTTTTTTTAATCTAAGGAAGAAATGTGAAGATGAAGAGACGATGAATTTCAAGCAAGTGGTAGGTAGCTGTTGCAAAGCACAGTCAGGGGAAGTGGAGAACTGTGTGTAAGTAATATAGAGAATGAATCCCACTTGATGGGATGGAAATTTATGGGAGGGGTAGTTGCTAACAATTAACTTGGATGGCTTGACCTGGTTGTGAAGAATTGTAAAATCTACATAAAGAACTTTCTTTTATTTTATCTTAAATGCAAGAAAGCACCTTTCAGTTTATAAATAGGAGTATGAAATTGAGAGATATGTATGCTTAAGGAAACATGGTTTGGCAGATGCATAGAAGATAGACTAGTCCATAAAAGAAGAGGCAGCAAGAGCAGTTTCCAGGCCATTGCAATAGTCTAGATGAAAAGTGATGAAATCATCGGCTGAGTAGTGGCAATGTGAATAAAGAGATATCAGATTCAAGAGATATAGAGGGAGAAATTGCAAGATTTGCTAACTAGATGGATATGTGGGGTTATGGAGAGTTGAGAATCATAGATTAATCATAGATTAAAAATCCGGAACCTAGGAGAAGGTGATGCCTTCAGTGGAAATGAAATCGGAAATCGCAAAGAGAACTCTCATACAAATAGTTAGAGGAAATGTCTCAAATAAAATCATACAGCTACTAGGAAGTATTAGAGAGGGGATTTGAATGCAATCCCAGAATTCTAATGAACTAAGCCAGGTTACCTTACAATTTTTAAACATTTCTTGTATGATTTTTGTCTTCATGTATGCTTGTCATCTATATTATTAAGAGATATTGTGCTTAACAATCCAACATTGTCAAAGCAAGTAACTATAATTGTCTTACTCTTGTAAACTGAAAGTTAAACTACACAAATATTAGAAATATTTTTACCAATATTTTAATTGGAATAGCTTCTTTATTTTTTCAAAGTATCTCATAATTTTCAAGTGATTATTTTAAAGGATAGAAACCTTCATTTCTTCCTACAACACCAATTCACTTTCTATGAGACTTAGGTTTAAGAACTTTAAAAGGAGGTTCCCTGTGGCAGCTTTTACAGAAACATTCTCTTATACTCAAAAATTAGTTTACAAAGCACAGAGGAATTGCAGATGGGAAAATATTGTCTATTATTTTCTTATACCATTACAAACTCTAAAAATATATGAGATTTATACTCATGGAATGTGTGTGTGTGTGTATGTGTGTGTGTGTGTGTGTGTGTGTGTGTGTGTGTAGCTTTTACAGGAAATATAATTCCAAAAGTATATGAAGGCTGAATTAAAATCCCCAGAGAAGTGAAAAAAAAAAACAACAAAAAAACCAGAAGTTACAACAAAGTACCATGAACCATGAAATAAATTAAAAATTTACAAGAATAAATGGTAACTTCTTTCTATATCCATATAATCTCATAAAAATAATAGTGTTATTAAAATTATCTGATAATTTATGTAAAACAAATTGGAATACTTGAGTAAATATATGAATCAAAAATGATCATTACAAAATATTTTTCCACTACAAGTAACTAAATGGAAATGGTCAATTAATATTGCAGAGGCCAAATAACATAATGACTGCATTTTCCACTTTTTATTGCCTATTATTTTATTGTATCAAATGAAATATGATGTAATTGGTATTAAGAAACAATGCAGTATTGATGAAGAAATTTTGATTTATTTTTCTTGCTGAAAATTTATTCATTTAACTTAAATAGTTAAATAAACAAGAATAATGGATAGTGGTTAAATAAACAAGAATAGTAGATAGTAGGCCAACTTTGTGTCACTAGGTCCTGGTTTCAATTCCTGTATCTGACACATACTACCTGTATGAAGCTGAGAAATGCATTTAATATCTTAATGCCCCTAGATAACTCTCTTAATGTCATTGGTTTCTAAACATTTTGTAGCCATCTCCTGTTATTTTAATGTAAAAAGTGTTGCTACACACTTTTCAAAAAACAATGTGTAAATCACTTTATTTACACATTTTTTTAAATTGAGAATTAAGCAAAATCTATAACATTATAAGCTAATCTTTAATATTGCTTAGTCATTTTTTCAGTTGTGACCCTTTTTAGGATTTTCTTGACAAAGATACTGCAGTTAGTGCTTTCCCATTTCTTTCATTTTATACTGAGGAAATTGAGGCAGTAAGATTAACTGCCTTTTCCTGGGTCATGTAGCTAGTAAGTGTCTGTGATCAGTTCAAATATTTAGAGATGGAAAGGATTTTTGAAATCATTTTACATGCCTTTATTTTGCAATTGAGATAATAAAGATTCATATGTTTGAAGTCTTACAGGTAGTAAGTGTGACAATAACATTTGAAACCAGGTCTTCTAACTACAAATCTAGAACTCTTCACATTGCATTGTGACGCCTATTGAAGACAAAAGAGAGAAAAACATGATAGGAGATAGTACCTACTATTTATATATATATATATATATATATATATATATATATATATATACATATATATATATATATACATATATATATATATATATATATATACATATATATATATATATGTGTGTGTGTGTGTATATGTATATGCATATATGTATATAAAATATATACGCACAGACACATACATATATACATATACGCACACACACACACACATACACACACACACGTATATATGTTGGAAACTATTAAGTACCTTGGGTCATGTGTGAGGGAAAAGTTCAGGCATATATATTTGTTGTTGTTTTTAATCACTAAGCATAAGACTTGAGCTTTTCTTGAGTGCTAGCACCACAATCTAGGAGATTCTGTACCTATTGCAGGCAGGCTATTGGGAGGGTCTTAGGATCTATGAAACAAGTCTACCTGTCTCAATACCTCCTACCTTCTCCCACATGAGAAATTTCAAATCCTTTACCTCTACAGTACAAAGCTCCCTTAGAGTGGAGAAATAACATATTAAGGTTATTACTTGTCTTCTATTAATTTGGTTATTTTAATTGAAAAACATGAATGTATTTGTACAAGGGTTGTACTCAAAAAAAGGGCATACTCAGTGATTTCTGCCATTGTTAAAGTACAATGCACAACCTCAAAGTCTGGAAAAAAAAACTATAATCTAAGACTATAAGTTACATAATAGTTATTGATTTTTATTAGTGGGGAGAATTTCCACCTTGAGAGTTCCACATTAATGAAATAATGAATAAAGGAACAAATAAAAACAGAGTTGGAACTATAGTTGTACATTTTCACAGTCACTAGGGGAGAAAAAATATAGGTTAAAAGACAAAAAACCCAAATGGTATTATAGAGTTGGACATGACTGAACAACAACAATTTCAATCAGACTCTGTGTTCTCCACACTCTTCAGGAGGGTGTTGAGGCTCTTAGTGGTCCTTTCTACTCTGTAATCTATGTGCCACTTCCTCTATCATTGTGGACATGATGGTTAGGACTAGGACCTGCCTTCAGCAGGAATTCTTAATCTCTAAATCAGTTTCTTGGTGGCTAAATGCAGGTTTTAGCCTCATTCCCTTCTGTCTGTTTTTCTTTTCTCTTTGCATAATCTTCTACTGGGATGTCTGCTTCCTTTGCAGTGTTCTTAAGAGGCCCTCACTGGATGATGTAATTCGTGTTGGTAGCAAGCTTCCAGCTGGATGCTTGGTACTTTGAGACTCCTATGCTGCTCTGTTTCCTGCTTCCTTGTGGCTACTCGGGGGCTGCCTAACCTTGGCACTGAATGGGAATTGGATTAGCTCTGTCTTCTGTTGTTTCTTCAAAATTGTCTGTCTATGGCTTCTGCCTCCCTTGGTTTGTTTCCATTCAAGGCATCTGTGAGCTTCTGGTTGTTTTCTTCAATAGTCTTGGACTAGATAGAAGAACTTATAACCATATATTTATAGCAGCTTTTTTTTGTGGTGGCAAAGAATTGGAAACTGAGGGAACGCCAATTAATTTGAGAATGGCTGAACAAGTTGTTGTATATGAATGTAATTGAATATTATTTTGCTATAAGAAATGATGAGTAAGGGGCAGATAGGTGGCACAGTGGATAGAGCATGAACACTGGAATTAGAAAGACCTGAGTTCAAATTCGACCTCCAACACTTGACACTTACGGGCTATGTGGCCCTGGGCAAGTCACTTAACCCCATCGCCTAGCAAAGAGCAAAAAAAAAAAAAGTGATGATCAGGCAGACTTCAGAAAAACCTGGAAAAGACTTGTATGGACTGATGCTGAGTGAAGTGAGCAGAACCAAGAAAATGTTGTACTGACATATTTTGTGATGACTAACTTTGATAGACTTAGCTTTTTTCAACAGTGCAAGGATCTAAGTCATCTCTAAAGGTCTCATGATGGAAAATGCTATCCACGTCCAAAGAAAGAACTATGGAGTTTGATCAATGCAGATCAAAGTATTCTATCTGCGATTTTTCTTCTTCTGTTTTGTTTTGTTTTCTCTTTCTGTTGATTCCTCCTATAGGTTCTAATTCCTCCTTACAACATCACTAACATGAAAATATGTTTAATAGGAACATATATGTATAGCCTATGTCAGATTGTGTGCTATCTTGGGGAGGGATTGGGGTAAGGAGAGGGAGAAAAAATTTAAAACTCAAAAGCTTATGGAAGTGATTGTTGATAAATCAAAATAAACTAATAAAAAAATAGGAAAAAAAAGACAAAATTGAATTGCTATGCAAAGAAAATTTGCTGGGGTGTTTCCTATTGTCACCATTATTGATGAGCTCAAATCTCTGTCCATCACATTAATTTATTATAGTGTAAGTACTATTAATAAGAGTTTATTTTGCAGAGTCCAAATGGCAGAGAAAAGGCAGTGACTCAAATGAATTCTCTACAGAATCAATATAAAAACATCTTTAAATAATTACATAAAATGATTTCAGCACAGAGAGAACCCGCTGAAGGACAGGGTGAAATAATTTTATAGCAAAAGGCAAATAAGAATATCAGTCAGAAAGTTTTGTTGCTCTTGAGTGAGAGTAGAGCACAGTCCAGCACAGGCTGCACTACCACAGACTAGGACCTAAGAAATCAGGGGCAGGCTTTATAACCACTGAATCTGAAGTAGCAGTGGCTACTTCCAGAATTCTCAGCCCCTGGGCTGTAAGGGGGTCAAATAACTGATAAGAAGGAGATTACAGCTTATGTTGTTATAATCTAGCCATGCATCAGATTCCTAAAATCTAGGCACTGCTTAGATTCTTAAAATATAGTCAATTGCTTACTAATGTCCAGCATCCTTAAGAGTCTACCCAATATGATGAATGTTCTAATAAACCTTGTCTTTGGCTGAAAGAAGCCTTGGGTTGAATTCTTTTAGGAAGGACCCACATGTTGTGATTTTAGGGTCCAAGCACCCCTGAACCTCTAAACCACATCATTATGGTGGCCTGCATAGGGAACTGCCTAACCCCAAGTTCTTCTCTAGCCAAGACTGGAAGGTATGCAAGCCTCCCCCTCCCCTCCTTTCTCACTCTGCAGTTGGGGTTGCTCTCCAAGCACCAAGCTTGGAGGTGCTTTTCAGGCATACAGTTATGAGGCTATCCTACACTCAGCCTGATGCTCACAGGCTCTCGGTCCACTGGGTCAGTTCAAGGCCATGGACCTGGGTACACCTTCCACAGCATAGAGGACAAGTATGGTGCCCTGTCTTGGAGTATATGTTCATTTCTACTAATTCCCTCGGCCCTAAGAAATTGGGGGAAAAAGCAGTTGTTTTTTGGTTCCTTGAGGCTTACTTACTCCCTTCCCTCTATAGCCCTGAATTCTCCTTCATGGAGGTTACAGGGGAAAGTTAGAACAGCTAAAAATATCTTGGCAGATTCTTGAGATTTTGTGATCGATCATTAAGGAGTTTAGAACTCCTCCTTACAATACTGGTAACTCTTCTCTCCCACCCCTTTCGCTTGAGTCAGGAGGTATCTGTTAACCTCTCTCATAGGAGAAGAGAGTTTCACCCTTTACCCTTCTTTTTTGATTTTGCCCTCTCCCACCTGGGGAAAAGGAAGGAGGGGAGAGGGGCAGCAGCTACAGCATGGGCCCCAGTGGCAATGGCTTTGGGCTCTGGGGCAACCTTGGCCTGGAAGCATCATCCAGGTAGCATATCCTTCTCAAGGTAAAGAAGCTGGCCTCTGAACTTGGGTAAGCATGCTCTTTTAAATTTGTAGTTTTAACTGTTAATGATGAGATGTTGATTCTCTGTGTAAAGTAATTTAGAAGCGTATTTAACAAAACTGAAGTCACGTTATTGGTAATAGGTTTGTTTCAAGTTTCAAATTGGTGAAGTTTCTATATCAGTTATGTCAAGCAACTTTTCATAATTTGCTTAATGCTAAAATAATTTAGGTATTGTTGGTTATTTTTTTAATGTGTTGTATTAATATGATTTAGTGAGGTTCGGATTCGCTCCTATAAATGACACTCTCCAATGCACCAGAAAATAATAAGAAATAGATAATTTATTTAGAAGAAGCAAAGCACAGATAGTTTGAATTTGCATAGAAAGCATATAACAATAAGAACAATCAATAATATAGCACCGATCAAGAGAGTCGGTAATGGAAGAGAATACATCACCAATTCAAGGGAACCTCCAAAATCAATCAACGGCTGGGAGCCCCGTTGCAGCCCGTACAAACTTGAATTGTGTAAAGATTTTCCCGGGCGAAGCGTCCTTCCCGCGGGTGAGGCTCAGCGGGCTTACAGGACGCAGTGTTTTTATATTGTTCTAAACAAAGAAGGCTTGGGGCCAAGAAGCCCTTTTTGATGCATGCGCTATTCATGGTTTGTTCAATACACATCTGGCCTTAGCCACGCTCCCATCCGCCTGAGGCTTGGTATTTTGTTTTTTAATAACATCACGTCTCACAAGGAGAGGAGCCAACCCTCCATGTCAACGTGACCTAGGAATGGCTAGTTCCTGGAATGCTAGGCCAAGAACACTCAGGAGTTATGGAACGGTCATGACCGAGATTTGAACTGAACCTATTTATTTGAGTGATCTTATTAATTTAAAGGGGAATTTCCAATTTCCATTTCATGTGTAAACTGGCGAAAAAGCTTGTTTGGGTTATGCATAGCCTGCTGAGAATTTGCAAGTGTATAGAAATCGCTAATGATTGGCTTTTTACACTGGACAAATTTGAGTTTGAGATGTAAATCCTGGAAAAGTTTTTTCCTAAGCTGTGATTAGTAAAACTTTCTGTTTGAGATAAAAGCTCATAGGATTTTATTTTGAATTGTCTGATGGGTCATAATCCATCAATAATGGATAATCTACCATCTGAAAGAAATGCCAGAAGCTACTCAGAGAAGGTGATACTGGTGGGAAGTCAGCATTGGGAAAAGCTGAGAGGACAATTTTAGCCTCAGTGCAAGATGGGATCCTCCTGGTTCAATTTCCCCATTATGTTCCTTTGAAAGGGAATGTTACCTATCTGACCATTCCTGAGTCTGACTATGAGGTGGATTTGATACTCCATAGTTGGAAAACTGAATCCAAAGAGAGCTAAGGATGTTTTATCCTCTCAAAGTTGGGCCCTAAATCTAGTCCCTGCTTCATATCTGGGCCCTGTAGTCTTTTCTGTCAGATTTGTGTCTTCCAGACTACAGCCCATTCACCTACAGTTGGTAGCAAACAGAGGGTACCAGTCAATGTCTCCCCATTGTTCCCTGATGCTTCCTGTGCTTGGTTCCAGTCAACCTCCTTTTTGGGATCCCCTCAAGGCAGGGACAGCTCTACACTCTTGTCAGAAGGAAGCAATTTCAGAAGCCCAGACCTTCACCCCTTACTCCAAAAGAATTTGCGTACCTTTTGTTTGATGGGGGAATAATGGAGTTGGGATCCTAGACCACAGAAAGGAAAAACCCTAAACTTTACCACTTGGCCAAATCTCTTGGCATTTGCCCAAGGCTATAATCCCATCAATGGACCTTTCATTGCGGCTACACCCAATCTCCCAATTCTGTTACCTTTAACCTAGCCTGGCCTTCCTTTGTTTTACCTCCCTATGTAAGGCCTTTGGCCATTTCCCACCCTTAATCCTAGCTAGGCTCCATTCTCCCTTGTCCATGGGGGCAAGTAGGAACTGTAACATACCAGAGTTTGTGGACCTTAGTGGAGCAGGGACACTTCTTAGAAGTCCGGGGCAGATTAGAGTGCTTGTGGTCACTCACAGACTAGACCACAGCCCAGGAGAGAAGTAAACACCTCTCCTTAGATCATACCTCCTTGGAAGAACTGAAAACTTACAGGTCACTACAAGTATCTCTAAAAACAGTTTCAGAAAACCTTAAAGCTTGGGACAGTATACCCTCCACTCTGGAAGCAGAAAACTAGTTTACCAAAGAGTTAAAAGTCAAGTAATAGGCTGAGAAAATAAGCAAACAAAATCAGAGGGGAAAAAAAAAGGAACAAAAACAAAAAACTCTGACTATAGAAAGTCCCTATGGTGAAGGAAGATCAAAACACATAGTCAGAAGATCACACAAAGTCCAAGCTCCTACATCCAAAGCCTCCAAGAAAAACATGAATTGGTCTCTGGCCATGGAAGGACTGAAAAGGATTTTGTGAGTCAAGTAACAGAGGTAAAGGGAAAATTGTGAAGAGAAATGAGAGTGATGCAAATAAAATTCATTTAAAAAGGTCAACAACTTGCTAAAGGAAAATAAGACCTTAAAAGACAGGCTAGGACAAATGGTAAAAGAGGTCCAAAAAGTCAATGAGAAGAAGAGTGCCTTAAAAAGCAGAATTGGACAAATGGAAAAGGTGGTCCAAAAGCTCACTGCAGAAAATAATTACTTAAAAATTAGAATGGAGCAAATGGAAGCTAATGACTTTATGAGAAATCAATAAATCATAAAAACAAAAACAAATAAATTGAAAACATAATAGATGAAAATGTGAAGTATCTCATAGAAGAATAAAAACTGACTTGTAAAATAGATCCAGCTGAGATAATTTTTAAATTGTTGGACTGCCTGAAAGCCATGATCATAAAAAAGGGCCTAGATATCAACTTTCAAGAAATTATCAAGGAAATGTGATCTGGTATTGTAGAAAAAGAGAGTAAAATCAAAATTGAAAGAATGCACTGATCATCTCCTGAAAGAGATACCAAAATGAAAACTGCAAGGAATATTTTAGCTAAATTCCAGAGTTCCCTGGTCAAGGAGGAAAATATTGCAAGCAGCCAGGAAAAAAACAAAAAATTCAAATATTATGGAGCCACAGTTAGGTTAACACGAGATTTAACAATTTCTGCATTAAAGCATGAAAGGGTTTGGAAAATAATATTCGGGGGGGGGTAAAGGAGCTAGGATTATAACCAAGAATCACCTACCTAGAAAAACAGAGTATAATCCTTCAGGTGGGAAATCGACATTCAATGAAGTAAAGGACTTTCAGTCACTCTTGATAAAAAGAAAAAAAACCAAGCTGAATAGAAAATTTGACTTTCAAATACAAGACTGAAGAGAAACATAAAAAGGGAAACAGGAAAGTGAAATCATAAGGGACTTAATAAGGTAAGACAGTACATTCCTACATGGGAAGATTATACATGTAACTCATAAGAACATTCTCATCATTAGGAGTTATAAGGAATATATATACTTATACATACATACATACATACATATATACATATATATGAAGAGAGAGGGCATATGGGTGAGTTAAACATGATTGCATGGTATCTAAAAAATAAAATTAAGAGGTCAGAGCACTGGGGGAGGTGGGAAAGGGAAAGGTAGAATGGGGTAAATTATCTCACATGAAAGAAGCAAGAAAAAAGTTTTTACAATGGAGGGGGAAATATGGGAGTTGAGAGGAAGTGAGTGAACCTTACTCTCATCAGATTTGGGTCAACCAAGTAATAACATGCACACTCAAGTAGGACTAGAAATATTTCTCACCCAATAGGAAAGCAGAATGGGAAGGGGATAAAAGAAGGAGGGTGGTGATAGAAGAAAGGGCAGATTGGTAGTGGTGTTAGTCAGAAGCAAAACACATTTGAAGAGTGATGGTGAAAAGGGAGAGAATAGAATAAACAGAGGGGTAAATAAGATCAAAAGAAATGCAGTTAGTAATTGTAACTGTGAAAAAAAATCTGAAGCAAATTTATCTTATAAAGGCCTCATTTGTCAAACATATAGAGAACTGAGTCAATTTTTTTTAAAGTCATTTTCCAGTTAATAAATGATCAAAAGTTATGAACAGTTTTCTAATGCAGTAATCAAATCTATCAATAGGCATCTGAAAAATGCTCTGAATCACTATTGATCGGAGAAATGTAAATTAGAACAACTATTAAGTACTATTTCATACCTATTAGATTGTCTAATAGAATGGAAGAAGAAATGACAAATTTTGGAGGAAATGTGAGAAATGAGACATTAATGCACTCTTAGTGGAGTTGTGAACTGATTCAACCATTCTGTAGAGCATCATGGAACGATGATCAAAAGGCTATAAAACCTTTGATTTAGCATACCCTTTGATTTAGCAGTAGCAATACTAGATCTATACTCAAAACCATTTTTTTTTAAAGAAAGAGACCTCTATGTACAAAATATTTATAGCAGCTGTTTCCTGGTGGCAAAGAACTGGAAACTGTTGAGGTGCCAATCAATGGGGGAATGGCTGAACGAATTGTGCTATATGATTCTGATGGAATATTGTGCTATAAGAAACAATGAGCTGGACATTTTCAGAAAAAAAAATATTGGAAAGACTTACAGAAGCTGACGCAAAGTGACATGTACTCTGTACAAAGTAACAGCAATATTGTAAGATGATCTGTGAATGACTTAGCCATTCTCATCAGTACAATGATCCAAGACAATTCTGAAGGACTCATGTTGAAAAAATGCTATTCATACCCAGAGAAAGAACTGATGGCATCTGAAGATACATTGCATACTTTTTTTCTACTTCATTTTTCTTTCTTTTGTCTATGTTTTCTTTCACAACATGATTATTATAGAAATTTGTTTTTTGTGACTACACATATACAACCTATATTGAATTGCTTGCCTTCTCAATGAGGGAGGTAGACAGGAAGGAAGGGAGAAAATTTGGAATTCAAATGAATGTTGAAAATTGTTTTTACATGTAATTATGGAAAAATAAAATACTAAACAAAAATTGTTAAAAATAAGAGTTTGTAGGCTTGAATTTCATTCATATAAATTCAACATTTTCCAGCTCATAATTCCTACATTCATTCAGTTTAATAAAATCATTTTTATTAAAATGTTCCCTAACATTTATTTGGTACTTTTATAGTGTGCAAATCATTTTATGTTTATTATCTCATTTGATTTTCACATCCTTTTGTATTAATAACTGAGCATGTTATAATGTCTACCTACAAACGGGAAACTGAAGCACAGTTTATAACTCACCACATAGTTAATAAGTAAAAGAGTTGAAATTCAAATCCAGGTCTCTGTACAACAAATTCAGTATTATTATAAATAAATTCAGTACTATTATAAATAAAATAAAATTATTCTTCACACTACTATTACAAAAAACTCCAAATAATTAGTGAATTTGGTAATAAAATTATATTTCCTCAGTCATTAACCTATGTTCAGACATATTTAACCATTATATTAAAATAATCCTCATCTACTATCACTCAGATGCACTCTGCCACCCTCTCCTCTTTCACCCCTATTGTACGTTATAAAGTAGCCTTACTTCCTTACTTCATACCAATGCTAACCCCACTACTTTTTTAAAGTAACCCTTTCCATCCTGTCTTTCTCCAAGAGATTACATTCTCTGTCATTCCCAGTTTTTCACCTATTTTCAGTCTTCCTCTACCTATTGTTCATTCACTACTGCCTTACAAGCATGACTTTATCTCCCACCTACCCCCCAAAAAAAGAAAGCTTCAATTGATCTTTCCATTGGAATTAAATATTATCCTAAATCTTGTCTGCCATTTGTAACTAATCTCCACAAAAAGGCCATCAAGAATAGGTGCCTCCACTGTCCTCTCACTTCCTTCCTGATCCCTTGCAATCTGGATTCTGACCTTATAATTCCAACAAAATTTCTCTCTCCATAGTCAGTAATGATTTCTTATTTCACAAAGCCTTTCCTCAGCCTTCATTTTCTATGACCTCTCTGCATACTTTGAAACTGTTGATCACTTTTTCTTCTGTGATAGTCTCTTCTCTCTAGATACTTAGAACATGACTCTTTCCTGCTTTTAGGCCTATTTATCTGACCACTCCTTTGCCTCCTTTGCTGGTTCACAAGACATCTTTTATGATTCTATCCTGGGCTCTCTTCTCTTCTCCTCTAATTTAGCTCATTGATCATGCCACCAGCTACCCTGGATTTAATTATGATCTCTATGCAGATGACTTTCAAATCTACCTATCCTGCCAAAAACTCTATACTTACCTCCAAATTTGTCCCTCCAACTGCCTGTCAGATATTTTGAATTGTATGTCTAGTAGATATCTTAAATTCATTCTATTACAAATAGGATTTATTATCTTTACCTCTAAATTCACCCTCCTCACCACTTTTACATAGAGGGAAAAAACATCCTTTTAGGCCCTCAACCTCCTAATCTAGGAGTCATCCCAGTATCTTTACTCTCTCTCACCCCTCATATGAAAGCTGTTGCCAGGGCCTGTCAATTTCATCTTTGAACATTTATTTTTTACATATGGTCCTTTTGTATCCTCTGACACTGTCACTACCTTGGTATGGGTCCTAATCATCTCACACCTGGATTATTACAGTAACCAGATGGTAGGACTGTCTGCCTCAAATCTCCCCATTCTAATACATTCTCTTTTCAGCCGCTATAGTAATTTTTGTAAAGCACAGGTTGAATCATAGCACATTCCTGTTCAATGAATTACTCAATAAACTCCAATGGCTTCCTATAACTTTCTGGAACAAATACAAAATAGTGTTTGCCATTCAAAGCCCTAAATAATCTAGCCCCATCCTATTTTGTCCAGTATTCTTACACCTTATTTTCCAAAATTTATTCTTTTATCTAATGTACTTATCTCCTGGATGTTTTAGAAAGAAGTACTTTTTTGAGTATTTTTTGAGGCTGTACCTCATGGCTGGAATTCTCTTCCTCCTCTGCTCTACCTACTTACCTCCTTGACTTTTTTAAGTCCTAACTAAAATGTCACTTTCTACAAGAAGCCTAGTGCAACCCTTCTTTCTTCCAGTGCTTTTACTCTGTTAATTATTTCCTACTGGTCTTGTACATAAATTGTTTTGGTAATAGTTATTTGCAAGATGCCTTGCCCATTAGATTGTAAACTACTTCAGGTTAGGGACTTTCTTTTGCCTCTTGGTGTGTTCCCCCTGCTTAGAACAGTGACTAGCATTAATTGAGGAACTGCTAATGTGAAGTATTCAGTCATGTCATATAAAATAAGAATGGGGCAAAATTTGGTAATCATCTGTTACTGTTTTTTAATAAATTTGTCAAACTCTAATCACTCTGTACACATTTTTGTTATATATTTTAACACAGAAAACTAAATTTTCTTCCACTACACAAGACCTCATATGGCCAGTTAGAATGCCTGTCTGTTCCAAAATCATAATATCATTGAAATTTGAGGTAAAAGAAAACTTAGAGATTATGTAGTCTGCTATCCTATTTTATGGACGAGGACACTGATGTCCAGAAAGATGAAGTGATTCATCTTAAAGAATCAGAATTAGTACTGGAAAAAGTATCAGCAACAAATACTTTTTTTGTCTCTAAATCAATCTATCTATCTATCTATCTATCTATCTATATTTTAGCTTAATACAGCTTCCAGTGGTCACTGAGGCATTGAACAAGGATGGGAAATAGAAATGAGTATCTTACAGACTGAAGATAAGATAACAATAGTTCATGCACAAATTCACCAGACTGACAGCCTGTTACAGTGCCCAAAGGGAGCATGAAAATGTTCCATGAGAAGCCAAAGCAAATGTGACAGACATGTTCCATTACCAGCTAACAAAGTCACTCACATCTCTTGTCTTTCATAGAGTGGAAGATATCCTTATTCAAATACATTACTAGATAATGGTTTTCTAATAAATCTCTTACAGGTAACACTATTATTGAAAAAAAATCTGTTTTTCATGCTCACCCTTTTATGGAAAATGGTGAAATAAAAGATCACAGGTTAAATACTCCAGGGTAAAAAATTGTTCCAGAAGCCAATGATCACAAAACTGGAGAGCATTTCTAAAAATCTGGAAATAATGCGGATTATCTTTACAATGTAATTTTCTTTCTTTTCTCTTAATTTATTTTGAATTATCAGCGATCACTTTCATAAGCTTTTGAGTTTTAAATTTTTCACCCCCTTCTTCCCCATTGAGTACAATCTGATATAGGGTATACATATACATTTCTATTAAACATATTTTCACATTAGCGATGTTGTAAGGAACAATTAGAATGAATAGAAGGAACCACCAGAAAGAGGAAACAAAACACAGCAGGAGAAAAAAAAATAGCAAATAATATACTTCAATCTACATTCAAACTCCATAGTTCAGTCTTTTTGTGGATAGAATTTCCTATCATGAGGCCTTTGAAAATCTCTTTTAGAACCTTGTATTGCTGGGAAGGGTTGAACTTATCAATATTAGTCCTGGCACCATTGGGCTGTTACTGTGTACCACATTCTCCTGGTTCTACTCACTACACTCAGCATCAGTCCATACAAGTATTTCAAGATTTTTCTGAAGTCTGCCTGCTAATCATTTCTTACAGTACAATAGTATTCCATTGCATTCATATACCACAACTTGTTCAACTATTCCCAATTGATGGGCAACCTCTCAATTTCCAATTCTTTGCCAGCAAAAAAAGAGCTGCTATAAATATATTTATAAATGTGGGTCATTTTCCCATTTGCATAATCTCTCTGGGATATAGCTCTAGAAGTACTATTGCTGGGTCAAAGGGTATACGTATTTTTATAGCCCTTTGGGTATAGTTCCAAAGTGCTCTAGAAAATGGTTGGATCATTTCACAACTCCACCAACAATGCATTAGTGTTCCAAATTTCCCACATCTTCTCCAACATTTATCATTTTCTTATTTTCTCATGTTGGCCAATCTGATAGGAGCAATGTGGTACCTGAAAGATGTTTTGAATTGCATTTCTCTGATCAATACTGATTTAGAGCATTTTTATATGATTATAAATGGATTTAATTTCTTCATCTGAGAACTGCTTGTTCATATTCTTTGACCATTTATCAATTGGGGAATGACTTTTATTCTTATAAATTTGACTTAATTATATATATATATATATATATATATATATATATATCTCCATATATATATATATAGATAGATAGATAGATAGATATATGTGTATATCTATCTATCTATCTATCTATCTATATATATATATGGAGATATATATATATATATATATATATATATCTCCATATATATATATAGATAGATAGATAGATAGATAGATATACACATATATATATATACATATATATGTGTATATCTATCTATCTATCTATCTATCTATCTATATATATATATATATATATATATATATATATATATATATGTTAAAAATGAGGCCCTTATCAGAGACACTGGTTGTAAAAATTCTTTCTGAATTTTCTACTTTCCTTTCAATCCTGGTTGCATTGGGTTTGTGTGTGCAAAAGTTGTTCAACATAATGTAATCAAAGGCATACATTTTGCTGTTTGTAATGTTCTCTATCTTCTGTTTGGTCATGAGTTCCTCAGTTGTTCACAAACCTGGTAGGTAAGTTTTTCCTTACTCTCCCAGTTTTCTTATAATATCTGCCTTAATATCTAATTCATGAATCCATTTTGACTTTATTTTGGTATATTGTAAGATTTGGGTCTATGCTTAGTTTCTATCATACTCTTTTTCAGTTTTCCCAGCAGTTTTTGTCAGAGTGGGCTCTTATCCCAGAAGCTGGGATCTTTGGGTTTATCAAATAATAGATTACAATAGTCATTGACTACTGTGTCTTGCATACTTGAATTATTTCACTGATACACCACTCTATTTCTTAGCCAGAATCAAATAGTTTTTATTATTGCTGTTTTATAATAAAATTTGAGATCTGGAATGGCTAGGCCACCTTCCCCTACATTTATTTTCATCAGCTCTATTGATATTCTGGACCTTTTGTTCTTCCAAACGAATATTGTTATTATTTTTTCTAACTCTATAAAACAATTTTTTTGTAGTTTGATTGGTATGGCACAGAATTAGTAAATTAGATTAGGTAGAATTGTCATTTTTATTATATTAGCTTGGCCTACCCATGAGCAAATGATGATTTTCCAATTATTTAGATCTGATTTTATTTGTGTGAAAAGTGTTTTGTAATTGTGTTCATATAGTTCTTGGGTTTGTTTTGGGAACTAAACTCCTAAAGGTGTTACAATGTCTACAGTAGTTTGAATGAAATTTCTCTTTCTATCTCTTGCTGTTTGCATTCATTGGTAATATATAGAAATGCTGATGATTTACGTGGGTTTATTTTTCAGCCTGCAACTTTGCTAAAGTTGTTATTTCAAGTAGTTTTTTATTTGATTCTCTAAGATTCTCTAAATATATCATCATATCATTTGCAAAGAGTGATGCTTTGTTTCTTCTTTGCATATGCTAATACCTTCAATTTCTTGCATCACTCTCATTTGTCTTCCCAGCTTTTCCTCTACTTCTCTTACTTGCTTCTCAAAATCCTGATTGAGCTCTTCCATGGCCTGAAACCAATTCATATTTTTCTTGCAAGCTTTGGATGTAGGAGCTTTGGCTTTGTTTTCTTCTTCTGGTTTATGTTTTGATTGTCTTTGTCATCAAAGTAAGGTTATACAGCCTGACACTTTTTGCACTACTTGCTCATGATCCCAGCCAATTACTTGAGTTATAAACTTTTGTTAAGGTAGGGGTATGTTTCCAGTGTGGAGAATACTGTCCAAGCTTCAGGGGTTTTGTGCAACTGTTCTCATAGATACTTCTGGGACTTTTAAATTTTCAGTTCTTCCAAGGTGTTATTATCAAGGGTGAGGTGTTTACTCCTTTCCTGCCCTGTGCTCTGGTCTATTAGTGACCACAAGCACTCTTTTCTGTCTTGGATCTGTGAGGAGAATTTCCTCTCCACGGCCACTACAAGTTTCACCATGCCAGAGCCCCTCCTTTCCCCAGGAATGCCACCCAGAACTGTGACCCAAATCCAAGCAAGGGCAAAGCAAGAGAATCCTACTTCAGAAAAGAGATCCCTGCAATAACCCTTTAATCAGCCACTCAATTCCCCCCCAGCCTGAGGGCCAGAAAGCTCAGGAGGTCACTGTAGCCCTGGGGCCCACCTCCGGGGCTGAACTTGGTGACTGCAGCTGAGACTGCTATGCTCTCTCACTGAAGACACACACTTTTCCCACTGACCTTCTAAGTTGTCTTTCGCATTCCTGGGTTGAGAAGTCTGGAAACTGCCACAGCTGACTGTGATTCAGTCTTATGAGGCCTGCTCCAGGTTTGCTGCAGCCTGCACCCACACTAAACTGTGTTCCTCTCCCAGGCCAGTGCCATATAACTTTCCAATCAACCATCCAGATTGTTTTGGGCTGGAAATTTGTTTCACTCTATCTTTTTGTGGGCTCTGCTGCTTTAGAATTTGTTTAGAGCCATATATTATAGGTATGTGGAGGGGTTTGGGGGAGAGCTCAAGCAAGTCACTACTTTTCTCTGTCCTAATTTGTTTTCTTTTCTAGTTTTTTTTTTTAGCTGTATGCCCAATTCATTGATCTCCTCTTTTTCTATTTTATTTATGTAAGCATTTAGAGATATAAAACTTACCCTGAGAACTGCTTTCCCTGCATCCCATAAGTTTTGGTATGTTGTCCCATTGTTGTCATTCTCTTGAATGAAGTTATTGATTGCTACTATGATACGTTGTTTGATCCAATCCTTTTTTAAGATTAGATTATTTAGTTTCCTATTAGTTTTAGTCTATCTCAACATGGCCTTTTATTACATGTAATTTTTATTTCATCATGATCTGAAAATAATGCATTTAATATTTCCGTCTTTTTACATTGAATTATGAGGTTTTTGTGCCCTAGCACATGGTCAATTTTTGTATATGTGCCAAGTGCCTCTCAAAAAAAGTATATTCTTTTCTTTCCCCATTCAATTTTCTCCAGAGGTCTATTATACTTAACTTTTCTAACATTGTATTCACCTCCTTAACTTCTTTCTTATTTATTTTGTGGTTAGATGTATCTAATTCAGAGAGGGTGAGGTTGAGGTCTCCCACTAGTATAGTTTTGCTGTCTATTTCTTCCTGTAACTCCTTGAACTTCTCCTCTAAGAATTTGGATGCTTTGCCATTTGGTGAATATATGTTTAGTAATGATATTACTTCATTGTCTATGGTGCCTTTTAGCAGGATGTAGTTTCCTTCCTTATTTTTCCTTCAGTTGAAGCATAATACATTCTGCTCCAGCCTGTTAACTTTATCCTGTATGTGTCACTCGTTTTCAAATGTATTTCCAATAAACAATATATTGCAGGATTATGGTTTTTAATCCATTCTGTTATCTGCTTCTATTTTATGGGAGAGTTGATCCCAATCACGTGCACAGTAATGATTACTATCTATGTCTTTCTCTTCATCCTCCCCCTACCCGTTTTTGCTTTTCTTTCTCCTTTCTCCTTTTCATTCCTCACTAGTTTTTTTTTTTTACTTTTGACCCCTGTCTCCCTCATTCCCTCTTCCCTTCTATTAGCTCCTTACCTTTTCTTCCCTTTTACCCTTACTGATTCTTCCCTCCTTTCTATTCCCCTCCATTTTCTTTCCCCTTTTACCTCCTACTGCCTATAGGGCAAGTTAGATTTCTATACCTAACTAATTATGTTGTTCCCTTCTTGAGCCAAATCTGATGAGAGTAAGGTTCAAACAACGCTCATCTCCCTCCCTTCTTTCCCTCTGCTTTAATAGGGTTTTGTCCTTTTCCTGTAATGTAATTTTACCCTTGTTTGCCTCCTCCTTTCCTCTTTTCTGAATACATTTTCTTAGATCAGAGTAATCCACTTACTCGGACCCATTTAACCTACTTGATTAGAATTTTTTTTTATCAGTACATCAAAATTATCTTATATCTACCACCTTTATCTATATTCCTTTAACATGGTGTAATAACAATAGAGTTCTCAAGAGTTACAAGTGTCATCTTCCCTTGTAAGGATGTAAACAGTTTGCCCTTATTAACAACATATTGTACTTTCTGTCCTGTTTACCTTTTTATGTCTCTCTTGAGTCTTGTATTTGAACATTATATTTTCTGTTAAGCTCTGATTTTTTTATCAGGAAGGTTAGAAGTCCCTTCTTTCATTGAATATCCATTTTCTCCCTGAAAGATCATGCTTATTTTTGCTGGGTAGTTTATCCTTGCTTTCAATCCAACCTCATTTGCCTTATGGAATATCATGTTTCACACCCTACAGTCTTTTCATGTAGAAGCCGCAAGGTCCTGTGTATTCCTGACTGTGGTTCCATGATATGTGAATTATTTCTTTCTGGCTACTTACAGTATTTTCTCTTTGACCCGGTAATATTGGAATTTAGCTATTACATTCCTTGGTGTTTTCAATTTTGGATCATTTTCAGGATGTGGGTTTTTTCTGCGGCTATTTTACCCTCTGATTCTATGACCTCAGCAAGGTTTTGCTTGATTATTTCCTTAAAGATACAGTCCAGGCTCTTTTTTTCATTATGATTTTCAGGTGGACCAATAATTTTTAAATTGTCTCTCCTGGAAAAAGAACAAATTAAAAATCTTCAATTAAACACCAAATTAGAAGTATTGAAAAAAAAGGAAAAAATAATAAAACTGAAATTAAGAAAACTATGGAACTAATAAATAAAACTAAGATCTGGTTTTATAAAAAAAACCCTATGAAATAGATAAACCTTTGGTTAATTTAATTAATAAAAAGAAAGAAGAAAACCAAATTATTAGTATCAAGAATGAAAAGGGTGAAGTACCACCAAGAAGAGGAAATTAAACAATAACTAGGAATTATTTTGCTCAAATATATGCCAAAAAATTCAACAATCTTAGTGAAATGGATACATATTTATAAGAATATAAACTGCCTAGATTAACAGAAGAGGAAGTAAAATACTTAAATAACCCCATCTCAGAAAAAAGAAATTGAACAAGCCATTGAAGAACTCACCAGGAAAAAAATCTCCAGGGCCACATGGAATTCTATCAAACATTTAAAGAACAATTAATTCCAATACTATACAAATTATTTGGGAAAATTAAGAATGAGTCTTACCAAATTCTTTTTATAATACAAATATGGTGCTGATATCTGAACTGTGAAGAGTCAAAACAGAAAGAAAATTATAGACCAATTTCTCTAATGAATATAGATGCATAAATTTTAAACAAAATATTAGCAAATAGATTACAGCAACTAATCACAAGAATAATACACTATGATCAGGTAGGATTTATACCAGGAATGCTGGGCTGGTTCAATACTAGGAAAACTATCAGCATAATTGAATACATCAACACAGAAATCACATAGAAACAACCAACAGAAACCACATAGTCATCTCAATAGATGCAGAAAAAGCTTTTGACAAAAAACAAAAACAAACAAACAAACAAACAAAAAACACCAATTCATATTAAACACACTAGAAAGCATAGGTATAAATAGAGTCTTCCTTAAAATAAAAACCTCTATCTAAAACCTTCAGCAAGCATAATATGTAATGGCGACAAGCTACAACCATTCCCAATAAGATCAGGGGGTGAAACAAGTATGTCCATTATCACCACTGTTGTTCAGTATATTACTGGAAATATTAAGTTTAACAATAAGGAAAGAAAAAGAAATTGAAAGTATTAGAATAGGCAAAGAAGAAACAAAGCTATCACTCTTCACAGATGACATGATGATATACTTAGAGAATGCTAGAGAATCAAGTAAAAAACTACTTGAAATAATAAACAACTTTAGCAAAGTAGCAGCCTATAAATAAACCTACATAAAGCAACAGCATTTCTATATTTTACCAAGAAACACCAACAGCAAGAGATAGAGAAATTCCATTTAAACTTACTGTAGACATTACAAAATATTTGGAAGTCTACCTCCTGAAACAAATACAAGAACTCTATGAACACAATTACAAAACACTTTTCACATGAATAAAGTCAGATCTAAGTAACTGGAAAAACTTCCATTGCTCGTGGGTTGGCTGAGCTAATATAATAAAAATAACAATTCTACCTAAGCTAATTTATTCAGTGCCATACCAATCAAACTACCAAATTTCTTTTTTATGCACTTAGAAAAAATAATAACAAGATTCATTTGGAAGAACAAAATGTCCAGAATATCAAGGTAACTAATTAAAAGAAATTCAGGGGAAAGCGGCCTAGCAATTCCAAATCTTATATTTTATTTTAAAGCATCAATCACCAAAACTACTTGAAACTGGCTAAGAAATTGAGTCGTGGATCAGTGGAATAGGTTAAGCATGGAAGACACAGTAGTCAATGACTATAGTAATCTATTATTTGATAAACCCAAAGACTCCTGCTTCTGGGATAAGAACCCACTCTTTGAAAAAAATGCTGGGAAAACTTGAAAAGAGTATGGCAGAAACCAGACATAGACCCAAGTCTCATACCACATACCAAAATAAACTCAAAATGGGTTTATGATTTTGATATGAAGGCTACTACAAGCAAACTGGGAGAACAAGGAATAGTTTACCTATCAAATCTTTGGAGAATGGAAGATTTCATGACCAAACAAGAGATAGAGAACATTACAAAAAGCAAAGTGGAAAATTTAGATTACATTAAATTGTAAAGTTTTTGTATGAAGAAAGACAATACAACAAGATTAGAAGTAAGGTAGAAAATTGGGAAAGAATTAAGAGAGAATTAAGACAAATTTATAAGAATACAAGCCATTCCTCAATTAGGAAATGGTCAAAGGATATGAACAAACAATTCTCAGATGAAGAAATTAAAGCCATTTATAGTCATATAAAAATGTTCTAAATAATTATTGATTAGAGAAATGCAAATCAAAACAACTCTGAGGTAGGACATCATACCTATCAGATTGGCCAATATGACAAAACAGGAAAATGATAAATGTCAGAGAAAATGTGGGAAAATTGGAACACTAATGCATTGTTGATTGAGTTGTGAAATGATCCAACTATTTTGGAGAGCAATTTAGAAGTATGCCCAAAGGGTATAAAAATGTGCACACCCTTTGATCCAGCAATGCTACTTCTAGAGCTGTATCCCAAAGAGATCATAGAAATGGGTAAAGGACCCACATGAACAAAAATCTTTGTAATCGCCCTTTTTATGATGCAAAGAATTGGAAACTGAGGCGATGCCCATCAATTAGGGAATGGCTGAACAAGTTGTGGTATATGAACGCAATAGAATACTATTGTGCTATAAGAAATGATGAACAGGCTGACTTCAGAAAAGCCTGGAAAGACTTGTATGGTCTGATGCTGAGTGAAATGAGCAGAACCAAGAAAATGTAGTACACAATAACAACCATGTTGTGTGATGACTAATACTGATAAACTTAACCCTTCCCAGCAATACAAGGATCTAAGACATCTCCAGAGGCCTCTTGATGGAAAATGCTATCCACATGCAAAAAAAAAAAAAACTCTGAAAGTTGAATTGGTATTTTTTTCTCTTCTGTTGAGCTTTGTTTCCTCTTTCTGATTGTTCCTTCTGCTTGTTTTAATTTTTATTTGCAACACTACTAATGCAAAAACTATATTTAATAGGAATGTAAATGTATAGCCTGTATCAGATTGTATGCCATCTTGTGGAGGGCGTGGGAAGGAAGGGGGAGAAAAATTTTAACTCAAAAGCATATGGAAGTGATTATTGATAAATCAAAATAAATTAATAAAATTTAAAAAAATTTTCTCTCCTGGATCAATTTTGCAGGTCAGTTGTTCTACTGATGAGGTATTTTAATTTTTCATCTTTTTTTTTCATTTTTTTGTTTCTATTTGATTAATTCTTGCTCTCTCATAGAGTCATTAGCTTCCATTTGCCCAATCCTAATTTTTAACAATTTTTTTCCTTCTGTTAGATTTTGTACCTGCTTCCACATTTGGCCAATTGTATTTTTAAGGGACTTGTTTCCTTCAGTGCACTTTTTTGTTTTTTACAGTTTGCCAATTGTATTTTTTAAGGACTCTTCTTCTTCTCACATTTGACATTTAAATCCCTTTGATTAATCTTAGAAGGCTTTTTAGGATTCAGACCAGTTCATATTCCCTGTAGAATTTCCAAATGAGGGTTTGTTAACAATGTTGTCCTCTTCAGAATTTGTGCCTTGATCTTCACTGTTCTTATAATATGAATCTATGGTACATTTCTTTTTACTCATAGTGTTTGCTTGTTTCCTGTTCTTTAAAGAGATTGAACTCTTCTGCTGCAGAGCAGAGGGCACTGATTCAAGCTTCTTATGCTGGGAGTCTTCAGCCTTGTCACTGGCTTTCTGTGCTGAGGCCTTTGATGTTGGCAGTTGGAGTCTGCAGAGTTCTGACAGCTTACTTGGTGTTGGGCTGCAATTAATAACACTGGAACTCTAGGGTTGGGATTGGGCAGTGTGGTCCCTGGATGTTGACTGATTTTCCTTTCCTTTTGCTTTCTTCAGGTCCTTTCAGATGGATGTTGCATAGTGTTTATCTTCTGGGGCCTCTTGGAGCACTTCATAGATTTTTGCTGAGGCAATTGGAGACTGCTACAGAATACCAAGGCTGCTGATGGTTTTACGAGCTAGTTTCCATTGGTTCCCCAGCTGCCCCTGAGTCACTCAGAGTCCAGTTGTTGGTGTTTGCCTGCTCCACCACCTGGGTTTCAGGATCTCCTCCTCGTATGCTGAGGTGTGGCTTTCTGCTAGATTGCTAGGATGCCTCTAGTTCTGTACTGTTCCCCTTCCCCTAGGGCAAGAGAGGCCTCTCCCATCAATCCCTCAAGCTACTTTCGGTACTTGACTGCTGCACCCCATCTTTCTTCTAGTTCAGCTCTTCTAGGGTTTTTCCTGGGGCAATATTTTCCAGGCTTTCAGAGGCTGATAAGGGAGGGTGAAAGTGACTTGCTTTTTACTCTGCCATCTTGGCTCCTGGAAGAGGAATTCAGCTTTCATAATGAAAAGAGAGAACTGAATAGAATAAGTGACTTTTTTTAAAAAAAAAGTTAATTTATTTTGATTTATCAACCATTACTTTCATAAGCTTTTGAGTTTAAAATTGTTCTCCCCCTTCCCCCTCACTCTTTCCCCAAGATATCCCTTTATTACATATAATTTTTTTGTGGTGTCATGATCTGAAAAGGAAGCATTTAATATTTCTGCCTTTCTGCATTGGATTGTGAGGTTTATATGCCACAGTACAGGTGACTTTCAAATACAACACTGAAGATAAGCATAAAAAGGTATGCAGAAAAGGGTAATCATAAGGGATTTAATATGTTTTAACTGTTTACATTCCCATGTGGGAAGATGACATTTGTAACTCATAATAACAATTGATAAATGATCAAAAAATATGATCAATTTTCAGATGAAGTAATCCAAGCTGTCTATAGTATATGAAAAAAAATACTCTAACTCAATATTGATTGGAGAAATACAAATTAAATAATTCAGAGGTGCTACCTTATACATATTCATTTGGTTAAATTGACTGAAAGGTAAATGACAAATTTTGAATGTCACATGGGGAAAATGAGATATTAGGGCATTGTTGGTGAACTTTTGAACTGGTTCAACTGTTTTGTAGAACAATTTGAAACTATGCCCAAATGCTTATAAAAGCATGAATACGCTTTGGCCTAGCAATTCCACTATTATCTGTTTTGTAAAGGAGAAAAAAAAAAGGGAAAGTACTTATATGTACATATAGCAGCTCTTTTCTGAAGGCAATGAATTGAGGGGATGCCTTTGGGGGATGGCTGAACAAGTTGTGGTATACGATTCTGATGGAATACTTTTGCAGTATAGGAAGTGCTATTATAATTTTATTGTATAATTTTGTTATATGTATTATATTGTAGTATAAGGATGCTCTCAGAAAAACCTGGAAAGGGTTGCATAGGCTGAAAGAAAGTGAAAAGTACTGTATACAAAGTACTAGCAATATTGTAAGATGATCACCTGGGAATGACTTAGCTATTCTTTGCAATACAATGATTCAAGAATAGTCTGAGGACTTGTGATGAAAAATGCTATCTATCCTCCAAAACATTTTTTCTTTATTTATTTTTCTCGACTTTTGTTGTTGTTGTTGTTTTTTCTATGTTTTCTTTTACAACATGGTTTCTCAGTGAGGGTAGTGGGGAGGGAGGAAGGGAGAGAATTTGAAACTCAAGCTTTGAAAACAAATGTTAAAAATTTTTTTTACATGTAACATGGGGAAAATTCTAAAAAATATGTTTTCATTAATAGTTTTGTACCTCTTTTTCTGGTTATTTTTTTTTCAGATATCATTTTCTTCAGTATATCTTTTGTAGTAAGATTTTTTTTCACAATATCTTTTCTTTGATCACTTCTTTTTACTCAATTTTTCCTTTGTTTTTTTTTTTGATTTTGAAAAATCATTTTTAGCTCTTTCAGTAATTCTCTTTTGGCTTGTTTCCAATTAATTTTATTTTTCTTCAAGGCTTTGCTTGTAGCTGTTTTGACATCATTGTCTTCTTCTGACTTTGTGGCTTGATCTTCCTTATCACCAGAATGTCTCTTTTTTTTTTTTGGTCAGGTCTTTTTTATTGTTTGCTCTTTTTTGTCCTACGTTTTGAATTTGAATTTTTTGTTAATGTTGGGCTATGTTTCTGGGATAGGTGGCATGATAAAGAGCACTGTCCCAAGCTTAAGGGTTTTTCTCACTGCTCTTTGCAGAACTAGTTCTAGAGATTTGGAAGTTTTCTGTGCTTCCAAAGTACTATGGTCATGGGAGAGAAAAGATTACTGCTCTCCTACTCTTCATGTTTTTTTTTTCTTTCCTGTGAATAGCCTCTGATCCATTTTTACAACAATTGATAGTACTCCTCAGTACTCCTGCTCCTTTGGGACAAGAAATGAAACTGCACCTCAGGGTGCCTACTCTTGCTGCAAAAGTGCTGCTTTTTGTCCTTTAACTGTGATCCAGAAGTGGATATAGGCAATTGAAGTTGCCAAACACTGTCCAGTCTAATGTCCAGTGTTGGGGTCCACTGTAATCATTTTTTGAGTAATTTCCAGGCACTTTACTGTCTCTTTTTGGAGATCTCCTGAAGCTTCTGCTGCTTCTTTCACTACCACCTAGTCCTTCCACTGCGGTTTCATTCATGTGAGCTCTAGTCCAATGTCCACACTCTGTTACATATCTCTTTCTGACCTCCTAAGTCATCTTGGACTGGTAGAATGTCTCTCCTTGAACTTTTGTTGGCTCTTCCAATCCAGAATTAGATGTGAACCATTAGTGTAGTTGTTTGAAGGGTTGGAAAACTTAGCTAAATGCTACTTCTACTGTGCTGTTACCCCATACAATTTCCCCATCTTTTAATTTGTCATGAAACCAATGAGTTAATTAGATGGTCAATTAATTAATTAAGGGTTCACTAATCAAAGGGTTAATTACAGTAGTTAGAGACTCCATTCTCTTTTTTATTTTTTAACTTAAATTTTGGAACCCGTATAATATTTGCTGTTCTTAAGTCTTGTGGTACCTACTTCAGGTCTATGCTACATTTTCAAGTATATTTCTAGCAACTGTCTAAAAATTCCCATATGATTTTCAGATATTACTTTCCTAGTCATCTATTCACATTTGAAATGCACTTTTCTACTGTGAAACAACCATTGTCAATTAACAATAGTGATGAAAATACTATATTTTTCCATATTTTCAGGGTTTTTTGTTGAGAATAATATAACTAACATAAGCATAATAAACATATTTTATTTGTCATACAACTTTATTTTCATAAACCAAAAAGAATATAGAATATCATTATTAATTATAAACTAGCACAGGACTGCTTGCCAGGAATCTGGAAGAATGAATCTGATTGCATACCACAATTTAAGATTTTCTTTCTTTAGGAAATGTTTCTATTATTAATGTTTCCATGTTCCATCTTATGGTATCTTGTATCCTCATACAAATCATTAAAAATGGGTTGTGGTTATAAGTTTTAACCTGCAAAAGTAAGTTTCCCATTTTGTTAAGTGTAGTATATTGAAACATAATGGAGTGTGACATCTCTCTCAAAGGCAGAAGGCAGAAGAATTCCAAGGCAATTAAGAGATTAGATATCTCTTCACTCCCGTTTCACCATTTCCACCAACACATCACACAGGCATGGGGTATTGATTTCTACCAGTCATGAGATAATCCATCACTAATTGGCTTTAAGTTTAAGGTTATATTAATGGTTAGCAACCTTAGTTTCATTTAACCAATTAACATTAATTCACATTCACGAAGATATTTACTGGAAAGATTTAGCAAAAACTGTATTATAAATGTTTGCTCCAGTACTCGAAGACATACTTTTCCCTACTTTATTTCATCTTTGAGGAGAGTGGATTCAAATTACAGTATGTATCTTCAGTCATATTAATGTTTAGATTTATAATTTTGTTCAACACTATAACCCTTATGGGCCAGAAGTCATATCAGAGATGAGTCAAGAGGAAGTAGACAAATCATGGTGAATATATCACTGACAACAGGAGGGAGAGAAAAGGCATGATTTCATCTGGTTATTGAAAAAACCACCAGGGCAGAGTGAAGATGGCATAGTAAGAGCAGTGACTTGCTTGAGCTCCCCCTAAAACCCATCCAAATACCTGTAAAATATGGGTCTAAACAAATTATAGAGCAGCAGAACCCACAAAAAGACAGAGTGCAACAATTTTCCAGCCCAAGGCAACCAGGATGATTGATTAGAAAGGTCTATTGTGCCAGGCTGGGAGAGAAATACAATTCAGCATGGGCGTGCAGGCAAAAACTAGGCCTCAGAGAACATGGTGCAGGCTTCAGGGGACTGAATAATGGGCAGCTGTGGTGCTTTCCAGAATTCTTAACCCACAAATGCCAAAGACAACTTAGAAGGTCAGTAGGAAAAGTCTATGACCCCTGTGGGAGAGAAGCTTGCTTTCGGCCCCCGTCCAGGCATGGCTCTGGGGTGGCAGCTACTTCTGGATTTTCCAGCCTACAAACTGACGGGGAATCCAGTGGCTGATCAGAGGAGGATTTCAGGAATCTCTTTTCTGGTACTGAGTATTCTCTTACTTTGCCTGTGCTTGGATCTGGGTGACAGTTCTGGGTGGCGGTCCTGGGGTGAGGAGCACTGGCATGGTGGAACTTGTGGTAGCTATGGAGAGGAAATCATCCTCACAGTTCCAAGGCAGAAAAGAGTGCTGGTGGTCAATCATAGATCAGAGCACAGGCCAAGAAAGGAAGAAACACCACGCCCATGATCATAATACTTTGGAAGAACTGAAAACTTACAGGTAACTAGAAGCATCTCTGAAAACAGCTGCACAAAATCCATAAAGCTTGGGACAGTATATTTTCCACTCTGGAAGCAGACCCCTGCCTTAACTAAGAGTTTAAAACTCAAGTAACTGGCTGGAATCATAAACAAACTGAGTAAAAACAAAAAAAGTCAGACCACAGAATCTTTCTTTGGCAACAAAGAATATCAAAATATACAAACAGAAGAAGACAACAAAGTCAAAGCTCCTACATCCAAAGCTTCCAGGAAAAAATATGAATTGATCCCAGGCCATGGAAGAGCTCAATCAGGATTTTGACAAGTAACTAAGAGAAGTAGAGGAAAAGCTGGGAAGACAAATGAGAGTGAAGCAAGAAAATCATGAAAAAAACAAGTCAACAGCTGCTCAAAGGAGATCCAAAAAAATGCCGAAGAAAATGACACTTTAAAAATAGACTAACCGAAATGGCAAAAGAGGTCAAAAAAAGCCTATGAAGAGAAGAATGCCTTAAAAAGCAGAATTGGACAAATGGAAAAGGAAGTCCAAAAGTTCACTGAAGAAAATACTTCCTTAAAAATTAGAATGGAGCAATTGGAAGCTAGTGACTTCAGGAGAAATCAAGACTCTGTAAAACAAACCCAAAAGAATGAAAAATTAGAAAACAATGTGAAATATCTCATTGGAGAAACAACTGCCCTGGAAAATAGATTCAGGAGAATTTTAAAATTACTGGACTATCTAAAAACCATGATCAAAAAAAAGAGCCTGGCTATTATTTTTCAAGAAGTTATCAAAGAAAACTGTCCTTATACCCTACAACCAGGGGCTAAAATAGAAATGAAAGAATCCACCGATCACCTCCTAAAAGAGATTCCTAAATGTACAACTCCTAGGAATATTGTAGCCAAATTCCACAGTTCCTAGGTCAAGGCGAAAAGATTGCAAGCAGCCAGAAAGAAACAATTTAAGTATTGTGGAAACACAATCAGGATAACAGAGTTATCTGCTTCTGGATTAATGGACGAGAGGGCTTGGAATATAATATTCTAGAGGTCAAAGGAGATAGGATTAAAGCCTAGAATCACCTACCCAGCAAAACTAAACACAATGCGTTAAGGGGAAAATGGATATTCAGTGAAATAGAGGACTTTCAAGCATTCTTGATGAAAAGACCAGAGCTGAATAAAAAATTCAACTTTCAAATGCAAGACTCAAGAGAAACATGAAAAGGTAAATAGGAAAGAAAAATCATAAGGGACTTATTAAAGTTGAACTGTTTACATTCCTGTATGTGAAGATGATATTTGTAACTCATGAGATCTTTGTCAACATTAGGGTAGTTAGAGGGGGTATAATATATATATATATGTGTAGATAGATTGGTAGATAGATGGCACAGGATGAGTTGAAGATGAATGGGTCATAGCTGGAGAATAAAATTAAGGGGTTGAGAGGATTATACTGGGAGAAGGAGAAAGGGAGAGGAAGAATGGGATAAATTATCTTACATAAAAAAGACAAGTAAAGGCTTTTACAATGCAGGGAAAGTGGGGAAAGGTGAATGAGTGAATCTTATTCTCATCAGATTTTGCTTAAGTAGGGAATAACATACACACTCAATTGGGTATGGAAAGCTATCTTACCCCACAGGAGAATAGAGGGAAAGTGGATAAGAGAGTGGGGTGGAATGATAGATGGGTGGGCAGATTGGGAAGGCAGTAATAACAAGCAAACACTTCTAAGGAGGGGCAGGTTCAAAAGAGAGAATAAAACAAATGAGCGGGGCAGAAGAGGGTGAAGTGAAAAACATTCTTCCAAAAGCATGACTACAGTGGAAGTGTTTTGTATGACTACAGAAGTATAACTTGTATAGCGTCACTTGCCTTCTCAACGAGGGTAGGTGGGGAGGGAAGAAGGAAGAAAATTTGGAACATAAAGTTTTAAAAACAAATGTTAAAAAAATTGCTTTCACATGAAATATGGAAATAAGTTACACACGTAATGGGGTATAGAGATCTATCCTATCACAGAGAAAAATAGAAGAAGAAGAAGAAGGAGACTAGAGAAGGGGCAGAGATAGAACAGAGGGCAAATTAGGGAAAATGGTATTCAGAATGAATGCTGTCTTGGGTCTTAGGGAAGTATGAGATGGGGAGAAAATTTGGAACTTAAAATGTTGTGGAAGCGAATGTTGGAAACTAAAAATAAACAAATTAATGAATCTTAAAAGAAAACAAAGAAGAAAGAGCTGTCAATTACTGGTGCGTATATAAATTTCATTTCTTTAGTTGCCATTCAAAAAAAAAGCAGAATATCTCCTTTTCTAAGTAATGCAAAACTAATTTTCCTTTCCCAAATGTCTTTTATGATAAGGAACAATTCAAATTTTGACTTCTTCAAGTGTTTGTATTAGAACTTAGAACATAATGGCTAAAAACATAGCTATTATTAACATGCTCTATGCCATACCAACAAATCCATGATTTCTGAACTGAAATATCTATCTACAGACTTTTACCTCAAAATAATAAAAGACAGTCATTTTCTTTGCATATAGAAATTTTTAACCATCAAAATAGTTTTACAAGATTTATACAGATTTTAAATGAAAATATTTTGGACTATGATGATATTATTTGATCATACTATTTCTACATAATTTTTGTACTAGTAAAACTTAAAAGTGAAATAATAAAATTTCTTTCACAAAGAACTTTACCTTTTAAAATACTAAAAAATTAGCAACCTAAATAAATGTAGGGCATCATACGATATTTGTAGTAAAATTGGAAAGATTTTTTAAAAATTATTTTTATTTTTAACTTGTGTTTTTAAAACTTTGGGTTACAAATTGTCTCCCTTCCTACCTCTCCACCCATTCCCATTGAAGAGGCAAGCATCTCAATACAGGTTATAGATGTGTAGTCGTGTAAAACATTTCCATAGGAGTCATGTTGTGAAAAACTAAGTGTATTTCCCTCATCCTATCCTACCGCTCATTTATTCTATTCTCTCTTTTGACCCTGTCCCTTCTCATAAGTGTTTGCTTCTGATTATCCCCTCCCCCAATCAACCCTCTGCTCTCTTGTCCCCTTCACCCCTTATTTTCCTGTAGGGTAAGATAGATTTCAATACCCCACTGTGCATGTTATTCCCTCCTTAAGCCAAATTCAGTGAGAATAAGACTCACTCATTCCCTCTCACCTTCCCCCATTTCCTTTCCATTGTAAAAGCCTTTTCTTCTCTGCTTCATATGAAATATTTTACTCCATTCCATTTCTCCCTTTATCCTCCCAGTATAATCCTCTCTCATCCCTTAAATTTATTTCCTGTATATCACCATTACATCTTCAATTCTCCCTGTGCTCTCTGTCTATCTATCTATCTATCTATCTATCTATCTATCTATCTATCTATCTATCTATCTATCTATCTATCAATCTATCAATCTATCTATCTATCGATATCTATATCTATTTCTTTTTGCTTCCAAATACCCTAATGCTGACAAAGAACTCATGAGTTACAAATATCATCTTTCCATAAAGGAATGCAAACAGTTCAACCTCAATAAGTCTCTTATGATTTCTCTTTCCTGTTTGCCTCTTCCATGTTGCACTTGAGTCTTGTATTTGAAAGTCAAATTTTATACTCAATCATGGTATTTTCCTCAGGAATGCTTGAAAGTCCACTATTTCATTGAATGTCCGTTTTTCCCTCTGAAGGATTATACTCAGTTTTGCTGGGTAAGTGATTCTTGGTTGTAATCATATCTCCTTTGCCCTCTGGAATATCATACTCCATGCCCTCTGGTTCCTTAATGTAGAAGCTACTAAATCTTGTGTTATCCTGATTGTGCTTCCACAATACCTGAATTGTTACTTTCTGGAAGCTTGTAATATTTTCTCCTTGACCTGGAAACTCTGGAATTTGGCTACAATATTCCTAGGAATTGTCATTTGGGAGTCTTTTTCAGGAAGAGATCGGTGGACTCTTTCAATTTCTATTTTGCTGTCTGGTTCTAAAATATCAGGGCAGTTTTCCTTCACAATTTCTTGAAAGATGATGTCTATGCTCTTTTTTTGATCATGGTTTTCAGATGGTCCAATAATTTTAAAATCTTTCTTCTGATCTATTATCCAGGTCAGATGTTTTTCCAATTAGATATTTCATATTCCATTGCAATTTTTCATTCTTTTGGATTTGTTTTGCTGTGTCTTGATTTCTCATAAAGTCACTAGCTTCCAATTGCTCTATTCTGATTTTTAAGGAAGTATTTTCTTCATTAAGCTTCTGGACTTCCATTTCCATTTGACCCATTTTGCTTTTTAGAGTATTCTTCTCATCATTGGATTTTTGGACCTCTTTTGCCATTTGGTTTGAGCTATTTTTTAAGGTGTTATTTTCTTCAGAATTTTTTTGGGTCTCCTTTAACAAACTGTTGACTTGTTTTTCGCCATTTTCTTGTATCACTCTCATTTCTCTTCCTAGTTTTTCCTCTACTTCTCTTATTTATTTTTCAAAATCCTTTTTGAGCTCTTCCAAGGCCTGGGACTGATTCATATTTTTCTTGGAGGTTTTGGATATAGAAGCTATGGCATTGTTGTGTTCTTCTGGTAGTATGTTCTGATCTTTTTTGTCGCCAAAGTAAGATAATATAGTCTGAGTCTTTTTGAGCTGCTTGCTTATGATTCTGGCCAATTAATTGAGCTATGAACTCTTTTAGAAGGTAGAGGTCTGCTTCCAACGTGGTGAATGTAATGTCCCAAGCTTTGGGGGTTTATGCAGCTGTTTTCAGAGATGTTTCCAGGGACCTGTAAGTTTTCAGTTCTTCCAAAGTGGTGTGATGAAGGGTGAGGTATTTACTCCTTTCCTGCTCTGTGCTCTCGTCTATGAGCTACCAGAAGCACTCTTTTATGTCTTGGAACTGTGAAGAGGATTTTCTCTACACTGCTACTACAAGCTCCACCATTCCAGAGCTCCTCTTCGCCCCAAAACTGCCACCTAGAACTGTGACCTGTATTTAAGCATGGACAAAGAAAGAGAATCCTGAACCATCAAAGTGATCCCTGCAATCCCCCTCTGATCAGCCATCCAATTCCCCCTCAGTCTGTGGCCCAGAAGCTGAAGAGGCAGCTGACACCCTGGGCCTGAGTTTGGGAAATGGGTCTGGGACCCAGCTTCTCTCTCTCACTGTAGAAACAGACTTTTCCTACTGACCTTCTAAGTTGTCTTTGGTGTTCATTGGTTCAGAAGTCTGGTAACCACCACAGTTGTCCAGGATTCAGTTCTTTGAGGCCTGCTCAATGTTCAACTGAGGCCTGCAAGCTCATGTCAAACTGCATTGCTTTCCCAACCAGGCATGATATACCTTTCTGATCAACCATCCAAGTTGTCTTGGGTTGGAAATTTGTTTTACTCTGGCTTTTTGTGGGTTCTGAGGCTTCAGAATTTTTTTAGAGCCATTTCTTTGCAGGTATTTGGAGGGGTTTGGGGGAGAGCTCAAGCAAGTCACTGTTTTCACTCTGACATCTTGGCTCTGCCCCCTGGATGAGTTTTACAGTCCCCTGATTTCTCAAATAGTCACCAGTTGCTCCATTCTAATTTTTAAGGAAGTATTTTGCCAACAAATTTGACAATCTTGGTGAAATGGATACATATTTCAAAAATATGAATTGCTCAGATTAACAGAAGAGGAATTAAAATACTTAAATAACCCTATCTCAGAAAAAGAAATTAAACAAACCATTGCTGAACTCCCTAGGAAAAAATCTCCAGGGCCAGATGGATTTACATGCAACTTCTATTAAACATTTAAAGAACAAGTAATTCTAATACTATATACACTATTTGGGAAAATAGGTGAAGAAGGCATCTTACCAAATTCTTTTTATGATAAAAATATGGTGTTGATACCTAAAACAGAAAGAGTCAAAAACAGAGAAAGAAAATTACAGACAAATTTATCTGATGAATATAGACACAAAAATTTAAAACAAAACAGTAGCAAATAGATTACAGCAACTTACCACAAGAATAATACACTATGACCAGGTAGGATTTATACCAGGAATGCTGGGCTGCTTCAATATTAGGAAAACTATCAGCATAAGTGAGCATATCAACACAAAAACCAACAGAAACCACATGATCATCTCAATAGATGCAGTAAAAGCTTTTGACAAAATGCAACACCCATTCCTATTAAAAACACTAGAAAGCAAAAGTATAAATGGAGGCTTCCTTAAAATAATAAATAACATCTATCTAAAACCTTCAGTAAGCATAACATGTAATGGGGACAAGCTAGAAGCATTTCCAATAAGATCAGGGGTGAAACAAGAGTGTCCATTATCACCACTATTATTCAATATTGTACTGGAAATGTTAGCTTTAGCAATAAGAGAAGAAAGAAATCGAAGGTGTTAGAAAAGGCAAAGAAGAAACAAAGCTATCACTCTTTGCAGATGACATGATGATATGCTTAGAGAATCCTAGAGAATTAGTAAAAAACTACTTGAAATAATAAACAATGTTAGCAAAGTTTCAGGCTATAAAATAAACCCATATCATCAGCATTTCTGTATATTACCAACAAAGCCCAATAGCATAAGACAGAGAGAGAAATTGCATTTAAACTTACTGTAAACATTACAAAATATTTAGGAGTCTACCTCCCTAAACAAATAGAGGAACTCTATGAACACAATTAGAAAACACTTTTCACACAAATAAAATCAGATCTAAATAATTGGAAAAACATCAGTGGCTCATGGCTAGGATGAGCTAATAAAATTAAAAATAACAATCCTACCTAAGCTAATCTACTTATTCAGTGCCACACCAATCAAGCTGCCAAAAAACTTATTTTATAGAGTTAGAAAAAATAATAACAAAATTAATTTGGAAGAACAAAAGGCCCAGAATATCAAAGGAACTAATAAAAAGAAATGCAGGGGAAGGTGGCCTAGCAATTTGAGGTCTTAAATTGTATTATAAATTAGGAATCATCAAAATTGCTTGATACTGGCTAAGAAATAGAGTGGTAGATCAGTGAAATAGGTTGAGCATGCAAGACACAGTACTCAATAACTATAGTAATCTATTATTTGATAAACTCAAAGACTCCAGCTTCTGAGATAAGAGCCCAGCCTTTGAAAATAACTGCTGGGAAATTTGGAAAAAGAGTATGGCAGAAACTAGTCATAGACCCAAATCTCACATCATATACCAAAAGAACCTCAAAATGGGTTTAAGATTTTGATATAAAGGCTGATACCATAAGCAAACTGGGAGAACAAGGAATACTTTTCCTATCAGATCTATGCAGAACAGAAGAATTCATGACTAAACAGGAGGGTAGAGAACATTGTCAAAAGAAAAATGGATCACTTTGATCACATTAAATTTAAAAGTTTTTGCACAAACAAAGCCAATGCAATTAAGATTAGAAAGAAGGTCAAAAATTAGGAAAGAATTTTTACAACCAGTCTCTCTGATAAAGGCCTCATTTCTAAAATATACAGAGAATTAAGACAAATTTATAAAAATACAAGCCATTCCCCAATTGATAAATGGTCAAAGGATATGAACAGATAGTTCCTAGGTGAAGAAATTAAAGCCATCTATAGTCACAAGAAAAAATGCTCTAAATCATTATTGATTAGAGAAATGCAAATCAAAACAACTCTGAGGTACCACATCACACCTATCAGATAGGCCAAAATGACAAAGCAGCAAAATAATAAATGTTGGAGAAGATGTCGGAAAATTGGAAAACTACTGCATTGTTGATGGAGTTGTGAAATGACCCAACCATTTTGGGGAACAATTTAGAAATATGCCCAAAGGGCTGTAAAAATGTGCATACCCTTTTATCCAGGAATAACAGTTCTAGAACTATATCCCAAAGACATCATACAAATGGGAAAAGGACCCAAATGTACAAAAATACTCATCGCAGCTCTTTGGTGGCAAAGAATTGGAAATTGAGAGTGTGCCCATCAGTTGGGGAATGGCTGAGCAAGTTGTGGTATATGAATGTAATGGAATACTATTGTGCTATAAGAAATATTGAACAGAATGACATCAGAAAATCCTGGAAAGACTTGTGTGGTCTAAAGCTGAGTGAAATGAGGGGAATCAAGGGAACATTGTACACAATAATGCCACGTTATATAATGACTAATATTGATAAACTTAACCCTTCCCAGCAATACAAGGATCTAAGACATCTCCAGAGGCCTTGTGATGGAAAATGCTATCCGCATCCAAAGAAAAAAATGTGGAAGTTCAATCACTCTCTTTTTTTTCTCTTCCGTTGAGTTTTGTTTCCTCTTTCTGATGATTCCTTCTATTGGTTTTAATTTTTACTTACAACTTCACTAATATGAAAATATGTTTAATAAGAATGTAAATAGATAGCCTATATCAGATTGTGGGCTGTCTCGGGGAGGATGTTGGGGAGGACGGGGGAGAAAAATTTTAAATTTAAAAGTATATGGAAATAATTGTTGTTAAATCAAAATAAATTAATAAAATAAATTTTAAAAAAACCTTTAGAGTTATAAAACTTTCCCTAAGAACTCCTTCTGGGCAGCTAGGTTGCACAGTGGATAGAGCACCGGCCTTGAAATCAGGAGTATCTGAGTTCAAATTTGGCCTCTGACCAAACACTTGTCACTTACTAGCTGTGTGATCCTGGGCAAGTCACTTAACCCCAATTGCCTAAAAACAAAAAACAAAAAACAAACAAAAAAAAAGAACTGCTTTTGCTGTATCCCATAAGTTTTGGTATGTTGCCTCATTATTGTCATTCTCTTGAATGAAATTATTGATTGTTTCTATGATTTGTTGTTTGACCCAATCATTTTTAGGGTTAGATTATTCAGTTTCCAATTATCTTTTAGTCTATCTTTCCTTGGCCATTTATTACATATAAATTTTATTGCATCATGATCTGAAAAGGATGCATTTAATATTTCTGCCTTTCTGCATTGGATTGTGACATTTTTATGCCCCAGTGTATGGTCAATATTTGTGTATGTGCCATGTACCACAGGAAAAAAAAAAGTATATTCCCTTCTATCCCCATTCAGTTTTCTCCAGAGGTCTATCATAACTAATTTTTCTAATATTGTATTCACCTCCTTAACTTCTTTCTTGTTTATTTTGCGGTTAGATTTATCTAATTCACAGAGGGGGAGGTTGAGATCCCCCACTAGTATAGTTTTGCTGTCTATTTCTTCCTGTAAATCTCTGAACTTCTCCTCTAAGAATGTGGATGCTATGCCATTTGGTGCATATATGTTTAGTAATGATATTACTTCATTGTCTATGGTGCCTTTTACCAGGGTGTAGTTTCTTCCTTATCTCTTTTGATAAGATCTATTTTTGTTTTTGTTTGGTCTGCGATAAGGATTGCTATCCCTGCTTTTTTTTTTTATTACTTCAGTTGAAGAACAATATATTCTGCTTCAGCCTTTTACCTTTACCCTGTGTCTGTCACTTTTTTTCAAATGTGTTTCCTGTAAACAATATATTGTAGGATTATGGTATTTAATCCATTCTGCTATCTGCTTCCATATTATGGGAGAGTTCATCTTATTCACATTCACAGTTATGATTACTATCTGTATCTTTTTCTCCATCCTTTTCTCCCCCTATATATGCTTTTCTTTCTCCTTTTGCTTTTCCCGCTGTAACTAGTGTTTTGCTTTTGACCATGGACTTCTTCAGTACCTCTGCCCTTCTATTATCCCTTTTCCTTTTCTTCCCCTTTACTCTTACTGTGTCTTTCCTTCCTTCTATCTTCCCTCTCTTTTCTTTCCCCTTTTCTCTCCTACTGCCTATGGGGCAAGTTAGATTTCTATACCTAACTGTTTCAGTTATCCCCTTCTTGAGCCAAATCTGATGAGAGTAAGGTTCAAACAGTGCTCACCCACCTCACTTCTTTCCCTCTGCTGCAATAGGATTTTGTATCTTTTCCTGTAATGTGATTTACCATTCTCTAACTGCTCCTTACTCAGAATAATTTGTAAGACCAAACTAATCCACTTACTTGGATCCTTTAACCAACTTGATTAGATTTTTTTTTCATCATTACATCAAAGTCAACTAATATCCACCCCCTTTATGTATACTCCTTTAATATGGTATAATAGCAATACAGTTCTCAGGAGTTGCAAGTCTCATCTTTCCTTGTAGGGATGTAAACAGTCAAAGCTTATTAACAACATATTGTATCTTTCTGTCCCATTTACCTTTTTATATCTTTCTTGAATCTTGTACTTGAAGATCAAATTTTCTGTTCAGCTCTCATCTTTTTATTAGTAAGGTTTGGAAGTACCCCATTTCATTGAATATCCATGTCTCCCTTGAAAAATCATATTCATTCTTGCTAGTTAGTTGATCCTTGGTTGTAATCCAAGCTCCTTTGCCTTATGGAATATCATGTTCCACACCCTGTGGTCTTTTAATGTAGAAGCTGCAAAGTCCTTTGTAATCCTGACTGTAGTTCCATGATATTTAAATTGTTTCTTTCTGGCTACTTAGAGCACCTTCTCTTTCATCTGGTAATTTTGGAATTTTTTTATTATATTCCTTGGCATTGTCAATTTGGGATCTCTTTCAAGTGGTGAGTGGTGTATTCTTTCTATCCTTATTTCACCTTGTGGTTCTAGGACTTCAGGGCAGTTTTCCTTTATGATTTCCTGAAAGATACTGTCCAGACTCTTTTTTTCATCATGATTTTCAGGTAGTCCAATATTTTTTAAATTGTCTCTCCTGGATTGATTTTCCACGTCTATTATTTTACTGATGAGGCATTTAATGTTTTCATCTATTTTTTTCACATTTTTTTTTCTGTCTGACTCATTCTTGTTCTCTCATAGAATCATTAGTTTTCATTTGCCCTATTCTAGTTTTTGACAGGTTGTTTTCTTCGGTTAGTTTTTGTACTTCCTTCTCCTATTGGCCAATTGTATTTTTAAGGAATTTGTTTCCTTCAGTGTACATTTTTTTCCTGTTTGCCAGTTGTGTTTTTCAGGGACTTGTTTTCTTCAATGTACTTTTTTTCCCAATTGGCCAATTGTATTTTTTAAGGACTTTTGTACCTCTCTCATTCACTTTTAAAATCCTTCTTGAGTTCTTCTAAGAAGTCTTTTTGGACTCCAGATCCATTGCTATTCCCTTTTGAGGTTCCAGATGTATGTTTGTGGACACAGTTGTCCTCTTCAGAATTTCTGTCTTGATCTTCACTCTTCTCACAATATGAATCTATGGTACATTTGTTTTTAGTCATGGTTTCTTTATTCCTTAGCCTTTAAAGAGTTTGAGCTCTCCTGCTGGGTAACAGAGGGCATTGACCCAAGCTTGTTGTGTTGGGAGCCTAGGTCATGGTCACTGGCTTTGTTTGCTGGGGCCTCTTATGTTGGCAATTGGAGGCTGTAGGGTTTTGGCAGCTTACCTCATGTTGGGCTGGAATCAGCAAGGATGGAATTTTCAGACAATTCTAGGTTGCCTGCTTTTCCTTTCTTGTAGCTTTCTTCAGCTTTTTTTAGATGGGTGCTGCAGGGTGTTTTTCTGCCTGGGGCCCCTTGCAATGCTGTCTCCCTCATTTCTGCTAATGCACTGGGAGATTCCTTTGCAGTAGACTGCCAAAGCACCTGGTAGCTTTCTGAGCTGGTTTTCACCGGTTTCCCCACTCAGAGGTCCAGGTGTTGGTGTTTCCCTGCTCTACCACCTGGGCTTCAGGATCTCCTCCTGGTTGACAGTTGGAGTCTGTAAGGTTCTGACAACTTCCTTGGCATTAGGTTGGAATCAGCAAGGCTGGGATTTTAGGAAGACTCTAGGTTGATTTCTCCAGCTCCTTTCTGATGGATACTGTCTGGTGCTTATCATCCTAGGGCCATTTGTAGTGCTGCTTCCCTTATTTTTGCTGAGGCACTGGAATACCAGTTTGCTAGGCTACTGCACTGCTGTACCTACATCCTTCTTCTAGTTCAGCTGTTCCAGGGTTTTTTTTTTTTTTCTGGAGTGATATTTTCTGGGTTTTCAGAGGTTGATAAGGGAGGGTGAGAGTGACTACCTTTCTACTTTGCCATACTAGCTCCCAGAAGCAGGCCAGTCTGACTCTTTTTGCACTGCTTGCTCATGATCTTGACCAATTACCTGAGTTATAAACTCTTTGTTAAGGTAGGGGTCTGTTTTCAGCATGGAGAATGTAGTGTCCCAAGCTTCAGGGGTTTTGTGCAGCTATTTCCAGAGATACTTCTAGGGACCTGTAAATTTTCAGTTCTTCCAAGGTGCTATGGTCAAGGGTGAGGTGTTTATTCCTTTCCTGTCCTGTGCTCTCCTCTATGAGTGGCCACAAGCACTGTTTTCTGACTTGGAACTGTGAGTAGGATTTTCTCTTCACTCCCACTACAAGCAGTCCCCCTCTGATCAGCCTCTTGATTCCTCCTCAGTCTGTGAACCAGAAGCTGAGGAGGTAGCTGCTGCCCTGGGGCTAAGCTAGGAGAATGGGGCTGGGATTCAGCATTTCTCTCTCTCCACAGAAACAGAATTTTCCCACTGACCTTCTAAGCTGTCTTAGTCATTCATGGGTTGAGAAGTCAGGAAACCACCACAGCTGCCTGCAATTCAGTCCTCTGAGGCCTGCTCCAGGTTTGCTGAGGCCTGTTTTCCCTCTGTACCCAGGCCAAACTGTGCTCCTCTCCTTGCATGGCATGATATACCTTCCTCATCAACCCTCCAGGCTGTCTTGGGCTGGAAATTTGTTTCACTCTGTCTTTTTGTGGGTTCTGCTGCTTTAGAATTTGTTTAGAATCATTTTTATAGGTATTTGGGGGAGGTTGAAAGCTTGTTTTTTAAAATATGTGGATTGTCAAAAGATTATTTAGAAAGAAATGACAACTATTTTATCATTAAGAATTTTTGTTGTTTTATTTTTTCTTAATTAGGGATAGCAGCAAAAAGCAACTAAAGATATCTTAGCTCAGTGGTAGATTAATTACACACACACATGCACACAAATAATATTTAAATGCATTGCTTATTATAAATGTGTGTGCACATATATATCATTTTTTAGCCTGCTTAAAATAAGCACACAATTCATTATACTATAGGAGGTATTATTGGGTTCCCCAAAAAAGGCTGGGAAAAGCCATACCATTCTGATGGGCTATAAAATAATTAAGCAAGTTCCTTAGGATAGGTATGAGGCAGTCATGAGTTTGGAATCACAATTGGATAAATTTGTGGGACTGGAAAAAAATCTTTATATCTGGGTGTATTGAGATTTTAGATGGAAAGGTCAGAGAGCTGTAGTGCTAGGAATATCTTTACCCCCCTTCAGCTCTTTACAAGATCTATTTTTTTTTCTGGGATAGGATGCAGTTTATATCAAACTTTCCAAATAGTTGAAGTAATTAATTGTCAATAATTACTCTGCTGTCAAGAACAGCAAGGAGGAAGCCTCCTAACATAAGGCTTTGGGATTTTAAAGAATGGGGAGAAACACATTTTATGCTTCAATTGTGATAAAAAAGGAAAAAAATGTATAGTCTTTTAATATTTGAAACTTGAAGTAACAGGATGTTGAAGAAAGAACAGGGAATGACATGAACTGCAGTAAAAGAAATTCAGATCAAATTTGGGGAACTTTTTCTTTTTTGTTTGTTTTTGTTTTTGTTTTGTTTTATTGTTTTGTTTCGTTTTTAGAATATGACAGACAGAATTGTAACAGATATAACAAGAAAGTTTGGTATAGACCACAAAGGACTGAGATAGGCTAAAGAGTTGTCACTAAATTTTGTTCAAGCTAATATGAGGGAATGAGAAATAAAATTAGTTTAAATTTAGATATTTTGAATGTTAGATAAGAGCAAGTTATCTGATTGGAAATATTCAGTAAGTAAGAGAAAATGTAGTCTTATAGTTTGCAAAATAGAAATCAGAGCCAAGTGTGTATGCTACACAGAATCATAGAGCTAGTAGTAGAAAAAACTTATAAATGATGGAAACACAACCCACTTGTTTGACGGAAGCAATAAAAAGACATCCAAAGTCATGCACTTAAATCAATGAGTCATTTGCAGAGAAATGATATCTGTAGCCAAAAGATTACATTGAAATTGAAAGAAAATAAGGTCAATTCCCCCTCCTCTTACTCCTTCTCACTCTCTCCTCTCTCTCTCTTCCTCCTGCATCTCCTCTTCCTCCTCCTCCTTCTTCTTCTTCTTCTTCCTCCTCCTCCTTTTCCTCTTCCTGCAATAATTGAGTTGTAGATGTTCTTTGCATTCTCTGAAAACTGAGAGTGTGCTATGTTAGCCATCCACTTCTCATTCTTTCCCTTTGTCAAGTTATCATACCATATTCAACTTTTCATATAATGTAACTGATGGAATCAATATGATATAAGAAATTGCATGATGGGAGTTGAAGTTCCTCTCTCAGTGGCAAGTGAATGTATGTAATATTATTTCTTAATCATAGAAAAAATCTAAAATATCTCAAACATAATGTAGTAGAGCAATAATCTAGGCACTAAGGTACCAAGGATTGAGTAGGGCTTATATCATGAATGACCTAAAACTGAGTTACTGCCTTTGTTTGTTTATTTAAAGTTGGTATAAAAAGATAGTAGAAGCCAGTTTGCAAGTATCTAAGGAATAATTTTATGTTGAAAATTTATAGCTAGTTTGCATAACTAGAGCAATATGGGTTTATCCACAGGATCAGTCAAAAGTAAATAATCACAATTTTTAAAAAAGCCTGTTTGGTTACTAAAGCTATAGTCACCTCACTTAGTAAATCCAATGTCAGGTCCAAAGGCAGGGGATTACTATCAGTTAAGTTAGAGGGGCAATTAAGGACAACATAAGCCAAATGAAGGATAAGATTTAAGATGGGGTAGAATAGGTGAAAATTTGAGGTTCTCAAAGATAGAGGGATTGCACCAGTTATTTCAATCAGTGGAGGTCTCAAAGATTGGAATTGAGGAAAAAAAATAAATTCATTCCTGAAAGGAGAAATAGGATATGAGGTAGAGTGTAGAGAGTAGAACCTGGTACTTAGCAGTTTGTTTAACCAGCTGATTGACAGACTAAAGCTTTTTACATACTCATTAAATAAAGATAGGAACGGTCCCAAGAAAGAGTAGTGGACTGGAGCCTAGAAATATAGATTACATGATGCCAACTGTGAGGGTCAGATGGCTACAAAGAAATCAGTGAGTTCATTCCAGCTACAAATGTATCCCCTGCATCCATCTGTAGCCTTTCCATTTTCTTTTCTAGGAACTAAATACAAAAGGACATTAAATTCATATTTTATGCTGAACATATACTCAGGATCTTAATGCACTTGCCCTTTGCAGATGGATAAAGAAAACTTCATGTGTGACATAGTCTTCTGTGATGTAAGCACCAGTAGAAACATTGCTGTTTTTATGACAACCACAGTAATTGCATATTAATATTGTTTCCATGGAAACCTGCTCCTCTTTTTATTTGGCTAACCAGAAAGTGCACACTGTAATGATTTGAGAGTCAGACACTTAATACCAGAAGGTCATTTATTTTAAATCAAAGAAGAAAGCCAAAGAACAAGGTAGGATATTTCCTATAATGAACACTGCTATATGTCCCATGAGCCTTGATTAGCAGTTGTAATTTATCATGACTCTTAAAAAGAGGGAAAAATTTCTGTGTACCATGCTGCCAAAAATGGAAACCACATGGTAAGCAACCCCACTTCAAGCACACCCCAAGGAAGAAACTGTCTATGCCTTTTAAAGTCTTTAGTAGTGACATGATTAAAGTGGATGAAGTGAGAAACTGCTCTTCTATGTAGGTTTTATATTTTACTTGAACTTGAGGTCATGAAAAAAATGGAAGCTAGTTTTGAACATGCTGATAAATGACCCATTAGCAAAAAACCCCCACAATTTATTACTAACAAATAAACAAAAGTCTTTTGATACACCCTTAATAAATAACCTTCCCCTCATAGGGCTCTTTCAAATAGAAAATATATAAAATATTTGAGATATCCCTATGTAACTTTGCTAAAAAATAGAAATAATAAGCACAAGGTTTTCAGCATGGGTTTAAATTCATACTACAAATTAAAGTCTAGTGGCCTTTCAATTACCTTTTCCCCCTTAAACAGTGTTTCTAAGAGGTTCCAGGCAGTAGGGTAAATCATATCTGAAAGATTTATTTGAGAATAACAGCAAAAATAGAACAAAATAAATAGGTGTAGCTGGATTGCAATTTATATTTAGAGACATTGTTCATATTAACAGGATCACATACATTAAAGTACTGACTAAACGGTTATATTGATGTATGATCTCATTGATTTAGAAGTTCCATTCAATGAGGCACAGCTTAATATATTCACCCCTGTCCTGTCCTTCTTGGGTAACTCTTTTCCATATTTCCCCTTAAGTTCACTACAAAGACTGTGCTCATAGAGTTAGGGCCTTGTTTGCATTCCTTTAATATTGAAAGCATTCCATCTTTGCTGTGCTCTTACCATTACTTCCCTTTGCTTAGTAATCAGATGGTCTACTAACTTTTAATTATGAATGTAACTGATGATAGTTTTTGATAAAGGAAAATTTCACGGTGGGAGTTGAAATTCTATAAGTTGGAAAGGAATTATTTGCTTTGTTATTGTGGGAAGCTATGCACCAGGAGAAGGGGTGTAGGGTAGAGAAAAATTCTCCAGGACGAGTCAAAGAGTGATCAAAATGAAGTCTGGATGGAGGATGAGCAAATGGGTGGACATTAGGATGATTTGATGGCAGGCTTTGATGTGGCTCCCTCCACTTGCAGATAACTAACTCCACCTTTTAGAAGTTTCACACTTACTAATGTATAAAAAAAGTGAAGGAAATTGGAGAGAGAGATAGAAAATGTTTTAATTCCCCTTATTCTCTCCCTGTCTGAGAGGGAAGATGTTAAATCCAAAGTTTTCTGGTGTTTACATGTGCTTACTTACTATTAGTATGATAATTACTTAGTAATTTGATAAAGTTATGGAGCTTAAGAGGTTTACAATGGTGTTTTTCGTTATTGGCAAAGTGTCTCAAAAATAGTGACTGGCCATTGTATAAAAGAAAAAGTGACTTTTTGGTAAATCTGGATACCAGCTGGGTGATAGGGAGTGAGGTGAGACAAAATTATATTGATTTATTAATTGCAGCAGATTTTCTAAAGTAAGTAATGATGGGTGGTTTGGCCCCCCTCCCCATGATAAACGTGTAAGGCATGTGTATGGCTTGGTAGTGTGATTGAAGGATAAAGAGTAGCATCTCTTTGACTGTACCATGAAGTACATTGAAGGGACTAATATAAGATGAGTGGGAAGGTAGAATAGGGTCCTAAATAACAAACAGAGAAATGTTAGATCAGTGGTCTCCAGGTTCCAGGGAGGCAGTGTCTTGATCCCAAGGAGCATGTGGCCAATTATCTGGTGGCAGGGTATGAGATGGGTTGCTGAAGTTGGAGATGAATACACATTTTTCTGGAGTGGCTGCAGTGAAGGGGAGTGGGTAAAGCTGGTAGAGGTTTTGCAATCAGAACCAATCTGGTCAACAAGCTTGTATGTCTACTAAAAGGCATGAACAACAGGCTCAGGAGAATGAAACTGCCACTTGCTGGAAAATATCACACTGCCATTATCAGTGCCTATGCTCTCACCATGATGAACCCTGGTGAGGTCAAAGAAAAAAACATTATGAAGAGCCAGAGACCGTTATCATTATTGTGCCAAAAGAGGACAAACTTATAATTCTGGCTGACTTTAAATAAATAACCTAGAGTAGGCTCAGATTGCCAGACTTGGCAGGGGATCCTAGGAAGTAGTGGAGTTGTAAACGGTAACAGCAATGGTCACTCAACTACTGAAGACTTATAGATCTCAAGACCTTCTCATGACCAACACTGTCTTCAGTTTCCCTAAATGCAATAAAACTTTATGGATGCACCCTCACAGCAAACATTAGCATTTAGTAGACTATATGATTGTAAGGAGAAGAGATAGACAGGATGTGAGAGTGACAAAAGCAATGTGTGGTGCAGAGTGATTGACTGATCATCGACTTATCCTCTCCAAGCTAAGTTATTGCATTCAACAAAAGCAGTGGGTAGCTTTCAGGAATTTAGTGTAGAGCAGTACATTTGTTCATCTGGGTCAGAACACTCACAAACATAAAGACTTGGTTTAATGAAAATGATGAGGAAATTCAGAAGCTGCTAAATGAAAAATGAAAGCTCCACAGGGTTCACCAGGAGAACAGTTTATCCATCTCTAAGAAGGAAGCATTTAATTCCATAAAAAAGTAATATAGTAGCAAAGCTTAGAAGGATGAAGGATTCTTGGCTCAGTAAGAAGGCAGATGAACTTCAGTTTTATACTGATAGTGACACTCCAAAGGTCTTTTATGATGCCCTGAAGGCTATTTATGAACCAAAGACCTCTGGTGCATCTCAACTACTTAGTGCTGATGGAGCCACATTGATTAGTGATAAGGATATGATCCAAGAAGGATGGGCTGAACAGTTCCATAGAATTTTTAACAGACCATTATCAATCAATGCTGAGGCCACTGACCATTTATTTTAGGTTGAAGTCAATCCTTCCCTAACTGAAGTTCCAACTTAAGAAGAGATTTTGAATGTTATTAGGCTCCTTTTGTGTGGCAAAGCATCTGGTGTTGATTCTATTCCAGCTGAGATTTAAAAGGTAGTGGGTCCATTGCTCATACAAAAGCTGACTGAAATTTTCCAGCTTATATGGCAAGAAGAGGTTATCCCACAGGAGTTATAGGATGCCTCCATTGTCCGTCTCTATAAAGGTAAAGGAAATAGATTGTGCTATGACAATCACAGGGGGAGCTCTCTCAGTCATTGCTGGCAAGATTCTTGCCAGAGGCCTCCCTAATAGGTTGGTCCTTCTCTTGGAATATGGTCATATACCTGAGAGCCAGTGTGGCTTCAGAAAGGACCAAGAAACAGTTGATATGGTGTTTGCTGCCAATAACTCCAGAATAAATGCCAGGAGCAGAACAGAGGTCTGTATACAACATTTGTAGGTCTGGCCAAGGCCTTTGATACTGTCAGTTGTAAGAGCTTATGGAAAATTATGGAAAAATTTGGATCTCCAGGAAAAGTTCATCAGTGTTGCGTGTCAATATCATGACAGCATGCTTGCCACATTCTAAATAATGAACAATGCTCTCGGGCCTTCCCAGTAACCAATGGAGTCAAAGAAGGTTGTGTGCTTGCTCCCATGCTTTTTAACATGATGTTTTCAGCCATGTTGTCAGATACTTTTAAGGAGGATGAACACAGCATCAAGGTCAGCTACTACACTGATGGTAAATTCTTCAACTTGAAAAAGCTAGAAGCCAGCATCAAAGTGCAGGGAGTGTTGGTGCATGATTTTCTTTTTGCAGATGATTGTGCCCTCAATGCAGCCTCTGAAGCTGTGATGCAATAAAGTATGGATCAATTCTCTGCTGCTTGTGCTAATTTTGGCCTAACACTGAACATCAAGAAAACATCAGCAATTGCCACACCATTCATATGTGGAACCATCAGTTATAGAAAATGGAGAAATGTTGAATGCTGTAGATAAGTTCAATTACTTTGGTAGTGTGCTTTCCAGGGTTCTACACATTGATAATGAGGTTGATGCATGCATTGCCAGAGCTAACTCAGTGTTTTGGAGGCTCCAAAGGAAAGTGTGAGAGAGAATAACTACTAGACTGACTACCAAACTGAAGGTCTACAGAACTGTTGTGCTGACCTCATTGTTGTATGCCTGTGAAACCTGGACTGTATACCAGCATCATGCCAAGAAACTGAATCACTTACATTTGAATTGTCTTAGGAAGATTCTTAAGATCACCTGGCAGGATAAGATACCAGACACTGAGGTCCTTTGCCCAACTAAACTGCAAGCATTCAAACTCTACTTCAGAGAACACTACTCTGATGGACTGGCCACGTTCAAATGTAAAACATACACTTCCCAAAAAAGACTGTTTTATGGAGAACTCAAATGGGGCAAGAATTCACATGGAAGTCAGAAGAAGAGATACAAGGACTCTCAAGGGCTCTCTTAACAACTTTGGGATTGATTGTGTGACATGGGAGACACTGGCACAGGACCACTAAGCATGGTATGTCCACATCAGAGAAGACGCTGTGCTCTGTGAGCAAAGTAAAATTGAAATAGCTCAAAAGAAATGGAAGAAGTGCAAATTTAGAGAATCCACTCCAAATGTTCATATACACTATTTATGACAGACTTGTGTTAGAACACTCTGAGCTAATATTAGTCTTTTCAGCCACAGTCGGACACACTGAAACTTGACTCTAGCATAGTGATGTCATTTTTGGTCCTCTTGTAGAACAAAGGAGAACAACCAACCAACCACCCATTATCTAGCTAAATTCATATTTTCAACCTTAATTTTCACTTTTACCCTGTACTAATCAAGCCAAATTTATATACTTACCATTTAATAATGCAATCACATTGTTTTGTCTTTAAGGAATGTATTTTTCCACGTCTACCAATCCATAAGGTCTACATCAAATGTTTCATTTTCCAACAAACTTTCTCTGACCTAGAAGTCAAAAATGTTATCTCCCTATTTAGAACTCCTATAGTGTATTATTTACTACTTATATGACTCTTAACTCCTTCCTTAGCTCTTGTTCATTGAAATTCTCTTGTAGTTTCACAGATTTAGAGATGGAAGTGAACTCAGAAAACATCTAAACAAACTTCTCAATTTATAAATTTGGAAACTAATACCCAGATAGGTTAAGTGATTTGTTTGAGATCACTTACTCTGGAATTAAAAACCTTTCCACTGCATGACCCTCCAATTCATGTATTACCATCTCCATGAAACTTTTCATGATCCTCTCACATAAAAGTGATCACTCTATTCTTCAATTTTCCTAGATATCTTTATTTTAATCCTCCTCTGCCTTATCACATTCTTCCTTTCACCATCCCTATCTGTGCACATGTTGCATCACTCTAAATATAATATATCTGCAGAGTGATTGGCATATATTATGTTCCATCTTAGTTTAAACATTGTGTCTGAAGCTTCTCCATTCTATGAGCAACCTGGATATACTTAAGAAGTCTCATTTCCCTGGGTCATTGCTTCTACCCAGAGAGTGTGAGAGTTTCAGATTTTGAGATCTCCCAGGTATAGTTCCTATTTCCTCCCCATAGCTACATGTTTTTTGATGATTCATAACACTAGCAGATCCATGTCAAAAACAAACAAAAAAAAGAAACAAACAAACAAAAAAACCAACAACAAGGTACTTAGAGATCCAAGAACATGCCAATTCCTCCTAGCAAACAACTTAATTATCCCCCTACCCTACCATCACTTCTCCCCACTTGACTCCTGTAAAAGCCAGTGGAGACTCAGTCACCCAGATAAAATCACCGAAAAGAGGCATTCAAGTGCTTGATCTCTGCTATTTCCTGTTATAGGGTCCTTTTTTGTTGTTGTTGTTGTTGTAATGCTGCTCTGTAGCTCTTCTTGATTTACCTCTATTAATATGCCAGCATGAAAAGTAATCCTCTGTTTCCCACCTCAGGCATGTGTTCATGGTTTCCATTGCCCTGTGGTTCTCCTTCCTTCCATTTCTATTATAGCCCATAAAGCTTCAGAATATTCAACATTGTAAGAATGTGCATATATCAAAAAATGTACAACCAGACCAAAGTGGCTTTCTTTTTCTAAAGTTTTAATTTGCACTTTAACTACTAACTATGTATGTTTTACACACAAAAGACATCCCAAGGGCTAAAAAAACCCTCATTAGCCTTTCACAATTTCTGATAAGTCTCTCTTCTAATTTCTATTTTGGATAATAATGTCATCATTGTGTACTTTCTTCCTTATTGTTATAGAATGTTAAATGCTATAGAATATCCTAAGTATGTGAGAGTCAGAGTGGTGAGGAGAGAGATACCCCAGTTACACACCAACTCTTTTGGGTCCACCATAAATCTCCATGGACAACTGGAAGAACTTATTCAAATCACCCTTTCCATAAACAATTATTTTCAACTATATCATGACATTAGGTGACAATAAAATAGAATAGAATACTAAATTCCAAAACAAACAGCTCATACAAAGAAAAAAAGACACTTATGACTAATAATAGACTTGATCTAAACATATTTCTACTTTCAAAAGTATGAAAGATCTCATGGTTACTGGTGACACTAATACCCTCTATGCTTTCTCAACTCTTTGAAAATGACAAATAAATATAACCTACCAGAAAATGAGCTCCATTTTAAAGAGAATGGATAGAAATGCACATTCTGAAAATGTAGCATATGGTCCTGACAGCTGCTAGGTGTACCCTACAGTGACTAGAGGTGATGGAAAGGAAACTGGTTATTAGAAAGTAGGTTAAGTTATATGAGGTTAGTTCATATTAAAAGTAAGCCTATGTGCACCTCAAGTGAATAATCAATTAAGACCACATGGACAATTATTTTCACAATTATTTCAATTCACTAAGTAGCTACTCAAAAATAGATAGGATATTTGAATGAAATTAGCTTATTTGGAAAAAAGTCAACTTGGGAAATGCTAAAGGAAAATATAAGATTTAACAATTATCTGTTAACTTTAGGCAATACAGAAGAATCAATCTAGCTACTTCATGCTAAAAAAAAAAAGATTAGCAATTCTACACATAACAGGAAGAAAATGGGAGTAAAAAAAACCAGAAAGAATTAAAAAAATCATATGCTCCAAAAGTTCAGTACAATCCTTTAAAAAAGCGAAACTTGTATTCCCCAAGCCAAAAGTGTGTCTAGAATGTTCTATTGTTGCTCTTAAATGAAAAAATCCCACAGCTCAATGTGACAACTATTAAAAAAAGTTGTACTTACTGACATTTAAAATGATGCAGTTATGGGGGGCGGAGCCAAGATGGCAGAGTGAAAGCAGTCACTTGCTTGAGCTCTCCCCCAAACCCCTCCAAATACTCATAAACAATGGCTCTAAACAAATTCTGAAGCAGGAGCACCCACAAAAAGACAGAGTGAAACAAATTTCCAGCCCAAGACAACCTGGATGACTGATCAGAAAGGTGTATCGTGCTGGGCTGGGAGCGCAGCTCACCTCAGCATGGGCACCCAGGCCGCAGCAAACCTGGAGCAGGCCTCAGAGGAGTGAATCATGGGCAGCTGTGGAGGGTTCCAGACTCCTCAATCCACGAGTGCCAAAGACAACTTAGAAGGTCGGTGAGAAAAGTCTGTTTCTGTCAGCGGTCAGAGAAGAAGGCGGGGTCTCAGCTCCATTCCCCAAGAGCCTGGCCCTGGGGGGGGGCAGCTGTTTCTTGAGCTTCCAGCCCACAGACTGAGGGGGAATCCAGTGGCTGATCAGAGAGGGACTGCAGGGGTCTCTTTGCCAGTGCTGAGGCAGGAATCTCTTGCTTTGCCCATGTGTGGATCTGGGTCAAGTTTGGGCGTGCTTCTGGGGTGAGGAGGAGCTGGTGTGTGGAGCTGTAGTGGCTGTGGAGAGGAACCCCTCTCACAGTTACAGGACAGAAAGGAATACTTATGGTCACAGGCCAGGAAAGGTAAAACCTCGCCCCTTATCATACCACCTTGAAGAACTGAAAATTTACAGGTCCCTACAAGTATCTCTGAAAACAGCTACACAAACCCCTGAAGCTTGGGACAGTACACTCTCACATTGGAAGCAGACTCTTACCTTAACAAGAGTTTAAAACTCAAGTAATTGGCTGGGATCATGAGCAAGCAGTGCAAAAAGAGTCAGACTATATTATCTTACTTTGGTGAAAAAGAAGATCAAAATATACAACCCAGAAGACAACAAAGTCAAAGCTCCTACATCCAAAGCCTCCAAGAAAAATATGAATCATCCCAGGCCTTGGAAGAGCTCAAAAGGGATTTTGAGAAGCAAGTAAGGGAAGTAGAGGAAAAACTGGGAAGAGAAATGAGAGTGATGCAAGAAAATCATGAAAAACAAGTCAACAGCTTGCTAAAGGAGACCCAAAAAAATACTGAAGAAAATAACACCTTAAAAAACAGCCTAACCCAAATGGCAAAAGAGGTCCAAAAAGCCAATGAGGAGAAAAATGCCCTAAAAAGAAAAATTGGCCAAATGGAAAAGGAAGTCCAAAAGATTACTGAAGAAAATACTTCCTTAAAAATTAGAATAGAGCAATTGGAAGACAGTGACTTTATGAGAAATCAAGACACTGTAAAACAAATCCAAAAGAATGAAAAATTAGAAAACAATGTGAAATATCTCATTGGAAAAACAACTGACCTGGAAAATAGATCCAGGAGAGAGAATTTAAAAATTATTGGACTATCTGAAAGCCATGATCAAAAAAAGAGCCTAGACATCATCTTTCAAGAAATTATCAAGGAAAACTGCCCTGATATATTAGAACCAGAGGGCAAAATAGAAATTGAAAGAATCCACAGATCTCCTCCTGAAAGAGATCCCCAAAGGAAAACTCCTAGGAATATTATAGCCAAATTCCAGAGTTCCCAGGTCAAGGAGAAAATATTACAAGCTGCCAGAAGGAAACAATTCAAGTACTGTGGAAACACAATCAGGATAACACAAGATTTAGCAGCTTCTACAAAGGACGCAGGGCATGGAATATAATATTCCGGAGGGCAAAAGATAGGATTACAACCAAGAATCACCTACCCAGCAAAACTGAGTATAATCCTTCAGGGGAAAAAATGGTCATTCAGTGAAATAGAGGACTTTCAAGCATTCCTGATGAAAAGACCAGAGCTAAACAGAAAATTTGACTTTCAAATACAGGACTCCAGTGGAACATGAAGAGGTAAACAGGAAAGAGAAATCATAAGAGACTTATTAAGATTGAACTGTTTACATTCCTGCATGGAAAGATGATATTTGTAACTCATGAGAACTTTGTCAGTATTAGGGTAGTTGAAGGAAAAAAATATGTATGTATATGATATAGATATAGATAGATAGATAGATAGATAGAGGGCACAGGGTGAGTTGAAGATTAAGGGGTCATATCTGGAGAATAAAATTAAGGGATGAGAGAGGATGATACTCGGAGAAGAAAGGGAGAGGTAGAATGGGGTAAATTATCTCACACAAAACAAAACAGAAAAGAAAAGTCTCTCACAGTGAAGGGGAAACAGAGGAAGGTGAGAGGGAATGAGGGAATCTTATTCTCATAGGATTTGGCTTAAGGAGAGAATAACATACACATTCAGTTGGGTATGGAAATCTGTCTTACCCTACAGGAAAATAGGGGGAGAAGGGGACAAGAGAGCAAGGGGGTGATAGAGAGGATGGCAGATTGGGAAAAAGGGTAATCAGAAGCAAATACTTCTGGGGAGGGACAGGGTCAAAAGAAAGAATAGAATAAATGGGAGGGCAGGATAGGATTAAGGGAAATAGAGTTAGTTTTTCACAACATGTCTACTAAGGAAGTGTTTTGCATAACTGCACATATACAACCTATATTGAGTTGCTTGCTTTTTTCAATGAGAATGGGTGGGGAGGGAGTGAGAAAATTTGAAATCTAAAGTTTTAAAAATATATGTTTAAAAAATGTTTTCACATGCTAGTGGGAAATAAGAAATACAGGAAATGGGGTACAGAAGTCTATCCTGCTCTACAGGAAAATAGAAGGGAAAGGGGATAAGAGAAGGGAGGGGGGAGAGACAGAAGAGAAGGCAGACCAGGGGAAGGGGTATTCAGAATGCATGCCATCTTGGGGAGGTGGGAGGGGTGGGAAATTTGGAACTCAAAAACTTGTGGAAGTGAATATTGAAAACTAAAAATAAATACATTTATATTTTAAAAAAAAGATCTCAAAAAAATATGATGCAGTTATAATCAAAATATCCTGTCATTATATCAACAATCAATAAACATTTTTAAGCACTTACTATGTGCCAGGCACTATGCTAAGCATTAATGATACAAAAATAAGCTTTGCCCTCCAGAAGTTCATAATTTTATGGTGAAGATAGCAAGCAAACAAATATAAACACAGCAAGTGACACATAGGATAAAAAAAAAAGAAAAAAAAAGAAAAAATAACAGAGGGAAGGCAATGGAATTAAGAGTAAAGTTTTCCCATAGAAGCCATGATTTTAGTTGGGATTTAAAGGATTCCAGGGAGGTTACTAGAATGAAAGAGAAAAAGAATTCCAGGCATGGGGGACAACCAGAGAAAATGCCGAGAACTGAGAGATGAGTGTCTTGTTTGTGGACCAGCCAAAAAGTCAGTGTCATTAGACAGAAGAGTATATGAAGGGGAATATGGTATAAGAAGATTGGAAAGGTAGGAGGGGGATAGATTTTGAGGGGTTTTAAATGTCAAACAGAATATTTTTGTTTTTATTCTGGGGAGCGATAGAAAGCCACTGGAGTTTATGGAGAAAGCAGGAGTGATTTGATTGAAACTGCCATTTTGGGAAAATTGCTATAGCTGCTGAGATGATGGATTGGAGTGAAAAAAGAATTGAGGCAGGCAGATAAACCAGCAGACTATTACAATAATGTAGGATTGAGGTGATGAGGTGAACTAGAGTGGTGGCAGTGTTAGAGGAGAGAAGGGAGCATATATGAGATTTGCAAAAGTGAAATCAATAAGCCTTGGCAGCAGCTTAGACATTAGGATGAGACATAGTGAGGAAACCAGAATGGCTCCAATAGCTTAAAAAGCAAATATGCAAAGAGATTAATGATCTCACTGATACAGATAAATTCTCTCCAACAATGTAAATAGTAATTCATTTGGTTGCCTATTCAGTCTGGCTGCTATACATGGGCTCTTATAAATATATTCAGAGGATCCAACCAATCCAAGCACACACTACTTTGATGATATACTTTACTTCATATCTCCTTAGACAATTAAATAATAAAAATTTATTAAGTGACATGGTCTGTGCTATGCACTGTGGTATAAAAAGATTTAAAAGTCTAGTCCCTGCCACAGAAAATGACTGGAGCCAATAAATGAATTGTCTTGTCCAATACCCAGGAGGCTACTATTTGATTTGAAGAGTACAGGCTGAAGAGCAAGTTTTGAGAAGACTGGAAAGGTAGGAGGAGGCTAGGTTATGAAGGATTCTGAATACAAAATACAGTATTAATTTGTTATTTATTTCAATCTATTCCCACCCATTCCCTCCAAATTCTTTTAAGGAGTTTAATAATTCCTCTTCCAGTTATTCTAGAACAAAGTTATCTAACCACCACTCCTAACTGTTGAAGGAACTAGATTATTTTCCCTTTGGTTAAAGTTGGCACTCTGCCTCTGTTGAACTGAGTTACCTTGCTTCTAAATGGACAGTTTCTTCTCTTTGTATTCTCTGATATAAAGTCTCCTATTTATACATTCTCTGATTTGTTTTTTGCTAACAACTGTGATAAATGGGTTTCTTTACCAAAGAAATGTAACTTGGACACATGTTTTAAATAAATGAAAATGCTATACAACATAATACTGTCAATTAGTGGTCTTTCAGAGAATCTTATGAAAAGTTTAGTGATCATATTTCTATTTGTTTGACACCATTGGACTAGAGAAGCCCATTCTGACTCCGTACACTTTCATTAGGAGCCCATATTTTTGTCCACTGTCTTTTCTCTTTTCAGTGATATGTATTACTGTCAGGGAGGAAAAACAAAACAATGTTTATCCAGAGTAACAGAAATTCATATGTAAAGAGAACTTTACTACTGGAAAAATACTTCCCTCACAACAACTTTTTGAGGTGAATAATATACATATTACATTATCCTTTTCACAAATGAAGAAAGTGAGGCTAAGAGAAATGAAATGATTTGGATCACACAGTTTACAAAGTGATAGAACTGGTCATTGAGCTTGGATTTTCTTACTCTTTATCTAGTTATTTCATTGCAACCTTCTGCCATGAATGCTAAATTTTGATTAGAGAAAATGGACTGGGGTGGGGGGAGTAAAAGCAGTGACTTGCTTGAGCTCTCCCTCAAACCCCTCCAAATACTTGTAAAAATGGCTGTAAGCAAATTCTAAAGCAATAGAGCCAAAAAAAGATAGACTGAAACAAATTTCCAACCTAAGACAACCTGGATGGTTGATTGGAAAGGTCTATAGCACAAAAATGGGAGAAGAATGTAGTTCAGCATAGACATGCAGGCAAAACAGGTCTCAGCAATCCTGAAGCAAGCCTCAGAAGACTGAATCATGGGGAGCTGTGGCAGTTTCCAGACTCTTCAATCAACACATGCCAAAAAGAACTTAGAAGGTCAGTAGGAAATGTCTATGACCACAGTGAGAGAGAAGTGAGTTCCCATCTGCAGTCCTAGCCAGCACAGCCCCAGGGTGGTGGCTGCTTCCTGAACTCCAAGCCCAGAGACTAAGGAGGAATTGAGTGGCTGATCAGAGGGGGATTGCAGGGATCATTTTGCTGGGCAGGATTCTCTTGTTTTAGCCATGCTTGGATCTAGGTCACAGTTCTGGGTGGAGGTTCTGGGGTGAGGAGGAGCACTGGTGTGGTGGAGCTTGTAGTAGCTATGAGTGAAGAAGAAATCCTACTCACAGTTCCAAGGTGTAAAAAAGTACTTGTGGTCACTCATAGACCAGAGTACAGGCCACAAAAGGAGTAAACACCTCCCCCCTGATTATACTGACTTAGAAGAATGGAAAATTTACAGATCTCTAGAAGTATCTCTGAAAACAACTACACAAAACCCCAAAAGCTTGGGACAGTACATTCTGTGCAGTGGAAGCAGACCCTTACCTTAACAAAGAATTTAAAATTCAAGTAATTGGCTGGGATCATGAGCAAACTGTGCAAAAATAGTCAGACCATAGAATCTTTCTTTGGTAACAAAGAAGATAAAAAAAATACAACCAGAAGAAAACAAAGTCAAAGCTCCTATATCTAAAGACTCCAAGAAAAATATGCATCAGTCCCAGGCCATGAGCTCCCAAGAGCTCAAAAAGGATTTTGAGAAGCAAGTAAGAAAAGCAGAGGAAAAACTGGGAAGAGAAATGAAAGTGATGCAAAAAAATCATGAAAAAAACCCAAGTCAAAATAGTTTGCTAATGGAGCCCCAAAATTACTGAAGAAAATAACATCTTAAAAATATCCTGATCCAAATGGCAAAAGAGGTCCACAAAGCCAAGGAAGAAAAGAATGTATTAAAAAGCATAATTGGTCAAATAGAAAAAGAAGTTCAGAAGCTCACTGAAGAAAGTATTTCCTTAAAAATTAGAATGGGGCAATTGGAAGCTAGTGACAATTTGAGAAATAAAGGCACTGTAACACTAATCCAAAAGAATGAAAAAATCGAAAACAAATGTGAAATATCTCATTGGAAAAACAATTGACCTGGAAAATAGATCCAGGAGAGTTTAAAAATTATTGGACTATCTGAAAGCCATGATCAAAAAAGAGCCTAGACATCATCTTTCAAGAAATTAATGGGGAAAACTGCCCTTATATCCTAGAACCAGAAGGTAAAATAGAAATGCAAAGAATCCATTGATCAACTGCTGAAAGAGATCCCCAAAGGAAAACTCCTGGGAATATTGTAGCCAAATTGCAGTTTCCAGGTCAAGGAGAAAATATTGCAAGCAGCCAGAAAGAAACAATTCAAGTATTGTGGAAACACAATCAGGATAACACAAAATTTAGCAGATTTGCCATTAAGGTACCATAGGGTTTGGAATATAATATTCCAAAGATCAAAAGAGATATGATTACAGCCAAGAATCACTGACCCAGAAAAACTGAGCATAATTCTTCAGGGAAAAAAAATGGACATTCAGTGAAATAGAGGATTTCAAGCATTCTTGATGAAAAAGACCAGAGCTAAAAAGAAAATTCGACTTTCAAATACAAGACTCAAGAGAAGCATGAAGAAGTATACAGGAAAGAGAAATCATAAGGGATTTATTAAGGTTGAGCTGTTTATATTCCTGTATGTAAAGATGATATTTGTAACTCATGAGACCTTTGTCAGCATTAGGGTAGCTAGATGGTAAAAAATATATGAGATAGGAGGAGGGACAAGATGGGGAGACAATTTGGAACTCAACATATATGCATACTACAGTGGCTTCATGATACTTTGGCCCAATGTTATTTTTAAGTATAGGGCCTGGCCTGTGTTTTTGTGTTTTGTTTTGTTTTGTTTTGTTTTGGAAGGGGTGCAGGTGGAACTAGGTTTGTGATTTCATTAGTTTAGGAAACTCTTGGAATGAATATTCTCCCTACCAATGCAGATTAAAAATAAAGAGAAAGCAATATTTGTTGAAGAATGCTTAGAATGACTAGGATTAGAGTTTTCTGAAACATTATTTAGAAATTCTTTTGGAGAAGCAATCATTGAGAATTAATGAGAAAAGCTTATTTTAAAAAGTGATAAAATGTTATGTTCAAACACAGAATATAGACTATCCCCATATATTATAGAAATCATTCTAAAAAAGAAAGTAAAAGAAAATATTAACAGAGAACCCAAAGTATCATTTAAAAAGAGCTATTTCTTAATGGCATAACATTGAAAAACATATTTTTCTATTGCCCAAATACTGTTTCTAGGTTATATTTTTATTGGAGTTATATCCATTGGCTTGGTTGTATGAAGATGAAAGCCAGAATGTATTTCCAGAATGCAATACTAGTTTAAAATAATAATAAAGTGTGGAAAGAAATGGGAAAACTAAAAATCATATCTTTATTTTAAAAATTGAACAGCTATCAGTAAATCTTGATCTAGGAAGTGTCCAGTATAAAGTTGGAAAATGTTTTAATGAAAATAGACATTAATTAGCAGAGGAAAAAAGCATTTGTAAGTAAGTCCCTTTAGGATTTGAATTCAGTGAGAGCCTATAACATCATTTTATTTCTCTTTCATGTTCCATTAGTATTGTATTCATGCATTTAAAAAAAAATCCAGTCTTGCTACAAGTTTTGTATTATTTGATGTCTGATTAAATGTCTGCATTCCTTTAAAAAAAAAAGAAAATTTGGAACTCAAAATTTGTGTAAGTGAATATTCAAAACTAAAATTAAATAAATTAATATGATCTGAAAAAATAAAGAGAAAATGAACTATGGTATAGAAAACCATGTGCTCTGAGACTTGCATTGATATATTAAATACAACTTAACAGAAAATTAAATTTTCCCATTTATTCATGCATTTGTAAATAAAATCTTTATTTTCCTTTATTTTTGATATCTTCAATTCTTTTAACCAAGAATTGGATATGTTTTCATAATACAAATTAAAAGTGAGTTCAGTATTGGAAGGTTATATCAGCACTTTGATAACAAATCAGATTATCGTGTAAGAACATTTGCAAATGATTTCTTCAGGAAAAAATCCACAAAAGGAAAATGAGGTAAACAGTAACAGTTCAAAAGAATTAAGATAAGTTATTTAGGATAACTAAGTATCCAATACCATTAAAAATCTAAGAGCTGTAATGTGGTTGGAAATATTTTTATAGTGCTGCTAAATGTGGCCAGAAACATTTATTCATTTTGATTCCCCTCTTCCAATAAATTACTCAGGGGAGCTTTGGACCATTACATATGTTTGCATTTATGTAGGTGTATTTAGGTGTGTGTGTTCATTTGTGTGAGAATGGTGGGGAGTAGATAAGGCCCGTTAATGCCCTGATCTTGAATTTAATTTTCTCAAAAGCAAAATGTGATGCATGGACTACATGATATCTAAGGTCCCAAATAATCCTAACAACTATGACTTGAATTACATATTACTGGCAAGAAGCCATTATAGGGAGTTCTGCTTCTGGGAGCCAAGATGGTAGAGTAAAAAGGTAGTCACTCTCACCCTCCTCCATCAACCTCTGAAAGCCCAGAAAATACTGCCCCAGAAAAACCCCAAAACAACTGAACCAGAAGAAAGAAGTGAGCAGCAGTGCAGGAGCCCAGGTAAGGGCTTAACAGCAAAGGCCCCTCTTGCCCTGGGGGAAGAGGAGCAGTATGGAATGGGAGATGTCCCAGCCAGTTAGCAAAACGTCCCAGTTTAGCACACCAAGAGGAGATATTGGTGTCTCTGTATTCTACAGTAAATGGGGCTCTCAGTGCCTCAGCAAAAATAGGGGAAGCAGTACTACAAAGGGCCTCAGGTGGTTAAATACCCTCCGAAAATCATCTGAAAGGAGCTGAAGAAAGCTAAAGGAAAGGAAAAGGAGGTAACCTAGAGTTGCCCCTGAGAGTTCCAACCTCACTGATTCCAGCCCAATGCCAGTTAAGCTGTCAGAACCCTACAGACTGGCACTGCCAACCAGGAGGAAATCCTGAAACCCAGGTAGTGGAGCACAGGCAAACACCAACAACAGGACCTATGAGTGCCTCAGTGAGGACACGGGAACTGGTGGAAAACTGCTCACATAACCACTAGATAACTTGACATTCTACAGCAAACTAGTCTCTCAGTGCCTCAACAAAAATGAGGGAAGCAGCACTACAAAAGGCCCCAGGCAGATAAGCACCCTGTAACATACATCTAAATGAAACTGAAAAAAAAGCTAAAAGAAAGGAAAGATAGGCAACCTATAGTTGCATGAAAGTTCCACCCTTGCTGATTCTTACCCAACACGAGGTAAGTTGTTAGAACCCCATACCCTCCAATTACCAACATAAGAGTTCCCAGCAAACAAAACCAGTTACCAAGACCTAGGCTCCCAACACAAGAAGCTTGGGTCAGGGCCCTCTGCTTCCCAGGAGGAGAGCTCAATCTCTTTAAAGACTAGGGAATAAAGAAACACCATGAGTAAAAAGAAACATAGCATAGATTGATATTATGAAAAGAGTGAAGATCAAGGAAGAAATTAAGAAGAGGACAACATTGTCAACAAACCCACATCTGTTACATCAAAAAGAAGTATGAACTGGTCTGAAACCCAAAAAGCCTTCTCTTAGAAGAGCTCAAGAAATATTTTAAAAGCCAAATGTGAGAGTTAGAAGAGTCCCTAAAACATACAGTTGGCCAAGTGGGAAAAAAAAAGTGTATTGAAGAAAACAAATGCCTTAAAAATACAATTGGCTAATTGGGGAAGGAAGTACAAAATCTAATACAAGAAAACAAATTGTTAAAAATTAGAATTGGACAAATGGAAGCTAATGACTCCATGACAGAGCAAGAATCAGGCAAACAGAAACAAAAAAAAATGAAAAAAATAGATGAAAGCATAAAATACCTCATTGGTAAAAGAACTGACCTGGAAAAGCAATCCAGGAAAGACGATTAAAAAATTATTGGTCTACCTGAAAATGAGGATGAAAACAAGAGCCTGGATAGTATCTTTCAGGAAATCATAAAGGAAAACTGCCCTGAAGTCCTAGAACCAGAAGGCAAAACACCCATAGTAAGAATCCACTGATCACCTCCTGAAAGAGATCCCAAATTGAAAATGACAAGGAATATAGTAGCCAAATTTCAAAAATTACCAGGTTGAAGAGAAAATACTGCAAGCAGCCAGAAATTAACAATTTAAATATCATGGAACCACAGTCATGATTACACAGGACCTTGCAGTTTCTGCATTAAAAGATTTTAGGGTGTGGGAAATGATATTCCGTAAAGCAAAGGAGCTTGGATTGCAGCTAAGGATCAATTACCCAGTGAACATGAGTATGATCTTTCAATGAAATGGGGGACTTCCATAACTTCCTGATAAAAAGACCAGAGCTGAACAGAAAATATGATCTTCAAGTACAACATTCAAGAGAGACATGAAAAGACAAATGGGACAGAAAGATACAATATGTTATTAATAAAAGCAAACTGTTCACATCCTTACAAGGGAAGATGACACTTAAAACTCCTGAGAATTGTATTGCTATTACATCATGTTAAAAGAATATACATAAAGAGGGTGGATATTAGTTGGCTTTGATGTAATGATGAAAAAAACAATCAAGTCGGTTAAATGCATCCAAGTAAGTGGATTAGTCTAACCTAAGAAAATATACTAAGAAAAGAGGAGGCAGACAATGGTAAATTACATTACAGGAAAAGATACAAAAACCTATCACAGAGCAGAGAGAAGGTACGGATGGGGATGAACAATGTTTGAACCTTATTCTCATCAGATTTTGGCTCATAATCAGTTAGGTATAGAAACCTAACTTGCCCTCTAGGCAGTAGGAAGGAAAAGGGGAAAGAAAAGGGAGGGGGGGTAGAAGGGAGTGAAGAAGCAGTAAGGGTAAAGTGGAAGAAAAGAGAAAGGGCTAATAGTAGGGAGGAGGGACTGAAGAAGGTGGGGGTCAAAAGCAAAACATTAGTGATGGGGGGAAGGGAGAAAGGAGAAAGAAAAGCATAAATGGGGGGAAAAGGATGGAGAAAAAGATGCAGATAGTAATCATAATTGTGAATGTGAACGAGATGAACTCTCCCATAAAATGGAAGCAGATAGCAGAATGGATTCAGAACCATCATCCTACAATATGTTGTTTACAGGAAACACATGCAGGGTAAAGGTAAAAGCAGGGGTAGCAATCCTGATCTCAGATAAAGCAAAAGCAAAAATAGATCTAATCAAAAGAGATAAGGAAGGAAACTGCATCCTGCTAAAAGGCACCATAGACAATGAGGTAATGTCATTACTAAACATGTATGCACCAAATGGTATAGCATCCAAATTCTTAGAGAAGTTCAGAGAGTTACAGGAAAAAATAGACACTAAAACTATACTAGTGGGGGACCTCAACCTCCCCCTCTCTGTACTAGATTAATCTAACCACAAAATAAACAAGAAAGAAGTTAAGGAGGTGAACAGAACATTAGAAAAGTTAGGTATGATAGACCTCCGGAGAAAATTGAATGAGGATAGAAAGGAATGTACTGTGTTCTCTGCAGTACAGGTACATATACAAAAATTGATCATGCACTAGGGTATAAAAACCTCACAATCCAATGCAGAAAGGCAGAAATATTAAATGCATCCTTTTCAGAACATGATGCAATAAAAATTATATGTGATAAAGGGCCATGGAAAGATACACTAAAAAAACATTGGAAACTAAGTAATCTCATCCAAAAAATCCTAAAAAATGATTCAGTGAAACAACACATCATAGAAACAATCAATAATTGGGTTCAAGAGAATGACAATAATGAGATAACATACCAAAACCTTTGGGATGCAGTGAAAGCAGTTCTTAGGGGAAGTTTTATATCTCCAAATGCTTACATAAATAAAACAGAGGAAGAAGAGATCAATGAATAGGGCATACAACTAAAAAAAATACTAGAAAAAGAACAAATTAAAAATCCTCAAATAAACAAATTAGAAATTAGAAATATTGAAAAACAAGGAAGAAATTAAGAAAATTGAAATTAAGAAAACTTGAACTAATACATAAAACTAAGAGCTTCTTTTATTAAAAAAAAACAATAGATAAACTTTTGGTTAATTTAATTAAAAAAAAAGAAGAAAACCAAATTATTAGTATCAAGTATGAAAAAGGTAAATCTACCACCACCAAGGAAAGGCAAATTAAAACAATAATTAGGAAATATTTTCCTCAACTGTATGCCAACAAATTTGATAATCTTACTGAAATGGATACATTTTTACAAAAACATAAATTGCCCAGATTAACAGAAGAGGAAGTAAAATACTTAAATCACCTCATCTCAGAAAAAAGAAATTGAACAAACTATCGATGAACTCCCTGGGAAAAATTCTCCAGGGTTAGATGGGTTTACAAGCGAATTCTATCAAACATTTAAAGAACAATTAAGTCCAGTACTATATAGACTATTTTGGAAAATAGGTGAAGAGAAGTATTACAAATTCTTTTTATGATACAAATATGTTGCTCATACCTAAATCAGGAAGAGTCAAAACAGAGAAAGAAAATTATAGGCCAATTTCTTTAATGAATATACATGCAAAAATTTTAAACAAAGTATTAGCAAATAAATTACAGCAACTTATCACAAGAATAATACACTATGATCAGGTAGGAGTTATACCAGGAATGCAGAGCGGATTCAATATTAGTGAAACTGTCAGTGTAATTGAGCATATCAACAGCAAAGCTAACAGAAACCACATGATTATCTCAATAGATGCAGAAAAAGCTTTTGACAAAATACAACACCCATTCCTACTAAAAACACTGGAGAACATAAGTATAAATGGAGTCTTCCTTAAAATAATAAATAGCATCTACCTAAAACCTTCAGCAAGCATCATATGTAATGGGGACATTTTGAATAAGATTAGGAGTGAAATATTTTAAATGCCATAATAAAGGTACAATTCTCAAAAGGTAAAACTATCATCTTCTGTTATAGAAATGTAAACAGTTTGTCCTTGAATAATTTCTTTTTTTTCCTTTCTTCCTTTCCTGTTTGCATTTTTATGCCTCCCTTGAGTCTTGCATTTGAAGATCAAATTTTCTGTTGAACACTGGAAGTCTTCTATTTCATTGTATATCCATCTCTTTCCCTGAAAGTTTATTCTCAATTTCACTGGGTAGTTGATCCTTGCTTGTAGTCCAAGCCCCCTTACCTTACGGAATATCATATTCCAGGCCATCCAAACTTTTAAGGTAGAAGCTGCAAGGTCCTGAAGTATCCTGATCATTATTCCATGATATTTAAATTATTTCTTTGTAGCTGCTTGATGTATGTTTTCTTTGACCTGATAATTTTGGAATTTGGCTACAATATTCCTTGGCATTTTCAATTTGGGATCCCTTCCAGGAAGTGATCAGTGGATTCTTTCAATGATTATCTTACCCTTATGTTCTAGGACCTAAGGACAGTTTTCCTTTATGGTTTCTTGGAAGATACTGTGCAAGCTCATTTTTTTTTCATCATGACTTTCAGGCCAACTAATAATTTTTAAAGTATCTCTCTTGGATCTATTTTCCAGGTGCATTGTTTTTTCAATAAGGTATTTTGTGTTTTCTTCTATTTTGTTTTATCCTTTTGATTTCTTTTGACTTCTTGCTGTCTCATATGGTCACTATCTTCCACTTGCTCAATTCTAATTTTTAACAGACTGTTTTCTTCAGTTACATTTTGTATCTCCTTTTTCATTTGGCTTATTTTACTTTTTAAAAGAGTTCTTTCCTTCAGTGAGTTTTTGTGCCTCCTTTTGCATTTTGCAATTCTACTTTTTAAGGCATTATTTTCTTTAGTGTACTTTTTTTTCAAGTTAGCCAACTGTATTTTTAAGGACTTGTTTTCTACAGTCAATTTTTGCCCTTCCTTTTCCAATCTATTGACTCTCGTGCATACCTCTCATTTCTTTTCTTATTTCTTGTTCTACCTCATTTCACATTTAAAATCCTTCTTCAGATCTCTCATGAAGGATTTTTGGTCTTGAAAGCAGTTCACATTCCCCTCTGAGGTTTCAGAATCAGTTATATTGAAAATTTTGTCCTCTTCTTTTTTATTATTATTAATAATTTATTTTAATTTATCAAGAGTCACTTTCATATGCTTTAGAGTTTAAAATTTTTCTCCCACTTCCTCCCCACCATCCTCCCCAATATGGCAGACAATCTGATATAGACTATATATATATATATATGTATATACACACACATACACACATTCCTATTAAACATATTTTCACAGTAGTGATGTTGTAAGTAAGAATTTGAACCAATAGGAGAAACCACCAGAAAGAGAAAACAAAACTCAACGGAAGAAAAAAAAATAGCAAATAGTATGCTTTAATTTGCATTTAAACTCCGTAGCTCTTTCTTTGCATGTGGATAGCATTTTCCATCATGAGGCCTTTGGATATACCTTAGATCCTTATATTGCTGGGAAGAGTTAAGTTTATCAATATTAGTCATTGAAAAACATGGCTATTATTGTGTACAACATTCTCTTGGGTCTGCTCACTTCACTCAGCATTAGAACATACAAGACTTTCCAGGTTTTTTCTGAAGTCAGCTTGTTCTTCATTTCTTATAACACAATATTATTCCATTATGTTCATATACCACAACTTTTTCAGCCATTCTCCAATGGATGGGCATCCTCTCAATTTCCAATTCTTTGCCACCACAAAAAGAGCTACTATGAATATTTTTGTTCATGTGGGTCCTTTTGCATTTGTAGGATCTCTTTGGGATAAAAAACCTAGAAGTGCTGTTGCTGGATCAAAGGGTATGCACATTTTTGTAGCCCTTTGGGCATAGTTCCAAATTGCTCTCCAGAATGGTTGGATCATTTCACAACTACACCAACACTGCATTAGTGTTCCAATTTTCCCACATTTTCTCCAAAATTTATCATTTTTCTGTTTTATCATATTGGCCAGTATGATAAGTGTGATGTGGTACCTCAGAGTTGTTTTAATTTGCATTTCTCTAATCAATAGTGATTTAGAGCATTTTTTCTTATGAGTATAGATGGCTTTAATTTCTTCATCTGAGAACTGCCTGTTCATATCTTTTGACCATTTATCAATTGGGGAATGACTTGTATTCTTACAAATTTGACTTAATTCTCTATATATTTTAGAAATGAGTCCCTTTTCAGAGACACTGGTTGTAAAAATTCTTTCCCAATTTTCTACCTTCCTTCTAATCTTAGTTACATTGACTTTGTACAATAACTTTTAAATTTAATATAATCAAAATGATTCATTTTGCTTTTCGCAATGTTCTCTATCTCCTGTTTGGTCATGAATTCTTGTGTTCTCCATCAATCTGATAGGTAAACTACTCCTTGTTCTCCTAGTTTGCTTAAAGTATCAGCCTTTGTACTTAAATCATGAACCCATTTTGCATTTATTTTGGTATATGGTGTGAGATTTGGGTCTGTGCCTAGTTTCTGCCATGCTCTTTTCCTGTTTTCCCAGCAGTTTTGTTCAAAGAGTAGATTCCTATTCCAGAAGCTGAGTTTTTTGGGTTTATCAAATAATAGAAAACCATAATCATTGACTACTGTGTCTTACATATTTAACCTATTCCACTGATCCACCATTCTATTTCTTAGCCAGTACCAATCAGTTTTGATGATTGCTGCTTTGTAATACAATTTAAGATCTGGAATGGCTAGGCCCTCTTTCTCTGCATTTTTTTTTCATTAGTTCCCTTGATATTCTGGACTTTTTTTTTACTTCCAAATGAATCTTGTTATTATTTTTTCTAACTCTATAAAATATGTTTTGGTAGTTTGATTGGTATGGCAATGAATAAGTAAATTAACTTAGGTAGTATTATCATTTTTATTATATTAACTGATGTTTTTCCAATTATTTAGCTCTGATTTTGTTTGCATGAAAAGTGTTTTGTAATTGTGTTCATAGAGTTCCTGTGTTTGTTTTGGGAAGTAGACTACTAAATATTTTATAATGTCTACAGTAAGTGTAAATGGAATTTCTCTTTCTATCTTTTGCTGTTGGGCTTTGTTGGTAATATATAAAAATGCTGATGATTTATGCGGGTTTATTTTATAGCCTGCAAGTTTGCTAAAATTGTTTATTTCAAGTAGTTTTTTACTTTATTCTCTAGGATTCTCTAAGCATATCATCCTGTCATCTGCAAAGAATGATTGCTTTGTTTCTTCTTTGCTTATTCTAATACCTTCAATTTCTTTTTCTTCTCTTTTTGCTAAAGCTAATGTTTCTAGTAAGATATTGAACAACAGTGGTGATAATGGACATCCTTACTTCACCTCCTATTTTACTGAAAATGCTTCTAGCTTATCCCCATTTACATATGATACTTGCTGAAAGTTTTAGGTAGATGCTATTTATTATTTTAAGGAAGACTTCATTTATTCCTAGGCTCTTTAGTGTTTTTCAAAGGAATTGGTGTTATATTTTGTCAAAAGCTTTTTCCGCATCTATTGAGATGATCATGTAGTTTCTGTTAGTTTTGGTGTTTATGTGATCAATTATGCTGATAGTTTTCCTGTTATTGAACCAGCCCTACATTCCTGGTATAAATCCTACCTGGTCATAGCATATCATTCTTCTGATAAGTTCCTATAATCTATTTGCTAATATGTTATTTAAAATTTTTCATCTATCTTCATTAGAGTAATTGGTCTAAAATTTTTTCTCTGTTGTGACTCTTCCTGGTTTAGGTATCAGGAACATATTTGTATCATAAAAAAAATTAGTAAAACTCCTTCTTCACCTATTTTCCCAAATAACCTATATAGTATTGGAATTAATTGTTCTTTAAATGTTTGATAAAATTAGCGTGTAAATCCATCTGGCTCTGGAGACTTTTTCTTAGGGAGTTCATCAATGGCTTGTTCAATTTCTTTTTTTTTTTTCTGAGATGAGATTATTTAATTATTTTACTTCCTCTTCTCTTAACCTGGGCAATTCATATTTTTGTATATATGTATCCATTTCACTATGATTGTCAAATTTTTGGCATACAGTTGGACAAAATAATTCCTACTTATTGTTTTAATTTCCTCTTCTTTGGTGGTAGATTTACCTTTTTCATTCTTGATACTAGTAATTTGGTTTTCTTCTTTTTTTAAATTAAATTAACCATAGGTTTATCTATTTTATTGTTTTTTTCATAAAACGAGATCTTAGTTTTGTGTATTAGTTCAACAGTTTTCTTAATTTCAATTTTATTAATTTTTCCTTTGGTTTTCAATGTTTATAATTTGGTATTTAATTAAGACTTTTTACTTTGTTCTTTTTCTAGTTTTTTTTAGTTGTATGTCTAATTCATTGATTTCCTCTTTTTCTATTTTATTTATGTAAGCATTTAGAGAAATAAAACTTCCCCTAAGAACTGCCTTTGCTGCATCCCATAAGTTTTGATATGTTGTCTCATTATTGTCATTTTCTTGAATGAAGTTATTGATTGTTTCTACAATTTGTTGTTTGTGTTGTCCTCTTTTGACTTTGTGTTTTGATCTTCCCTGTGCCTGTAATAAGAATCTATGGTCATTATCCATTTCTGCTTTTTTGCTCATGGTGTTTGCCTATTTCCTGGCTTTTAAGTTGAGCTCTCCTGCTACAGCACAAGTGATACTGACCTAAGCTTCTTGTGCTGGGAGCTTGGGACCTGTCACTGGCTTTGTGTGTTGGGACCTCAGGTGCTGTCAGCTGGAGGTTGTAGGTGTCAGGCAGCTTACCTGGTGCTGAACTGGGGTCAGCAATACTGGAGCTCTCATGGTGGAGGTGGGGACTCTGGCCTTTGGAAGCTGCATACTCAACTGAGATTCTTTAAAATACTTGAGTGTTTGGCTGCTGGTGAATGCCTTTCCACTTGGAGGTGTGCTTCCTGGAGTTGTGCTAAAGGACCAAGAGGTTTGGCTGCAGGAGGAAACCTGCCTGCCAATGCACGTGGTAGGTTTTTAAGCTGTAGTCTACCTATTCCTCCGCATATGCAAAGGCAGTCGGGGTTCATGGTGTTGGCCCTGGCCTGCTCCACTGCCCTATGGCTTAGGATCTTCCCCTGGTTTGCTGAGGTGGGAAATGCCACTGCCTTCCTGGGACACATCCTTTCCTGTACTACTACCCTTCCACCAGAGAAAGAGGCAACTTTCCTACTAATCCCGCAAGCTTCCTGGGCTACAGGACATCTGTACCCCATCATTCTGCTGAGTCAGCTGTTTCAGGGATTTTTTTCTGCAGTGATATTTTCTGGGTTTTTAGAGGTTAGTAAGGGAGAGTGGGAATGACTTACTTCTTACTCTGCCATCTTGGCTCCCAGAATCAGGTTATTTCATTTATTTACAAAAGTTTTTCCTCTAACCCTTTTATTTTTGAAAAACAAATTAACATTTTTGTTGGGTTTGTGTCAAGTTCACATTTTATTCTTTGAGGCTTTGCTTGTAGTTGTTTTGACTTTATTGTCTTCTTCTGAGTTTGTGCCCCGATCCTTTTGAAACCCTAGTAACTTGTTTCCTCATTTTTCCATCCTAATTTTTGATTTGAAACTTCATGCTGATGTTGAGCTCTCTTTCTGATGCATAGGGTGGAAGGCCACTGTCTCAAGCTTCAGGCTTTTTTGCACTGATGTTCTTAGTCATAGGTCTGGGCATTTGAAAGTTTTCATTGCTTCCAAGGTTGTGTGATATGGCATGAGTTGTGCTCACTTAATCTCTTGGGTTGTACTTTTTTCCCAGAAGGCCTCTGATCTCTATGGTTTGCAATTAATACTGCTCCTCAAGGTCCCTTTTTCCTTGGTGCTGGAAATACTACTGCCTTTCTGGGCTCCAATTCCCTCTTGACTGAAAGTACTTCTCTCTTCCCTTGGGCTAATACTCAAAAGTGGAGATAGATAATGAAGTTGTGAAATAATTGTCCATTAGGGGTCCCATTATCTCTTGACTGAAAGTGCTCCTTCTGCCCTTGAATTACCACCCTGAAGTGATTTTAGGAAAAGGAGTTGCCAGTATCTCTTCCTAATTCAAGCCTAGCAAAATGGTAGCTTGTAATCTCTGACTCATGTCCAAGTCTCCCTACTGTCTCTGGCTTCAGAGCTCTGGAAGCTGCTGCTGCTTCTGTCAGAAGCATCTAGTCTCACCACTGATGTTTCATCCCAATGGACTCTGGCCCACCCTCTTATCTGATTGGAGAAACAACAAATGATTACTTTCCCCAAATTGGCATTGCTACACTAGAGGTCACAAAGATACTGAGTCCTTGATAACAGCTCCACACCGAAATAAATCCAATGCCCTCAACACCCCAACTTTTTTTTTTTTCCTAAGATCAGAAGTCCTTTCGGGACATGTACTCAGACAGGAACCATTGGAGCCCCCAAGATCCCAGAGATAGTGTCTTGCCCACCCTTACCCATATAAAGTTACTTGAAATGTCACATGCTTCTGGATTCCCTTTAATTTGCAACCAACACTTAGGAGAAAAAAAAAACACCATTCTCTTTCTCCCTCTCAATCACTCTATACATCTCTACTGACTCAATTACTTGGAGTGAGTGACTGTATTTGGTTCCTTTCTCCCTTTCACCTGCTCATTGGCCATACAAAGGGGCCATTCTAAGAAAACTAGGAAAATATTTTCAGTCTTATTTCCAGAGTTCTTGTAGATGATTCCCAATTCTCTTTTGGCCATGTCAGTTTGGTCTATGTCTTCAGTATTCACTTAAATGGCCACTTAGCTGCCTTTGGATAGTAACTCTTACTTAGACACTCTAAGTATAACCTTAATTTTTTTTTTTTAAATCTCTAAGCACATAATTATTCTAACCCTAATCAATATACACCGTGTGATTTTCAACTTATACAAACTTGAATGTACAAAATACGCAAAATTAGGATATATTCCCATTATGGATTTTTTTTTATTTTCTGAGTAATAAAAAAGAATTTACCAGGTTTCTTTTAAAATTAACCTCCCTTAGGGCATTTAAATCTTTCTTTACAAGTCATTAACTACCTGCAGTGGAGTGTCAGAGAAACAAAGTTAAAAGTTAGAAGGCTTTGCTCACTAGACTGATGAGAATCAATCAGAAATAAATATAAAGAAGCTTTTCAGTAAAGTCAAGGTGAAGTGTAATTTAATTTTAAAAGCTTGAAGCAACAAATAGCAGATAAGAAGAAAAAGAACTGGAGCAAAAGTTGTCATCAAAGAGCTATAAAAGATAAGAAAATAGCAGGAAGAATTGCAATAAGGCTCATCTAACATGACTTCTCCCCAAAAAACTAGAAGATATACAAGACTGAGTTTTGAGAAGGAAATATAAAGCTACATTACCGTCATATTTCTCTGGCCCAGGTCAACCTAGAGAGATAGAGAGATCCATGTACACTGGCAACAGGTTCTGACCAGGGACATATTTTGAGAAGCATTTAGGAGCAAAGGAACCAAGGCTAAGTACCGGGGGGAAAAGAGCTCCCAGCCACATACAGAAACATTCCTAACATGCAGGATGTAGGAGCAGGTGCCAACTGGCAGCTCTGCCATTCATCATCCAGTTCTGGGTCACAAATCCATGGAAGGGATGGCTAATGGCAGGATTAGCGGAGACATTGCAAGAAGAGAAATGATGGTAGGCTTTTGGCTGTGTATCAAGTAAGGACTAAGTTCAGAAGCAAACAGTAGCTTGTGGTCTTGCCAACATAACTAAGCAAGAAATTGTTTCTCAATCCCTTTTATTTCTGAAGACTGAAACAGATTTACAAGGGCTGCAGAATTTTCCAATTGCTTGTTAACAATTATGTCTAACAGTAGACTACTGGAACTTAGAAAAAAAGTTCCCCCAGTTGTCTGTTTTTTTTTCTGATTGGAGGGCTAGAGAATGGAATAATAAACTCCTCCCAATCCCTTACTTTATAGGGGGCCCAGAACTTTGATGGTAACTCTATGTTCCATCAGGGGCTTTATGTAATTTCTACTCCATGGAGCATTATGCCTTTCCCAGGATAAACTGATCACTGAAAATCCCTGATTTACTAAATGCCAATTTACTAAATTTTTTGATAATCACCTCCTTCAGTTGCCTCTCCTCTATATCGGAGAGCTGGAGAGTGAAGCAGTAATGTCCTCCACATGTCTCAGAATTTTGTAGGTAACTTTTCATTTTCAATCAGTTGCTCTGCTTGATTTCCACTCAGCAGAAGAACATGCCTCCATGTCAGTACCACATGATAGCATTAGCATATTCTCCCCCTTTTTCCTTTTGTGTGTTATCTTCTTCCCCATGAAACAGAAAACTACTTAAGAGGAGGAACTGTCTTCATTTTTTCTTATCTCTCCAGCACTGAACATAGGGCACAGCACCTAGTGGTTATTAATGTTTATTAAATTAAATGAAGAGGCAAACAAGATTATTATGCAGACCCAAAACAAGGTCTGTAATTTGCAGAGCTCAGATCAGGAGGGCAATGATCAGATTAGAGCATTTTACAAGCACTGCAAGCTTTCATACACTCCCCAGCCTAAAGCTGTCACTAAGATCATGGTGGGGGGGAAGCAACAACAATAATGACAACAATACTTAATACTCTCAAGAATGTGGGATAAAGACTTGAGAAAAAAGCGCAACCTAGGCATTCTACCCCAGAATTATACAAACATTAGCCACGATAGAAATTGGAAACCAGAAAATAAGCTGGAAGAATAAGAATAAAATAAAATAAAAATAAGGGCATCATAGTTATTATGTGATAGAGATGTTCAAGGCACAAACTTGGAAGAGATGACTTCAAAACATTATAAGCAAAGCTTCAAAGAACAACACATCTTGGAAATGAGTTTCAAATATAATCCTGGAAGTGATGAATTCAGAGTTTTTAAAAAGAAATAAACTACACACACACACACACACACACACACACACACACACAAAGTATGCTAGAGGAAAAGATTTGAAAAAAATGAGAGTGGCAGGAAATAATATGTTGAAAATTAGAATTGACCAAAAATAAGTTGCTAATGACTCTGTGTGCTAATAGATAATAAAACTAAGTCTTAGAAAAAAAAAAACTATCTAAAGTATCCTGTAGTAAAAACAAATGAACTGGAAAACAGATTGAAGACAAATAATTTAAGAATCATTGGACTTCTTGAAATGTATGGCAAAAAAAAAAAAAAAAAAACAACAACCTGGAATCATTCAAAAAATATATGCTTAATAAAAGAAGACAGATTGATCACAAGTTCAGAATGAGGGGGGGGGGAAATCACTGGACAGCTTATATCTTTATTTAGTACGTTCAAATTGTGGAGAGAAAGTGAGAAAGATTAGATTGGTCAAGAGTTTCACTTGATGGACAGGCATGGATGTATTGTGATCTGTAGCCATTACTGGAAGGAATGTCTACATGGGTAAAGTCATAGATCCTTCTAAATATCTGAACTTATGCAGCTAAAATATATATGAGAGTTTATATAATAAGTCCCCACACCATTTTTTTTCTGATAACTTAACTAGGTGAGACTATATTCCAATTCATCAATGAAAACAATAAATTCAAAAAGGCCTTGAAACTAGAATGACATTACACTAGGATTATGTATATGAACAGGCCAAGGCAATTTGACCACATCTCAAGGCTCACTTATAAATTATCAATTGAATTGAAAAAAGTAATAGTTTAGAAATTGTAATGAGTTTGGTGAACCTTTTGAGAAGTAGCTTTTGGGAGGAGAGGATTGGTGAGAGGGCTTGTTTTCAGCTTCACATATATCTCCTTCCCCTCATCCTTTTGACCAGAGAAAAACCTTGCCAGTTTTGAAGTTTCCAGAATATGTTAGACCTCTCCATCTTCCCTCTAACTATCCTCAAAGCTTCACCTGTATAGGATGGCAACAATATCTGCATCATCAGAAGACAAGGATAAACCTGACGTGTGACTTTAAGAGGAACCTAGTGAAGATACTACGCCATGCTTACAGAGAATTTATGGAATACCCCATAAATTGGTTAAAAGAACTTCTAGCAACATGTAACTGTGAGTTTCCATTTAGCCACAATTACTTTCTGAGTTTAAATCCAGTTCCCCTGACTATATATGTACTTGGGGTTAGAGTTCATCAAGGATTTTTGGGTGTGTATTTTATACCAATTGCCTTATTTAAGAAGCTTATTAAACAAATATTTCTAAGAGCTAATTGAGGCTGGCTGACTGATTCTCACCTGATAATCTTGGGGGTAAAATGTGGAAAGTATATATATATATATATATATATATATATATATATATATATATATATATATATATATATATATATATATATATATATATATATATATATATACGTGTATAATATATATATACATGTATGTATATATGTATGTATATATGTAATATTATGTGTGTATATATATACATGTATGTATATATGTATGTATATATGTATGTATATGTGTGTATGTATACGTATATATGTATGATGTACAATGAATAATATACTAAAAAATGGTTGTAACCAACAAATATTTGATTTTGTTAGGGGAAAATGAGTTGTACAGGATGAAAAGCAGTGTATAAATTGTCATCTCCTTTGCATACTTAATTTTGTTAACTTTTTTTTCCCTTAAAGGCCCTGTTTTTCCAAACTATTTTTTTTCTCACTGTTCAAGGTACAACTATCTTTCCAATCAACTATGTTCTTGGGCTTAGTGCCATTTTCTAATTCAGAGGTGTTATAATTAGGTAGGAGTCCTAACAAAGTAAATAAAACTACAATAGAACATATATAATGTTAATATGTGGTTTTCTAAGTCAATATGTTGCCTGGTTGGCACATTTCTGTATTGTTTAGTCATCACATTTTTATTTAAGTTTGATACCATTGCTGTAATCTTTACTCTTCCTCATCTCACTAACTAATCAGTTTCTAAACTTATTTCCATCTCCACAGTATCTCCTGCTCCCTTTTTCTATTCACAAATGCACCACATTCCTCTAGGCTCTTATCATCTTCCACATAGACTATCAAAATAATCTCTTAATTTTTCTTCTTGTTTCAAGTCTTTCATTTCTTTAATATATCCCCCACAAAGCTGCCAAGGTGATTTTCTTCAATATAATATTATTTCTTAAATATAATATTTGTTAAATATCATTCCACTACTCAATAAAATCTAATGGCTCACTATTGATTTTAGTGCCAAATATTATTTCGTTTTTAGCTCTCCCTTATTAAAATGTCTATGTCTTATAATTCTTATAATGTATATATGTATATATATAATTATATATATAATATATACACATAATATATGTGTACATATATGTGTGCATATATATGTATATGTATGCATGTGCACATATACATGTATGTATATATGTGTGTATGTGCACTTATATATGGGGTGTGTGTGTGTGTGTGTGTGTGTGTGTGTGTGTGTGTGTGTTTATACATACATATATATCAGGGCTGAAGCCAATGACATCAAAAAAGTCACTCCAGTAGCACTCCGGGATAACTATAACACCTGGACTGGGAGATGTAACCAATATAGCTCAGGAAATTGAACTAATATGCAAGAGTGTTAGTTGGGATAAAGAAACTTCAGAATTTACCTTGTCCTAACAATAGAAGGAATAGAGGAATGAGTGGAAGAAGAAATTAGTGAAAAATAATTCATTGCATACTTAATATGAGCAAAATATTATACTATATGAGAAGGATATAAATAAAAATAATCAATATATTCTCTTATCCTTAAGGAACTTATATTTTAATGTGAGAAGAGTGTACAAAGAGGGAAGTTAATAAAGGGGAAATTAGGTGGCCTAATTTGGAAATGAATTTGAGGTAGAAGAGTGTTTTGGTTCTATGAAAGATAGGGGAGAGTCCTATGAGTGACCAGTTCCCCAGGGATAGAGTATGCATGTCAATGAGAAGAGGATGAAGAACATGATCAAAGTACAGACAACATAGTCTGGAAATAGACATTTCTTATTACACATTTTATACTCTAAATTTTACTGTATATATCTAATTATTTCTCCATTTCTATTGTTTCCTCTAATATAGTAACCTCCAAATAATTGTGGTTATTTACTCTATTAATATGTGTATACCTTATCAGTATATGTATGAATATGCATATATAAATCTCACAATATGTGTATATAAGTGTATATACATATATGAGTGTGAGTATATATATACACATATATGTATATATACATATCCGTGTATGTGTGTGTCTGTGTGTATATTTACACATATACACATACACATATTATTGTATTTCTCTGTATTATAAAATTGTCATTTATTATGCATATACACATACACTATATATATATATTATATGTGTATGTGTGTCTATATGTGTATGTTGTACAGTACTAAAATTATATACATCATAGGAATTATAAGACATAGACATTTTAAAAAGGGTGAGCTAAAAATGAAATAATATTTGGCACTAAAATCAATAGTGAGCCATTAGATTTTATTGAGTAGTGGAATGATATTTAACAAATATTATATTTAAGAAATAATATTATATTGAAGAAAATCACCTTGGTAGCTTTGTGGGGGATATATTAAAGAAATGAAAGACTTGAAACAAGAAGAAAAATTAAGAGATTATTTTGATAGTCTATGTGGAAGATGATAAGAGCCTAGAGGAATGTGGTGCATTTGTGAATAGAAAAAGGGAGCAGGAGATACTGTGGAGATGGAAATAAGTTTAGAAACTGATTAGTTAGTGAGATGAGGAAGAGTAAAGATTACAGCAATGGTATCAAACTTAAATAAAAATGTGATGACTAAACAATACAGAAATGTGCCAACCAGGCAACATATTGACTTAGAAAACCACATATTAACATTATATATGTTCTATTGTAGTTTTATTTACTTTGTTAGGACTCCTACCTAATTATAACACCTCTGAATTAGAAAATGGCACTAAGCCCAAGAACATAGTTGATTGGAAGGATAGTTGTACCTTGAACAGTGAGAAAAAAAATAGTTTGGAAAAACAGGGCCTTTAAGGGAAAAAAAAGTTAACAAAATTAAGTATGCAAAGGAGATGACAATTTATACACTGCTTTTCATCCTGTACAACTCATTTTCCCCTGCTAAAATCTAAAAGGAGGAAGCAGGGCATTTATCAAATATTTGTTGGTTACAACCATTATTTAGTATATTAGTCATTGTTGGAATTTTTATAATCTAGAAAAAAATAGGAATGTCAAATCTAATAGAAACATAAACAGCATTAAACACAGGATAGAGGAAGGTTCAAAAGGTAGGCAGTACCACAGTTGTGTGTGTGTGTTGGATATGTTTCCTTCACCACTAGCTAAAGAGGAGTAAATGTGAAGAATGTGACCAGAGATGTTAAAGGTGTGTATTTTCTCCATGCTCCAGGGATGCAAGGAAAGACAGTTAATATGGTATAGACTATCTTAGTCTTCTCAACATTGCTAACTGGCTTGCCTAATCTACAGCCTGATCATATCTGTCACCTGCATGTCATAAGATTTCACTCTTACTTGTTTTCCCTCCTTCAATTCTGAAAGAGCAATGACCAGTCTACCAATTCCTTGTAGATTTGGCAGAGATTCATAGGTTACCTATATGGTTCCCAAACTTTGTTCTTCTCCATCTTGATAATACGGCATTTTCTGTGGAAGAAAAGTTTCCCAAGGACAAAAGAACTGAAAGCCTGAGGAAGTATAGATAATTGCTAGGACAATGTTCCCGAAACCTCCCCAGATATCCATCTCTATCTGCTGGTCTTCATGACAGTGTCTCTAGGGAGGGGTTTCATAGGTGCACAGAATAATGATAGGGAAGTGTAAGTAAAATTTCATTAGTATAGATTGAGGAAATCCCCTTTAACAATGCAAGTATGCACCTTCTTTGCAATTTATATCCTTAATGAGTTGCCCTATAGAAGTATCAAGTTAAGTGACTTGCTCAAAGTTACATAGCCAGTATGTGTCAGAGGTAGAACATGCATTCAGGTTATCCAATTTTTAAGACTGTTCTCTATCCACTGCACCACAATACCTCTCTGCAGATTATTATTATCCAACTCATATGGACTATTACTTTGAATATAACTTTGAAAAATAGAATGTGTTTCTTTTGTTTTCATCAAAGTTAAATTTCTAAATACATGGATGTAATATTAGATAAAAAATAACAATGATGTATTCTATATAATTTAATTCTATATTAACCATAGCTTAATTCTCTATTAATAAATCATTAATAGAAAAAAGGGGGGACATATTTATAAATATTGTATATATATATAGTATATATATATGTATATATACACATATATACATATATATGTATATATGTATCAGTATAGAAGTGAATTAACGCAGTATAAATGTTAAAATATCCTGAGTGAGAGGGCAAATTGATTACAATAAAGGATACCTGGATCTTATTGTGTGAGGTGTGAGGTTATTCAATGTTTGTTGGTTGCCACCCTATCAGTTTGTCATTGCTGGAAGTTTTATAATATAGGGAGTAAAAATATGTCAGAAGGTGACTTTTCTTACTCGCAAAATACAATATAGCCAAAGTACTTGCCATAAGCAACCCCAGCTGAGAAGAAAGTGAAATATTTATGGCAAGTATATGCCTCTTGTAATGGATTTCCAGATATAAATCTACCACATTTCTCAACATTATTATTTTTATTACATATCAGCTGTAAAGTTGTAAGACTCTCAGAACACTGTCAACATTTCAATTATGACATCGTAACTTTTAACTTTACAGTTGACATCACATCTTTTCTTAGCTCATAGGCAATTGTAGATTTGTAATTTGTACACATTTTAGTAAGACTAAAATTCCAAGTTTTGGCACTAGTTTATAGATTGCACAACGCACATATACCACAATATGCAGCATGCCATTTTATGGGTTCTCTCCATCCTTATTTTTTAAAAAAGGATTTTAAAGTACAAATGGGTCATTGATCAATAATCATGGAATCTCTATTTAGAAAGAATATCAGAAACCATGTAATTCAACCTGTATCTGAGCAAGAATGTCCATTGTTATAAACTTGACAACCCTGTGCTTGAGGACTCCTAGTGTAGGTCACTTTATATTATAAATTATATTCTGTAGCTCTTTACAAAATCTTGCATGCTTGTTTTACAATAACATAACAATATTGTTATGTAATGCAAAGTATGCATTTTTTTTTCAGAGGGACAGAAAGACAGAGACATGATATATCTCTTGTCCAACATAATGCCCAAGGAATTTTACTGTTTCTTATTTGGCAAAGATATCATGTATTTAGCTTTCAACAATAGGATAGAAAAGATGTATTTACAACACTGGACGTGTTTTTTGGCTTCTGCTACTTACACTTAATCTCTAGAATAAAACTCCCCTGGGAAGTCTCTTTGGTTTCTCAAATGTGGTATTCAATAATGTGTTTCCATTTGTATTAAGGTATCTTGAAATCCTGAAGAACATGCATAATATATGTGCAGAAGTCATCCAGGGTCATATTTTGTACATCTGCCCCCAGGATTTGATTAGTATTTCATTAATGCTGCATTGCAAAAGCCTCAGAGACTGATTTTATTCTCTTGTGAATCCTTCTGTCTGCCCAGTTTGGGCAGTCAGCACATCTTTTTCTGAATCTACTTTTGGAAATCTATTTCTACAAAACCATGTTTCCTAATTTCCTTTTAGCTTTTAAATTATAAATATAATATTTACATTTTCATTTGTTCTCTTTTACAACGACCTGCCCATTTGAACATGTCTATTCAAATTACAAACATACAAACTCATGCATATATTTGATTGACTTCAGTACATTGGCTTTGATGTATTGTCCCTCATTAGACAAAAGCACAGTACAGTTTGCATTTATTTGGAGCCTACTGTTACTAGCAAGTAATAACACTCAAAATAACAGTTGTGCAATACTCACTGTCTTATTTTCTTACACAAAGTTTGATATTATTGTTTATTTTTATGAGGGAACAAGTCATCAGTGTTTATCATGAGCTTTTTGGTAGAGATGGGAGGAAAAATACTCTGTTCTACCCTTTATCAATATGACAACTCAGAGCCCATTGGCATGTATACTAATACCTAGTGCTGAATAACTTCTTTTTTGATCTGTAAAAGAAGACTGGAAGAATGGGACAAATACATATGCTACAGTGATTACATTGAAGAGTCATATACTTCATTATATATATATATATATATATATATGTGTATATATATATATACACACACACATATACATGTTTATGCATACCTATATATATATATATATATATATATGTATATATATATATACACACACACCCATATACATGTTTATGTATACCTATATATATATATATACACATGCCTATGTATACATATATACCTATATATACCCATATACACCTATATATACCTATATATACATCTATATATATGTGTGTTCATGTATGCATATATACCTATATACATATATATATCTATATCTATATAGATATAGATATAGATATAGATAAAATAATCTTATTCCCACTATAACTTGGGAAGTATTGGTTGGGGTGACTATAACATCAATACTCTTTTCATTCAGATTTGGATTTGGAAGGAAATGTACCCCAAAGTCATTGAGTGGTTAATAAAAGGAGACATACTTTGCCATAGCAAAATGAGGATATGACACAAGGATATAGTGTCATTTAGTGTTTCTGGACATAGTCCTCATAGTCTCCATTTAATAATATGCTTGGTAATCAATCTCAGATATAATTAAGGTCATGGTAACTCTCCTGGTTTTCAGAAATATCCCAAGCCTAAGAGGCTCAGATTAAATGCAGCTAGGACTGTTTATGCTTTACGTAACCAAAGAACTGTATACATGAAACCTGGACCAATCAGATCTCAAGTAAAGAACTGTTTAGTTTTAGGGAAAAGCCAATGCCTAAGAATTAGGGACACTAGAGTGGCTAAGATCTCCTCATGTTGAAAGTGGGGAGAAAGAAGATGTGTCAGGGAAACATTGGTAATATTAGTTTAATCAGAACTTGGTGTGTCAATTTTCAGCACACAAGTTTTTTTTTTCTTTTGAGCCCCAATGCATCATGGAGGAACATGGGTGAAGTGTTATTTATTAAAAAAAAAAATTGAAAATAGATATACATTGGTTTTCCCCTTTGAAGAGATTGGGGAAAAATTTATATAATGTTTTTTTTTTCTTTGTTTCACCCTTTCCAGTTGATATGTCTGCAAAAGCTGCTGATGAGTAGCATATTCCACGTCTCTAATTTTATTTTTTTATCTTTATGTTTCTTTCTCTCCCTCTTTATTCACTACAGTAATCTTTATGACCAATGTAGATTATCTTTTTTTCTCTTTATAATTACCATAGAAATACATTCTTCTTCTATTACATCTTCAGATTCTCTGACTATTGTGTTCATTGCATTAGGGATTTTCTTATCTTTGATAATTTCATAAGATATCCTGCAAAAGATAACTAATGAAGGATTTCTTTGTCTTTATTTTTACTTTCTCATTGAGCATGTAACAGGAATAATCAACAATCAATGCTTTCAGTGCCTTGCTTTGCATTATCCTGCTAATCAACTATCAGCTACAATCATTTTAATAGGAGAAGTAACTGTGTGATTCATAACAAAATATAATCCTGGGTGAAAATCTATGTAATAAAAGCTATGATGTAGTCCCATGTGAATACGTATGTCATTTAACCTTAGGAATATAACTATAATCATTGTATAGTATATATCTTAAATACGTCAAAAGGAATGGTTCACGTAAAATATAAAAATTAAATTTTATCATCTCTAGACCAAATAACCATTTTCTTCTCACATTTACTAAATGCAAAGGAAGTCAGGATTTGCATTATACATTCATCAATCCATTTATCCAGTCACAAAGTCATCTTTGAATGTCTCATATATTCAAAGCAATATGCTATTGCTGAGGAAGATGATTGTCTTAAAGGAGATAATAGTCTAATAGTAAAGATAAGGTATATAACCAAAAAAAAAAAACAGAAAACAAAATTTAAAAATACCTGGAATAGTGGACCCAAGTGGAGAAATTATAGAGCTGTCTCAAGGGGGCTGTCCCTGGAAGGACCATTTGTTTGATCTTGAACCTGGGCTGACCCCCTCAGTGCCCATTGCATTTGTGCTCTACACTGACCAGAATGGACAATGGCAAGCGCAGTGTGTACCAAAAGAGCTTCACTCCTTTGACAGCAGGCTGCCCCTACCTGAGCAATATCAGGGCCTTCGGGATGAGGCCCTGGACCAGATTAGTGGGATCCCTGGCTGCATTTTTGTTCATGCCAATGGCTTCATTGGTGGGCACTGCACCAGAGAAGGTGCCCTGAGTATGGCCCGTGCCACTCTGGCCCAGCGCCTGACACCTCTGCCTTCTGATGACTCTCAATAAAATTCTCAGCACGGTGATTAGAAAAAAAAATACCTGGAATACAGAAATGCATAAGAGAGTAACACAAGAAAAGAACAGTGTTTAATGCAAAGAAGCGGGCTGCTGCATCTATTATGATGGATCAGGAAAGACTCAATGGAAGAAAGTACTTCAGCTGGATATTAAAAGAAGAGTACACATTAGACAAAAGAAACTAGAAATTGGAGCAAGGTATTCTTGTGAAATATAAAAATGTGAACAAAACAGGTGAACAAAACACAATGTTGCCTTGACTCATACCTCAGATAGATTTCTACCTTACATACATATTACACATTCTCTGTCTCTTTGTCTACCTTCTCTTGATAGATGTGAAATTGTCCTTCATCCAAGATGTGAAATGCTAATATATCTGTTAAGAACTTGCTGATTTAGGTGTGCATGTCCATGACCATATGATCATGTATGCTCATACTTACAAACTGAAATATGACACTGTTTTTTTTTCTTATATTCTCCTTCCCTCACTTTTTCATCCTCTCACACATATGTGCACACACATAGATGTAGTTTATCATACAGAAATACATACATATAGTATTTTTCAAACCAATCTTCAGTTTTTGTTAACCTTTTTACAAATTCTCTCCTATGCTTCTAATTCACTCCTTCCTCACCACAGCATATTAGGATCATTAGCTTCCTTCAAAGCACTGCTCACATCACATTCCATATGATGCTTCTTGTACCTCCTCCAGCTACTATTCATCCTCACCTCTGAAAATACTTTGTATATGCTATATATGCTGCACCTATACGCACAAATCATATGTGTAATATACATTCATTATAGTATAGTGCATATGACATATTTCAGGGAATATACATTTGAAAAATGTGTTATTTATGTGTGTATAAATGCATATGTGAACGTTGTATGCATATATTATATGTAATAAATGCATTGTTTCTGTTGAATATGCAATGCATTATACATGTGTGTATGTTTATGTATTTTCCATGATCAGGACACACTAACAATTGACGGGTAAGAGTTCAAGGGAAATTCTATATTTAGATAAAATAATAAATCACAAAATATGTGACCAACCCAACAGGATTCCATAGTATCAGCTTTACAGAGCAATGTATTAATGTAAGCTAAACATTGAGAGTTTAAAAGGTGTGAGCAATTTTTAAGTTGTGCTAACACTGAAAATATAAAGAGTCCTCTAAAATATTCTAAGAAGTCGGGAAATCATGGTAGGAAGAAGTAATTTTTACTGGGGGAGGAGAAGGGGTATGTAGGAGAAAGTTGTTTCAGCCTTTGTTCAGTGAGTAAAAATAGATGTATACATATTTTACTTTTTTCAAAAGTCATATATGTAAATTCTACTTTTCTGAGAGAAAAGCACATGCTCAGAAAAAAGAGACATGAATAATTAATTTAAAAATACAAGTTCCAAGTATTTTCCAAGGATTAATCAACATATAGTCAAACCAATATAGATACCACAGTTCACGTATTAGTGATAAAGGAGATATTTGCCTATTTTTCCATAAGCATAGACATAGAAAATATTTCAGATAATTATTTTAATGAAATTAATAGTTTCAGGCTCAAATGGTTAACCACTAGTTAGCTAAAGGTAAATTAATATAACCCAGGTCATGGTATTTTCCATATATTTCAGAAACCTAAGGTATTCACTCTATCCACAGACAAAATGTGCTTCTTTTATTTTTCCCCCAATATTCTTTCAAATTACTTCTGACTAATGGGTATCCCACATGGCTAAGCATTAGATTTTATAAGCATGGGTTAAAAAAAATCCTGAATGTGGATAAATAGTGATGCATCTCTTAAGAATACCCTGTTTTATATGGGCACAACCACATATATACACAATGAACTGTGGCATTATTTATTTTAGTCCCTATATTTAGTATAAAGTTTTAGTCACTATATTTAGTATAAAATATTTTACAAAAGGTCAAAATAAAAAATTGATTATTTCAAATCAGCCTATATTAGGTTAAGCAGTTTCTCAAAAATTAAAACAAGGTAGCTTTTCTTTCTCTTTCAAAATTATGATTCATGAAAAACTATATTGCTGCATACATCAAATGAATGTAACTCAATAAAGCATAGATTTTAAGCAACAGCTTCAGATCAAAGGTAAGAAAAATTCTTATCCACGCACTCTTATAAATGTTTTTTGAGAAGCTTATTACTGAACTAACTTAAGTGTCAAGTTTTCTTTTAATTTTTCAGCAAGCATGAAAATTTCTCTAAACTGTATGACAACTACAGACCAAGAGAAATCTAGTGGCTTTATTTTAGGATTCATATGTTTTAGGTAATATCCTCTTATATTCTGCTGAAGTTTTCCCAGCAATGCCCATGAATTCAGAAAGCCTTCACTAAGTTCTCATGTTCCTTTTTAATACTGATTTTCATGCACTTAAACTACTTGCCACAACAAATTTACTGATTCTCACACACCAGCAGTAACTACATTTCTATTTGCTACAATATTGGCTTCACAGTCTAAATACTTATTTGTTACTGTCACCAGCCAGCATATGTCTCATTCTACAATGCACATATACTTGACAAGAGTAAAATCAGTACATTAGAAATGTTAGGTCATTAGATCAACATCAGTACATTAGAACTTTAAAATCTAAAATGAAATGACATTTAGAATTTCTTTCATTTGCTTTAGAATTATATTCACTAGTAATGTTCCAACAATAATCTTCTCCAAGAAAACATTTTTTCCCAAAAAGAATGTAGCTAGATATTGACAAACTGGCATTTCATTAGGATTTTATTGAAAGGTAACCCTCAGATAAGGGAAGAACCTCCAGATCATTCCCTTCTAGTCTCATTGTCTCTCATGGTCTTTAAAAAGTTCAATAGGGTACTTATAAGTTATATAATTTGTCCAGGTTCTGTCAGTGACTGAGCCTGAATCTTTATCTTCATTCCAATGATAGATATCTATTTACTGTAATATTATGTCATATATTTCACAAGTGTGGAGCTTAGCTCAATTACACCCCCACCTCAGGAAAGCAAGAAAATAATTTTTCTAAAAAAGTGTGTGTAAGATTACTAAAGAGATCTATTATAAATATAGTTTTACACAGTTTGCAAAGTGTCCTTACATGCCCAATCTTGTAAGTTATTTTATCTTGATATTGTATATCATTGTGTATAACATAAATGTGAAAAATTATATATATATATATATATGCATATATATATACATATATAATGTTACCTTATTCATTTTCATATACATGTAACACATGTAGACATATGCATATGTAGTATATATGTCTGTCTATTGTGTAGGTCTGTGTGCATATATGTATATATGTGTGTATGTGCACATACACATACATATACGTACACATACACACACACACGAGCCAGAAAAATATATCACAATCACAAATAATGAAGTCCAAAATATTCTAACCAATGTGACAAAGAGAAAGATACAAGATTAAAACTCAGATCTTCTGCCTTCATATACCAAGAGTTTTCAAAAAGATTAAGCCAAAATCTCTGACTTTCACTAAAGTGTAGTCATAGATTAAAGTAGTTTCATTTTTAATAATGACAAGGTAAAGATAAATCTATATAGATCTCTTTTCAGGTGATGATAGGCATAGATCTATTAGATATAGATGTGAAATGATAGGTTTTATATTATCTGCTATATAATATATAATTATATATATATATATTTAATATATTTTATATTATTTGTAGATAGCTATAGAATAATCAGACACATGGAGGGCAGGTAGTATTTCTCTTGACACTACTCCTTTATAAGTAGAGTCAGTGTGTCATCAACCATTCTCTGTTCCTAAAGGCTAATAACCAGGTGGAAAAGAAATGATTCTGATGTTTCTCAAATAATTCTGCCATGGCTGGACTATAAAACTGGTCTACATACATCATGATCCAATGGTCTGTGAGTTTCCAAATGCTATGTATCAGAAGATTTTCTTATATGACAAATTGCCAAAAAAATATTACAAGTCTCCTATAAGAAAAACTTTTTTTTTTCTGTCAGATGGTGGAGTAGCCACACGCAGCTTCTAAGACCTTAGCTACAAATGTACTATACAAGGAAACAGAAATAGTAAGAGTAACTAGACCAGACCTAACATATATGGAGAAAATAGTAACATGGGTCATAGATTGAGAACTGTAAGGGACATAGCAGTAATCTGCATTGTCCATAGGAGTGTTAAAGCTGCTTCATTATTTTTTAAAATATTTGTTTTGTACTTTGAGACAATGATTTTTTAAGAGTATTGTTCTGTTTGACTTAATTTAGTAATTGTTTTAATGGATTTATTTTATTAGCATTATTTTTATTTAATATTGTTTTCCAATTACATGTAAAAATAATTTTTGACATTGTTCTTTTTCATTAAATTTTGAGTTCCAAAATCTCTCCCTCTCTCCCTCCCCTTGCCCTTCATTAAGAAATTAAGGATTTTTATATAGGTTATACATATGTAAATATGCAAAATAAGTTTCCACATTAGTCAAGTGGTGAAAGAAAACATAGAAGAAAAAAAATGAGAAGTAAAAGAAATTTTTTTAAAAAGTATGCTTCTATCTGCATTCAGATTCCATCTGTTCTTTCTCTGAAGATGAATAGCACTTTACATCATAAATGCTTCAGAATTATCTTACATCATTATGTTGCTGAGAATAGCTAAGTCATTCAGAGTTAATTATCATACAACATTACCATTACTGTGTATAAGGTTCTCCTGGTTGTACTCATTTCACTTTACATTAGTCCATTGTTCTAGGTTTTTCTGAGGGCATCCTGCTAATTATTTCTTATAACTCAATAGTATTGGACCACAATCAGCCATTGCACAATTGATGGACATCTCAATTTCCAATTTTTGTTACTGGAGAAAGAGCTACTATAAATATTTTGTATACATAGTAGAGGAATAAATGAAGGGTGTCAAGCAGTGATTGAATTGCACTTTCATTTGTATTGGTTCAAAGAAGGAGCTAGTGCCATGGGTCCAAAGAAGCACAGAGATGTAAGAAGAAAGGAATGGTAACCAATGTTATGTGTTACATTGGTAACCAATATCATGTGCTACAGAAAGACCAAGAAGAAATAGAACTGAGATAAAGCCTTTGCACAGTCAGATGTATGTATGCATGTATGTAATGTATGTATATATATATATATATATATGCATGTGTATATATGTATGCATGTCAGGATCTCAGACAAAACAAAACAAAAATAGACCTAATTAAAATAAATAAGGGAAATTATATTTTGCTGAAAAATACCTCATACACTACAGTAATATAAAGAAAAGTAAGTTTCTCAGATGAAGGTCTCATTTTTCAAATATTTATGGAACTGATTAAAATGTATTTTAAAAAAGAGACAGTTGATAAATAGTCAAGTGATATGAACATGCAGTTTTTAGAAGAAAAATTAAATCTATCTACAGTCATATGAAAAAATTCTCAACATCACTATTGATTAGAGTAAGGCAGAGCAAAACAACTCTAAGATACCACATTTCACTTATTAGAAATTATAAGTACTGGAGCATATGAGTAAAATGGCTATGTAAACGAACTTGTTGGACCAGTGAACTGGCCCCAATGATTCTAGAGAAAAATTTGAAACTATGCCCTAAAGACTATAAAAATGTGCCTCTCCTTTTTTGTGGAATTGATACCACTAGATCAAAATCCCAAAAAGATCAAAGAAAAAAAGAAAAAAGACCTATATGTGCAAAAATACTTACAGCAGTTCTTTTTGTGGTGGCAAAGTATTGGAAAATTTTCTTACATATTTTGGTCCACTATTCTCTACTATCAAATACCACTCATAAAAGTTTAACCATGCTTTTAATACATTCATCAAGGATAGCTTCAGTTCATGGGCAAAATCATTCTTGTAAAAATTTACATTGGTGAGAAAGAAGACATTTATGTTGACTGTTATTGATAGTACCAATAGTGCTTTTAGCAAATTTTTCCCAGTTTTCACATTTCTTGATATTTATATCTCAAAACCCTCAAAATTATGTTAGATGCAGCATGGACTTCCTCAGCATAGATGTTTTCTAGTAAGGTTGTTTGTTCATCTTTGATGTTTTCAGGGTTATTTCCATTTTCTCTATAGAGACATATTGAACTATGATATTATGGTCCAAATGTGATAGTTTCATGATCATTCTTTTTCACTTTTGAGGAATTTTATAATCCTGATACATATCTTTCCTAGATACTCTCTCTATTTTTTGTGTTCCTTAAGAGTATATTCTATGTTCTCTTCTTATTTATTTAATTATTCCTTTATGATCTTCATTGGATCATTATTCAATATACCATCCATATACCTCTTGTGAGGGTTCAAACAAGATTCTTGGAAGATGTCCCCTAGATTTTTATTTCTAGCTCTAATAATTCTTATGAGGTCAAGTCTTATATCAATTGTTGTAAAATTCTGACTGGATGCCATAAAGATATTTTTTCCCCTTCAAGGATCTTACATTTTAGTAATGGAAAAGCACATGTAAAAATGAAGATATGTGAGAAGTGTTGTGTAGGCCTGGGACAGAGCAAAACAAGGTCAAAGCTGGTCTATCAAAATCAAAGGGAGTTGCAGAAGTATAATTCATTTTCCAGAGGATTGCAGAAGAAGAGAGTGGGGGTGAACTACATGGTCAATATTCTCTGTTTTATCTGGAAAGACTTGTATGAACTGATGCTGAGTGAAGTGAGCAATAGATCTCTCCTCATATTGACTCACAAAGTCACCTGAATTTGAGCCTTGTTACCTATTTATTAGCTTATTACAATAGACTCCTAATTGATCATTCTACCTGAAGTATCACTCCTGTGCAGTCCACTCTCCACTTATACTGCCAAAGTGATATTGTTAAAGCATTTCTAAGCACCTAATCGGTCTCCTGCTCAAAAAATTTCTGCAGCAGACTCTTCAGAATAAAATACACACTCTTCTTCATTGTATTTTTTTAAGACATGACTTCTACCAATCTTTCTGGCATTAGTAAGCATTAAATTCATTAAACCCTTGGAGGAAAATAAGGAAATTGCCTCCAAGTTATTCTCCCAGCCTTGCATACATTTGTTTTTATTTTACTTTATTTTATTTTTTTTATTTTTTATATTTTTTATTAATTTATTTTGGTTTATCAACAATCACTTCCATGTGCTTTTCAGTTTAAAATATTTTTTCCCCTTCTACCCCACCACACTTCCCAAGATAGCACACAATCTGATATAGTCTACACATATACATTCCTATTACACATATTTTCACATTAGTGATGCTGTAAGTAAAAATTAGAACAAATAGGAGGAACCATCAAAAAGAGAAACAAATCTCAACAGAAGAGAAAAGAAAATAGCAATTCAACTTCTATAGCTCTTTCTTTGGATATGGATAGCATTTTCTATGACGAGGCATCTGGAGACATCTTAGATCCTTGTGTTGCTGGGAAGGGTTAATTTTATCAATATTAGTCATCGCACAACAGGGCTGTTATTGTGTACAACATTCTCTTGGTTCTTCTCACTTCACTCAAGATCACTCCATAAAAGTCTTTCCAGGTTTTTCTGAAATCATCATTTCTTTTTCTCTTTTCTTTTTTTACCTATTTTTTAAATTTTTTTAACATAAATTTACTTATTTTTTAGTTTTCAATATTTACTTCCATAAGATTTTGAGTTCCAAATTTTCACCCCATCTCAGCCTTCCCCCCACCCCTATATGGCATGCATTCTGAATATCCCTTCCCCTAGTCTGTCCTCTCTTCAATCTCTTCCCCCTTTCTCTTATCCCCTTCCCCTTCTATTTTCCTGTAGGGCAGGACAGACTTCTGTACCCCATTTCCTATATTTCTTATTTCCCAGCATCATGTGAAAACTTTTTTTTAACATATGTTTTTAAAACTTTGGGTTCCAAATCTTCTCCCTTCCTCCCTCCCTACCCACCCTCATTGAAAAGGCAAGCAACTCAATATAGGTTATAGAAGTGCAGTTATGCAAAGCATTTCCACAGTAGATATGTTGTGAAAATCTAACTCTGTTTCTCTTAATCCTATCCTGCCCTCCCATTTATTCTATTCTTTCTTTTGACCCTGTCCCTCCTCAGGGATAACCCCCTTTTTCATATGACTATAGATGGCTTTAATTTCTGCATCTGAGAACTGTCTGTTCACATCCTTTGACCATTTATCAATTGGGGAATGGCTTGTGTTCTTATAAATTTGTCTTAATTCTCTATATATTTTAGAAATGAGGCCTTTGTCAGAAAGACTGGTTGTAAAAATTCTTTCCCAATTTTCTACCTTCCTTCCAATCTTAGTTGCATTGTCTTGGTTTGTGCAAAAACTTTTCAATTTAATGTAATCAAAATTATCCAGTTTGCTTTTCATAATGTTCTCTATCTCCTGTTTGGTCGTGAATTCTTCTGTTCTCCATAGATCTGATAGGTAAACTATTCCTTTCTCTCCCAGTTTGCTTATAGTATCAGCCTTTATATCTAAATCATGAACACATTTTCACTTTATTTTGGTATATGCTGTGAGATTCTGGTGTACACCTAGTTTCTGCCATACTCTTTTCCACTTTTCCCTGCAGTTTTTTTTTTTCAAGGAGTAAATTCTTAATCCCAGAAGGTGGAGTCTTCAGGTTTATCAAATAATACATTACTATAGTCATTGACTACTGTGTCTTGCATATTTAACCTATTCCACTGATCCACCACTCTATTTTTTAGCCAGTACCAAGCAGTTTATTTTATTTATTTACTTATTTTTAGTACCAAGAAGTTCTGATGATTGCTGCTTTACAATACAATTTAAGATCTGGAACAGCTAGCCTACCATCCCCTGTATTCCTTTTCGTTAGTTCCCTTGATATTCTGGACATTTTGCTCTTCCAAACAAATCTTGTTATTGTTTTTTCTAACTCTATAAAACAATTTTTGGTAATTTGATTGGTACGGCACTGAATAAGTAAATTATCTTATGTAGAAAAATGTATTATATTATATTTATATATGTGATAGTATTTATCATATATCATATCATATTATGTCATATTAGATTAGATTAGATAAGATTAGATTAGATTTATTAGCTACATTAGATTAGATTAGATTTATTATATATATATATATATATATATATATGCCTACCCATAAGCAACAGATGCTTTCCCAATTATTTAGATCTGACTTTATTTGGGGGAAAAGTGTTTTGTAATTGTGTTCATAGAGTTCTTGGGTTTATTTTGGGAGTTAGACTCTTAAATATTTTATGATGTCTGCAGTAAGTTTAAATGGAATTTCTCTTTATATCTCTTGCTGTTGGGCTTTGTTAGTAATATATAGAAATGCTGATGATTCATGTGGGTTTATTTTATAGCCTGCAACTTTGCTAAAGTTGTTCATTATTTCAAGAAGTTTTTTAGTTGATTCTCTAGGATTCTCCAAGTATATCATAATGTCATCTGCAAAGAGTGATAGCTTTGTTTCTTCTTTGCCTATTTCAATACCTTCAATTTTGTTTTCTTCTCTTATTGCTAAAGCTAACATTTCTAGTAAGATATTGAACAACTGTGATCATGGACATCCTTGTTTCATCCTCAATCTTATTGGAAATGGTTCTAGCTTGTCCCCATTACATATGATGCTTGCTGAAGTTTTTAGGCAGATGCCATTTATTATTTTAAGAAACATTCCATTTATTCCTATGCTCTCCAGTGTTTTTAATAAGAATGTGTGTTGTATTTTGTCAAAAGCTTTTTCTGCATGTATTCAGATGATCATGTGGTTTCTGTTAGTTTTGGTGTTGAAATAATCAATTATGTTGATGGTTTTCCTAATATTGAATCAGCCCTGCATTCCTGGTATAAATCCTACCTTGTCACAGTGTATTATTCTTATGATAAGTTGCTGTAATCTATTTGCTAATATTTTTTTTAAATTTACATCTATATTAATTAGAGAAATTGGTCTATAATTTTCTTTCTCTCTTTTGCTTTTTCCTGGTTTAGATATCAGCACTATATTTGTATCATAAAAAGAATTTTGTAAGACTCCTTCACCTATTTTCTCAAATACTCTATATAGTCTTGGAATTAATTGTTCTTTAAATGTTTGATTGAATTCACGTGTAAATCCATGTGGCCTTGGAGATTTATTCCTAGGGAATTCATCAATGGCTTGTTCTATTTCTTTTTCTGAGACGGGGTTGTTTAAGTATTTTGCTTCTTCTGTTAATCTGGGCAATTTATATTTTGTGAATATGTACCCATGTCACTAAGATTGTCAAATTTGTTGGCATACAATTGGGCAAAATATTTCCTAATTATTGTTTTAATTTCCTCTTCCTTGATAGTAGCTTCACCATTTTCATTCTTGATACTAGTAATTTGGTTTTCTTCTTTCCTTCTTTTTAATTAAATTAACCAAAGGTTTATCTGTTTTATTGTTTTTTTTCATAAATACACCTCTTAGCTTCATTTATTGGTGCAATAGTTTTCTTAATTTCAATTTTATTAATTTTTCCTTTGGTTTTCAATATTTCTAATTTCATGTTTAATTGAGGATTTTTAATTTGTTCTTCTTCTAGTTTTTTTTTAGCTGTATGCCCAATTCATTGATCTCCTCTTTTTCTATTTTATTTATGTAAGCATTTAGAGATACAAAACTTCCTCTAAGAACTACTTTCACTGCATTCCATAAGTCTTGGTACGTTATCACATTTTTGTCATTCTCTTGAATGAAATTATTGATTGTTTCTAGGATTTGTTGTTTGAACCAATCATTTTTTAGGATTAGATTATTTAGTTTCCAATTATGTTTTAGTGTATCTTTCCATGCCCCTTTATTATATATAATTTTCACTGCATCGTAATCTAAAAAGGATGCATTTAATATTTCTGCATTTCTGCTTTGGATTATGAGGTTCTTATGCCCTAGTACATGGTGAATTTTTCTCCATTCTTTTCCACCCTGTTAATGCTTTTCTTTCCCCTTTTTTCTTTCCCCCACTCACTACTGTTTCGCTTTTGACCACCACCTCCTTCAGTCCCTCCTCCTTCTTTTATGCCTTTCTTGTTTCTTCCCCTTTACCCTTACTGCTTCTTTCCTCCTTTCTGTCCCCCTCCCTTTTCTTTCCCCTTTTCCCCTCTACTGCCTATAGGGCAAGTTAGTTTTCTATACCTAACTGATTATGAGCCAAAATCTGATGAGAATAAGGTTCAAACATTGTTCATCCCCATTCCTGCCTTCTCTCTGCTGTGATAGGTTTTTGTGTCTTTTCCTGTAATGTAATTTACCATTGTCTGCCTCCTCTTTTCTTAGTATATTTTCTTAGGTCAGACTAAGCCACTTACTTGGATCCATTTAACCCACTTGATTAGATTTTTTTTTAAATCTTTACATCAAAGTCAACTTATATCCACCCCCTTTATGTATACTCCTTTAACATGGTGTAATAGCAATTCAATTCTCAAGAGTTGCAAATGTCATCTTCCCTTGTAAGGATATAAACACTTTGCCCTTATTAACAACATATTATATCCTTCTGTCCCATTTACTTTTCAAGTCTCCTTGAATCTTGTACCTGAAGATCAATTTCTTGTTGAGCTATGGACTTTTTATCAGGAAGTTATGGAAGTCCCCTATTTCATTGAATATCCATCTCCTCCCCTGAAAGATCAAGCTGATTTTCACGGGATACTTGATCTTTGGTTATAATCCAAGCTCCTTTGCCTTATGGAATATCATGTTCCATGCCCTCCGGTATTTTAATGTAGAAGCTGCAATGTCCTGTGTAATCCTGACTGTGGTTCCACAATATTTAAATTATCTCTTTCTGGCTACTTGCAGTATTTTCTCTTTGACCTAGTAATTTTGCAATTTGGTTACTATATTCCTTGGTGCTTTCAATTTGGGGTCTTTTTCAGGAGGTGATCCGTGGATTCTTTCTATAGCTGTTTTACCTTGTGGTTCTAGGACTTCAGGGCAGTTTTCCTTTATGGTTTCCTGAAAGATACTGTCCACGCTCTTTTTTTTGTAATTTTCAGGTAGACCAATAATTTTTAAATTGTCTCTTCTGGATGGACTTTCCAGGTCAGTTGTTTTTACCAATGAAATATTTTATGTTTTCTTCTGTTTTTTTTTCATTTTTTTGTTTCTGTTTGACTGATTCTTACTCTCTCATAGAGTCATTGCTTTCCATTTATTCAATTCTAATGTTTAACAGACAGTTTTCTTCTATTAGATTTTGTAGTTCCTTTCCCAATTGGCCAATTGTATTTTTAAGGAATTTGTTTTCTTTCGTGTACTTTTTTTTTTTTTACAGTTGGCCAATTGTGTTTTTCAGGGTCTTGTTTTCTTCAGTGTACTTTTTTTTTCCCAATTGGCCAATTGCATTTTTTAAGAACTCTTCTGCCTCTCTCATTTGACTGTTAAAATCCTTCTTGAGTGCTTCTAAAAGACTTTTGGGGCTTCAGACCAGTTCATATTCCTTTTTGAGGTTGCAGACGTGGGTTTGTTGACAATGCTATTCTCTTCAGAATTTCTGCCTTGATCTTCACTCTTCTAATCATATGAGTCTGTGGTACACTTCTTTTTACTCATGGTGTTTCTTTATTCCCTAGCCTTTAAAGAGATTGAGCTCTCCTGCTAGAGAGCAGAGTGCATTGACCCAAGCTTCCTGTGTTGGGAGGCTAGGTCTTAGTCACTGGCTTTGTGTTCTGGAGCCTCTGACATTGGCCATAGGGTTCTGGCAGCTTACCTTGTATTGGGCTGGAATCTGCAAGGCTGTAACTTTCAGGCAATTCTAGGTTGCCTGCCTTTCCTTTCCCTTATCTTTCGTCAATTCTTTTAGATGGATGTTGCAGGGTGTTTATCTTTCTGGGGCTCTTCATAGTCTTGCTTCCCTTATTTTTACTGAGGCACTGGGAGACCAGTTTGCTGTAGAATGCCGAGGCACTAGGATCTCCACATGGTGTGCTAAAGTAGGACTTTCTGCTAAGTGGCTGGGGCACCTCCCATTCAGTACTGTTCCCCTTCCCCCAGGGCATGAAGGGCCTTTCCCGTTAATCCCTCAACCTATCTGGGTTATTGAACTGCTTCTGCCCGTCTTTCTTCTGGTTCAGCTCTTCCAGGCTTTTTCCTGGAGTGATATTTTCTGGGCTTTCAGAGGTTGATAGGGGAGGTTGAGAGCAACTACTTTTTACTCTGCCATTTTGGCTTCCCCTGTATACATTTCATTCATGCATTTTCTTCATACATATAAACACATATTTACATGTATATAAGGTCATAGAATATTTTGTTTAAAATGCATGTTTGTGTATACACTCACATGCAATTTAAAATATTTTCTGCTTTTTTTTTGAATGAAATTTTGATCAATCCACAAGCATTTATAGTCAAATCAAGCTAATCTTCTATTTCTCATAAATGACATTCCTACTCACACCACTGTGGTGGGTGCTTTCCCTTATGTCTAAAATGTACTCATTTCTCAGCTCAGCCTTTTAAAATACAAAGTTTCTTTCAAGGTGAGCTGAAAAGTCACCTCCTCCTATATGATGTCTTTCCATATCCTTAAATTTTTTTAGCATGTTGCTGTCAAATTACCTTGTAATTTTTTGTATGTCTTGGGTATGTCTGTAGTGTTTCCTTGTATATAAGTTTCTTAAAAATAATGACTATATTTATGTGCACATATATGTATATAATATATATAAATACTCATGTATATGTATATGTAACGACACCTATTTATATCCATATTTATCTAGCTACTTTCTCATACCTGGAACATAGTGGGCACTTAATAATTGTTTATTAATTCATAGTGAAAAGTAATTTCTACAGAAAATCCCAGTATATCCTTTCCATTTTTGTTATCATCATTTTAGTTTCTTGGCATCTGAGAGGCTTGATTTTGGAAATTGACTCAGCTGTTTACTTTCCCTCTGGGCTAGTTATTTAATCACAATGGGCCTGAATTCCCTTATCAGTAAAATGGGAATAATAATAGAAGCCAACTGCAAGGATCACTTTGAGAGTCACTTTAGTTAATATATGTAAAGCCACTTTCAAACCTTAAAGTAGGGGAAGGAAAAGCAATCAGCATTTACATAGAGCCTACTCTGTGGAAGACATTGTACTAAATGCTTTAAAAAATATATTTCATTTGATTCTCAGAATAGTTCTGTGAGGTAGGTTGCTTTGTGGATAATGGCTGTCATAGCTAGTTGTTAAGAAACATTTATTAAGTGCCTACTATGTTTCAGGCACTGTACTAAGTGCTGGAGATTAGAATAGAAAAAAAGATATCTGAAAGGAACTGCTATTTCTAAAATTCTTGGGTTCAGCATCCTGGTTCTGAACACAGGGGTCTTATGTGCACTGGTGTTTAAAGTGATGGTAGTAGTATGACTCCTCATACACATACCATCTCTTTCATTTCCCTTATGGTGTCATATTGCTTTACCTAGCTTCATCTGTATTGTCTAATAGTCTAACCTACAAACAAACAAACAAACACATACAAGAACTATTACTTAAGAAACCCTGTGTACAAATTACTCTGCTAGGTAACAGGGATGCAAACACAAAGATGAAAATAGCCCCTGATATATATACATACATACATACATACATACCTGCATGCATACATACATTCAGGCATGTGTATTTTAAGATAGAACAATGAGAGAGAGAGATAGGAGACAGACAGACAGATAGACAGACAGAGAAGGGGAGGGAAGGGGAAGGGGAAGAAGAAGAGAGCAGAGCAGAGGAAAGAAGAGGAAAAAGAAAAGGGAGATAGAGACAGGTAAAAGACAGACCAGACAAAGCTAAAAAAAGGCAGATAGAGAGGGAATATATAGAGAATAAGAGAGATAGTTATAGAGAGAAATCAAACATGAACAAGTTGGAAAATCATAAAAGTTGAGGAGGTAGAAAGTAAGGTTAGACTTCAATAAAGGTAAGATTTTTAAGTGGTAGAGATTTAGATAGATTGGTTGATTGACAGATAATTAATAAGTGAGCATTTTGTGTTTCAGGCACTGTGCTAAGTGCTCAGAAAAACAAACAAGCAAATAACAATAACAAAAACCAAGATATTCTCTATTCCCAAGGAGCTTGAATATAAATGGTAGATTAAAATTGAAAATTGGGACATATGGACACTCACAGAGATAGTCAGAAAATGAGACAGATGCCTAAATCCCTAAATGTGATGACAGGGTAAAAGATCACCTATTAAAACCCAAGGTTGTTCAAGACATGAAGTCCATGATTCTGGTGGGGAGGAAATAGAGATGATGTCTGGAGAGTGAGCAAAGTGGTTTGTAGATGTCTGGGAAACAAGATTAAATTCTGGATCTGAGGGAAAACAGCAGAAGAGCTCACCTCTAAGAACAGGAGATAGTTACAGGAGTGTTCAAATTTGTGGTGAAGAGTTTTTGAGTAGCCTGTGCATGGCTGCAGAATTAGAAGATGAAATGTCCATTTTAGGGAATATCAAGTAAACTAGGTCCATTTTAAAATAGAATGTGCAAGCAAATGTAATATAAAGGAATACTGGAAAGATAAACTGGAACTACATTGGAAGTCCCAAGTTAGTATTCTATTCCCAAGGAAATATAAAGTCATTGGATATTTTGACAAGGGTAATACTATTGTTTTACCTATACTTTAGGAATATTATTTTCCTTTTTTTTAATTAATTAATTTTTAGTTTTTAACATTCACTTCCACAAGCTTTTGATTTCCAAATTTTCTCTCCACTTCATCATACATTCTGAATACCCCTTCCCCTAATCTTTTTTTTTTTTTTCTATTCAGTTGTCGTTCCTTTTGTAGGTCTATGACACTTTGTTAAGGTAGGAGTCTGCTTCTAGTGTGGAGAACGTGCTGTCCCAAGCTTTGAGGGTTTTGTGTGGCTGTTTTCAGAGATATTTCTAGGGACCTGTAAATTTTCTGTTCTCCCAAGTTGATACGATCAAGGGCAAGGTATTTATTCCTTTCTTGGCCTGTCCTCTGGTCTATGAGTTCTGCCTTGGAACTGTGAGGATTCACTCTCCACTGCCACTACAAGCTCCACCAGGCAGTGCTCCTCCTTGCCCCAGGATTGTGACCCAGATCCAAGCATGATCATAAGGGAATTCTGCCTCAGCATCAGTAAAGAGATCCCTGCAATGTCCTTCTGATCAGCAACTTGATTCCCCCACCATCTGTGGGCAGAGAGCTCAGGAAGCAGCCATTGCCCTAGAGCTGTGCTGGGACTGGGGCTGGGACCGAGCTAGTCTCTCACCACAGTCAGACAGACTTTTCCTACTGTTCTTCTAAGTTGTCTTTGGTGTTTGTGGGTTGAGAAGTCCAGAATCAAATTAGGTCAATCTGTGTTAGCATATTTTGGAATTATAACTGGTTTCTTTAATTGTTGACTATAAACCAGAAAGAAATCAACTCAGAAAAAAAGTACAGCCTCTATTATAAATCAGTAAAGTTTAGAGCACAATCCACAAAAAGACAGATTGAAACAAATTTACAACTCAAGATAGCCTAGATGGTTGATCAGAAAGGTATAGCGTGCCAAGAAGAGAGAAGAGTGCAGTTTGGCTTTGGCAACACAGGGAAAACAGACCTCAGTGAAACTAAAGCAGGCCTCAGAGGACTGAATCTCATGCAACTGTGACAGTTTCCAGACTTTTCAACCCACAAATGCCAAAGACAACTTATTAGGTCAGTGGGAAAAGTCTATGTCTGCAGTGAGAGAGAAAAATGTGGTTCCAGCACCAGTCTCTGAGTTTGGCCCCCAGGGTAGCAGCTGCTTCCAGAGGTTCAGGCACAGACTGAGGGGGAATCTGGTGGCTAATCAGAGGGGGATTGTTAGGATCTCTTTGTTGGTGCAGGATTCTCTTGCTTTGCCCATGCTTGGATCTGGGTCACAGTTCTGGGTGGTGGTCCTGGGGCAAGGAGAAGTGCTAGCATGAGGAAACTTGTAGTGGTGATGTAGAGTGAATCTCCTCACAGTTTCAAGGCAGAAAAGAGTGCTTGTGATCACTCATTGATGAGCACAGGCCAGGAAAGAAGTAAAAACCTTGCCCCTTGTCATACCACCTTGGAAGAACTGAAAATTTATAGGTCCCTAGAAGAATCTCTGAAAATACCTGCAAAAACCTCCCAAAGCTTGAGCAATACATTCTCCACATTAGAAGCAGGCCACTACATTAAAAAAGAGTTTATAACTCTTATATTTGGCTGGATCAAGAGCAAGCAGAGCAAATATAATCAGACCATAGAATCTTACTTTGGAGACAAAGAAAATCAGAGCATACAACCAGAAGAAGACAACAAAATAAAAACTCCTACATCCAAAGCCTCCAAGAAAAATACAAATTGGTCCCAGGCCATGGAAAAGCTCAAAAAGGATTTTGAGAAGCAAGTAAGATAAGTAGAGGAAAAAGTGAAAGTAATGCAAGAAAGTCATGAAAATCAAGTCAACAGTTTGCTAAAGGAGACCCAAAAAATACTGAAGAAAATAACACCTTAAAAAATAGCCTAACCCAAATGGCAAAAGAGGTCCAAAAAGCCAAGGAGGAGAAGAATGCCCTCAGAAGCAAAACTGGTCAAATGGAAAAGGAAGTCCAAAAGCTTACTGAAGAAAATACTTTCTTAAAAATTAGACTGGAGCAACTGGAAGCTAGTGATTTCATGAGAAATCCACACACTTTAAAACAAATCCAAAAGAATGAAAAAATAGAAGACAATGTGAAATATCTCACTGGAAAAACAACTGACCTGGAAAATAGATCCAGGAGACTGAATTTAAAAATTATTGGTCTATCTGAAAGCCACGATCAAAATAAGAGTTAGACATCATCTTTCAAGCAATTATCAAGGAAATTTGCCCTGATATTTTAGAACCAGAAGGCAAAATAGAAATTGAAAGAATCCACCAATCTCCTCCTGAAAGAAATCCCCAAAAGAAAACTCCTAGGAATATTGTAGCCACATTCCAGAATTCCCAAGTCAAGGAGAAAACATTGCAAGCAGCCAGAAAGAAACAATTCAAGTATTGTGGAAACACAATCAGGATTTAGCAGCTTCTACATTAAGGGACTGGAGGGCTTGGGAAATAATATTCCAGAGGGTGAAAGAGATAGAATTACAACCAAGAATCACCTGCCCTGCAACACTGAAAAAAAAATCAGCAAAGTTTGATATCTCTTAAGCAATCTTTGCAAATTGTAAACTACAAAAGTGATTAAAATGTCTCCATCAGTTGTTCATAGCCCATAACAATGATTATTACCATCAAAAATATGATCAAACTTATCAGTGCCTTACTTTGTAAACAGAAGCTTACTGTAATGGCAGAGAATATTTTTTTTCTCTAAAGCTATTTTTTGGGATACTTTCCCCATCTTATATGATGTTAGGATGAAATGGTAGGATAGAAAAAAAAGAACTGAAAGCCTCAGAAAGGAGTTGAAAAAGGCCCAATGTAATATAGCTACATTTTACCCATGTAAAATATCATATCATAAACAAAAATAGCTATTGCAAAATAGCTATGAAAGTAAGGTGGATACCCATTCAAATAATACAAAAAGTACACAGTGAGTCAGAGAAAAGTTAAGAAAGAAAACATGCTCTCTGATGAGCATGCTTCCAAAACCCTAGTGTGCTTTGGAATAAGTCAGAGAAATGAAAAATCTATGAGTCCTGTAGGAAGCCTGTAGAAGATAAGACTTTAGTTGGAAATTAAAGGAAGCCAGGGAAATCATTAGTCAGAGCAGAGAAAAGAGAGTCTTCCACCAATGGGATAGACCCAGAGAAAATACCAAGAGTTCTACCTAAGCTAATTTACTTATTCAGTGCCATACCAGTCAAACTACCAAAATTTTATTTTATAAAGCTAGAAAAAATAATAGCAAGATTCATTTGGAGGAGCAAAATGTCCAGAATATCAAGGGAACTAATGAAAAGAAATGTAGAGGAAGATGGCCTAGACATTCCAGATCTTAAATTGTATTATAAAGCAACAATCATTAAAACTACTTGGTACTGGCTAAGAAATGGAGTGCTGAATCAGTGGAATAGGTAAGGTATGCAAGACACAGTAGTCAATGACTATAGTAATCTCCTATTTGATAAACCCAAAGACCCCAGCTTTTGGGATAAGAGCTCACTATTTGACAAAAGCTGCTGGGAAATCTGAAAAAGAATATGACAGAAACTAGGCATAGACCAAAATCTCACACCATATACCAAAATAAACTCAAAATGGGTTCATGAGTTACACATAAAGGTTCATACTGTAAGCAAACTGGAAGAGCAAGGAATAGTTTACCTATCAGATTTATGAAGAACACAAGAACTCATGATCAAAGAGGAGACAGAGAACATTAGGAAATAAAAATCGATAATATTGATTACATTAAATTGAAAAGTTTTTGCACACACAAACCCAATGCAACCAACATTAGAAGAAAACTTGAAAATTGGGAAAGAATTTTTACAGCCAGTGTCTCTGATAAGGGCCTCATTTATAAAATATAGAGAGAACTGAACAAAATGTATAAGAATACAAGTCATTCCCCAATTGATAAATGGTCAAAGGATATGAACAGGCAGTTCTCAGATGAAGAAATTAAAGCCATCTATAGTCACAGGAAAAAAATGTTCTAAATTACTATTGATTAGAGAAATGCAAATCAAAACAACTCTGAGGTACCACATCACATCTATCAGATTGGCCAACATTACAAAACAGGACAATGATAGTTGTTGGAGAAGATGTTAGAAAATTTGAACATTAATGCATTGTTGGTGGAGTTGTGAAGTGATCCAACCATTTTGGACAGCAATTTGGAACTATGCCCGAAGGGTTATAAAAATGTGCGTACCATTTAATCCAGCAATGCCACTTCTAGGGCTGTATCCCAAAGAGATCATAGAAATGGGTAAAGGACCCACATATACAAAAATATTCATAGTAGTTCTTTTTGTGGTGGAAAAGAATTGGAAATTGAGGGGATGCCCATCAGTTAGGGAATGGCTTAACAAGTTGTGGTATATGAATGTAATGGAAGACTTTTGTGCTATAAGAAATGATGAGCAGGCAGACTTCAGAAAAACCTGGAAAGATTTGTATGGACTGATGCTGAGGGAAGTGAGCAGAACCAGGAGAATGCTGTACACAGTAAAAGCTATGTTGTGCAATGACTAAAGTTGTTAGACTTAGCCCTTCTCAGCAATGCAAGGATCTAAGACATCTCCAAAGGTCTTATAATGAAAAATGCCTTCGACATCCAAAGAAAGAACTATGAAGTTTGAATGTAGGTCGAAGCATACCATTTGTTATTTTTTTTTAAATTCTGTTCTGTTTTGTTTCCTCTTTCTGGTGGTTCCTTCTATTGCTTCTAATTCTTACTTACAACATGACTAATGTGAAAATATGTTTAATAGGGATGTATAGGTATAGCCTATATCAGATTGTGTACAGTCATGGGTAGGGAGTGGAGAGGGAGGGGGACAAAAATTTAAAACTCAAAAACTTATGGAAGTGATTGTTGATAAATCAAAATAAATTAATAATAATAAAAAAGAAAATAAGAAGAGTTGAGAGAGGAACAACCTGGAGGCTAGTGTCACTGGATCTAATAGGGCAAGTCTTCAGAGATAGGAGCACCTGATCATCTTCCTGAGGAACCTGCCAAAAAGCAACAGTTAGAACTGAATATGGAACAACTGATTGGTTTAGCATTGTAAAAGATGTATATTAAGGCTGTCATCTCATTAATTTAACTTATATGTAAGAGCACGACATGCAAAATGCCATAGTGAATGAATCAAAATTTGGAATTAAAGTTGTTAGGTGAAATAACAACCATCTCAGATCTACAGACCATATGAATCTAATGAGTTAAAGTAAAGAAGAATTAACAAGTGTATTAATGAGGATGAAACAGGAGATTGTAAAAGCTGGCTTAAAGCTTAACATCAAGAACATTAAGATCTTGGCAACTGTTCATATCACTTCTGGCAAAAAGAGTAAGAAGAAATAGAAGCAGTGACAGATTTTACATTCTTGGGCCCAAAGATCACTGCAGATGGCAACTGCAGCCATGAAAAGAAAAGATGCTTGCTCTTTGGAAAGAAAGTTTTGACAAATCTGGACAGCATACTAAGAAGCAGAGACACTACCTTGCTAATAAAGGTGTGTATAGTCAAATCTACGTGTTTTTTTTTTTCAAGTAGCAATATACGGCTGTGAGACTTGGAGTACAAGGAAAATGAAGTAAGGGAAAATAGACACTTTTGAATTGTGGTGCTAGAGAAGACTTTTGAGAGTTCCTTGGACAGCAAGGAGATCAAATCAGTCGACACATGGAGAAATTAATTCAGGATATACATTGGAAGGTTAAATGCTGAACTTGAAACTTAAACAATTTGGCCACATAATGAGAATATAGGACTCAATGAAAACACCCTGATGTTGTGCAAGTTTGAAGGCAAAAGAAAAGAGGGACATCAAAAGATGAGCTGGGTAGACAGTGTAATTGAAACAATGAACATTAGCTTGGACAGCCTATGGGAGATAGTAAAGGACAGAAGGGCCTGGTATGGCCTAAATGTCCATAAGGTCATGAAAAGTCAGATTAACTGAATGACTAAACAATAATAAAATAAAGTACATTAATTGTATTAAAATAATAACTTGTTTAACTTCATACAATGCAGGTAAAATATCAATGTTCATGCAGGTATTACTGTTTTTGTCTTTCATTGTTTAATGGGCTCCATTGTGACCAACATATTACTTTTGACTGCCTAAAGGTATAAATTCTGAGTATTATTTAAGTGAATGGGAGTAGTGGAAGAAGGGTTCCAGTGTGTCATTCAATTATATGAAGATAGACATGGATTGATGGAATAAATGAACTAATTAAAAATAATTTAACCTACAACTAAAAACTAAATGATAACTGGCTCAAACATAGTAATTTTTTTTTTTTTGAGGAATACAGAGTCCTCTAGAACTGGAAAAAACAATAATATTGAAAATCATCAATCTCTGTGGAAATATTTGATTTAATTGACTTAAAAACACTATAAATCAGTGATGCAAAAAACAAACTTTTTTTTTCATTTACTATAAATATGTGAAGATAAGTTAAAAAAAAAAGCCAGTTACTTGTAAAAGTACAACTCTGTATAGAATTGCTAATACATTCTATGAGAATAATGTACCTTAAGCACATGTGAATCATAAGATAGAAGAAAGCATAGGGATATAAAGGTAGTGCTACCTTTTCAGATTATAATACATAATGTATTCATATTAAGAAAATGAATGACACCCTTCTTTTGAAAACAAAAAGAAGTAGTTCATTGATTTTAATTTTCCATGTAGACAATAAAGCCTATACAAATGGATTCTAAAAAAAATGACTAGTGTATTGGGCTCTTTGGAGAGGCATAATTATGCACTACAAAGAAATTAATTATTTTTAGTTGCAGTACAGAAAAAGAATTCAACCTACTGTATTCATCCCCTAAGAAATTAAAATTTTATAGATAACAATGGCCATTCTGAGTATTTTTCTATTGCTCAAGAAATGCAGTATTCTTTGAGTATTGGATAGGTCCATGTGGTTAATTTTTTCTTCTTCTTTAATACAACTTTCCAAATCCTCCTGTGTTGCTGTTGCTGTTGCTGTTGTTCTTCAGTTGTTTCAGTTATGTCCAACTATTTGAGTCCCCATCTGATGTTTTCTAGGCAAAGATACTGAAGTGGGTTTCCATTTCTTTCTCCAGCTCATTTTACATATGAGGAACTGAGGCAAACTGGGTTATGTGTGTTGCCCAAAGTCACATAGCTAGTAATTGTCTGAGGCTAGATTTGAATTAATTTCATCTGAACTCGAGATCTTGCATTCTATCCACTGCACTACCTGCCTGCCCATGTCTTGGTGGCAATATGCTTCTAAGTGAAGAATATTTCTTTAACAAATAAGCAATAATATCTTGATTATTTCATTTAAGTCAACAAACACACCAGATGGTACTCTCTGTAACACTTCAGGACACAAAATGCATGCCAACATGATGTTACCAACTAAATCAATGCCATCCTTGATTGTTAATGTCCAAGAATAAATGTTTGTATGAGAAAAACAAAATGGTAAATTAAATTGCCAAAATTAAATCTATCTAGAAACTGTGCTGATGAATAATTTAGTCTTTAAAATTTAGTACCTACTAGTTGTAGTATTGTAAACATCAAGTCAAAAATGAACTTGAGAAAAATCACTTGAGAATCATTGACATTAGTCATTCACTTGGGTAGTGTGAGTTACTTCTGGATGTTTACCAACTTGAGGAAACAATATCCCTTACTTGAATAGTTTCTTTTTTTATATATATCATTACTGAAAAAAAAATAAACACTAAAGAATAACAGTACAAACAAGTTTAACAGTTTTGCTAACAATGTATTTGTCAGTGTTATGTAGCCATTAAGAGTTATTTCACAACCTCAAAAAAGACAAAGCTGAGGGAGGAAAGAGGGGAGGAAGGAAAGAAAGAAGGAAGGAAAGAAGAAAGAAAACAAGTATTTATTAAGTTCCTGTTCTGTGTCAAGCACTTTGCTAAGTGATTTACAAATGTAAGTTCTTTGATCCTCATAATGACCTTCAGGAGATCCTATTATTAACCTAATTGTATAGTTTAAGAAACTGAGATAGAAAGGGAAAATGAAATGCATGCGCTCAAAAAGGAGGAGAAGGAAAATATTTTTTCTTTTGAAATACTGGTTACTAAAGAGAGCATGAAAGTATAATCTTTAGGGAAATTTTCCTTATAATTGAGAACATATCATCTTTGTCACTGAAACACATCCATCCTACTATTTTTACTAAGCATAATCTCATCCTTCCAGTTACCCATTTTCTAAACCTTGGAATTGTTCCTCATTCTTCCCTTTTCCAAATATCCACATCCAATAAGTGTCCAAGTCTCTTTGACTTTGCTTCTGAAAAATCTCCCATATCTTGTATGTTTCCTCCATCACTTAGCTACCATTCATCCATTGAACCATCCATCAACCATCATCATCATCATCATCATCATCATCATCATCATCATCATCAATCATCATCATCATCTATATATAGTGCTTACTATGTGCCAGGCACTGTGTTAACCACATCATAATTCTTAACTCATTTGATCCTCACAATAACCCTGGAAGGTAGTGCTTTATTGTCCATATTTTAAATGTGAAGAAGCTGAGACAAAAAGAAGTAACTTGCCCAAGATCACCCAGCTAGTAAGTATCTGATTCTAAATTTGAGCTCAGGTCTTCTTGACTTGCGGTGCTCTACCCATCATACCACCTATCTGCTCACAAATCTTCACCTCTTGCCTGGACTACTGCAAAAAGTGAATAATTCATCTCTCTTTTTCCATCTAACTCCTTCCATATTCTCTATTGAATTTTTTTTTAAAGTTTCACTTTGAAAAATTCTAATATTCATTTATTTTTAACTTTTCTTCCTTGAAATTTCAGTTCCAAATTCTCTCCTTTCCTATAGCTTTTATATCTCTATTATAGGGAAACCGGTGAGGTATCTAGAGATGATGATAATTAACAAAAATGGGGATAGAGAGAAGACTTAGAAGATCATGTATTTGAAGATATGTCCTAAGGAAGTGGAGTTGGGATTTCTCTGCCTGGTCACATAGATAAGAATAGGTACTAAAAGGTGGAAGTAGCAACATGGAAGCTTTTAGTTCAGTGTCAGCCTTTTTAGAAAACACATGTGATTTGAATACATACATGAAGGGGAAACTCACATTTCCAGTGTTATAGACACTCAGTGGTATTATAAAGCTATTTTCTTTTAAGCCTAATAAAATAATGAATTGAGCATTAAATTTGGAGTTAGACAGACCTAACTATAAATCCTGCCTCATGGACTTATTAAATATGTAATATAGGCTAGTCATGTAACATATGACAACTTCTATTTTGACATCTGTAAAATAATATAATAAAGGCATGTAACACTTAGCATTGTGATTAGCATTAAGTGAAATAATAACAAGTCTTTGAAAACTCAATGATCTGTGTAAATCATAGATAATAATAATAATAATTTTCTCTGTTGCTTTATAATGTGAATTTAACTATGTCATGGTCTGCTAGAGACAGTCATCCTTCCAACACCCAATTTACAAGTGTTTTAACTATATTGTCTGCTTCTTCTAAGCTTAAAAAAAAACCTTTTTTTCATCATGAACTTATTTCTGTCCCCAACAATGCAGAAGAAAGATTAGAATCATGCTATATGATTGTTGCATGGGTATGCTACCAATCATAACACAGATATTTATATAAAATGTAACTTTTCTTCTTTTTATGTATATTATTAGATAAAAAGTTGCAGACGCAGATTTCTGATCTATGTTTAATGCCATTAATAACTTCAGTCAGTCATTCAGGAAAATTTAAGTACCCACCATCTACCAGACATTCTTAAGTTCAGGATACCAATCCAATACTAATTATCAAAGGAAGAAAGTTATTTAAAAGGAATTTTAAAATGAATATATTCTGAATAATGAGGGTGAACAGGAGATTACAATATTGCTTTTTTTAACATGCATTGCCAGGAGTCCTAGGAGACAAATTGCTGGAGTAAGGCAGGGAATCATGCAACTTCAACCAAATTCACCTCTAAACAATTATAAAATAGTAACTCAAAATGAATTATGGAAGGGTAGAACCAACAAGAGAGGGTGAGACAATTCCCTAGCCCAACACAACTTGGAAGGTTGGCAAGAAAAGTCCATCTCACTCTGGTAAATGGGAACACAGTCCAAGACAGGTAGTGTCTGGGCAAGCCAACAGCAAGTCATGTCCAAGCAAGTAAAAGGGAGTTTCTGATGCCCAGCAAAGGTAAGTGACCTAGGCCCTGTGGCCCTGGTGTGGCACCTGGTGAGTAGCCAGACCACCCATCCTAATTCTTGTACCCCCTAAAACCCCTAAGGACCAAGCAAAGTACCAGGTCCATGAAGAGATTTTTCACAGCATTAGAAAAGTAACCAGCCCCTCCTGCTGGGCCTGGAAGAGAAGTATACAAGTAGTTAGGCACCCCATAACCCCAACAACAGCAACAGTCAACATTTAGGCAGCAGCACAGGACAGGTGAGTGGCCACATATGCTTCAGGGTGCAATGTGAGGCAAGACTCCCACGCAGCACCAAGGAGGCAACCAGGCCCTCTGTGGCAAGGCACAGAACCAAGCGACCAGCATTACCCAGCACAACACCAAGTGAGCATCCAGCTCCCCTCCTCCTGAAACCCTGGTGAAGCACCAGGACCCCTCCACACTCACACAACACAAGGCAAGCATCAAGGGCCTACAGCAACTGGTACAAGAAGTTTGGGAAAATGTCTGTCCACCCCCTGAAACAGAGTTAAACTTTAAAAGTAACAAAATAGGCTAGAAGAAATAAGAAAAAATGACCTGCCAATACAAACTATTATAGTGACAGGAAAGAAAAAGACACAAGCTCAATATAGGATTATGATATTAAAACTCCTACATTCAAAGCCTCAAAAAAAAAAAAAAACATAAGAGTTAGTCTCAAGCCCAAAAAGAACTCCTAGAAAAATTTTTTTAAAAGTTTTTAAAAATCAAATAAAAGAAGTAGAAGGAAAATAGGGAAAAGAAATGAGAGTGATGCAAGAGAATAAAAAAAAAAAGACTCAGTAGCTTGCTAAAGGAAGCACAAAAAATTTGTAGACAAATTCCAGAGTTTCCAGGTCAAGGAGAATATATTGTAAGCAGCCAGAAACAAGCAATTCAAGTACTGCAGAAACACAATTAGGATAACGCAAGATTTAGAAGCTACTGCATTAAAGGACTAGAGGGGTTGGAATATAATATTCCAGCGGTCAAAGGAGATAGGATTACAGCCAAGAATCACCCACCCAGAAAAACTGAGCATAATCCTTCAGGGAAAAAATGGACATTCAGTGAAACAGAGGACTTTCTAGCATTCTTTATGAAAACACCAGAGCTGAATAGAAAATTTGACTTTCAAATGCAAGACTCAAGAGAAGCATTAAGAGTTAAATAGAAAGGAGATATCATAAGGGACTTATTAAGGTTGAACTGTTTACATTCTTACATGGAAAGATGATATTTGTAACTCATGAGACCTTTGTCAGTATTAGGGTAGTTGGAGGGAAAAAATTATATGTATATATATATATACACACACACACACACAAACACACATGCATATACATATGTCATGTTTGTATAGATAGATGATAGACACATACATACATACATACATACATAGATACTTGGATAGATAGATACATAGATACATAGATAGATGACGCAGGGTGAATTGAAGATGAAAGGGTGATATCTGGAAAATAAAATTAAGGGGTGAGAGAGGATAATATTAGGAGAAGGAAAAACAACGGAAGAATGGTGTAAAATATCTCATATAGAACAGACAAGAAAAGGCTTTTACAGTGGAGGGGAAATATGAAGTTGAGAGGGAATGAGAGAATGTTATTCGCATTGGATTTGGTTTAAGGAGGGAATAACGTACACATTCAGTTGAGTATGGAAATATATCTTACACTACAGGAAAATGGGGGGAAAGAGGATAATAGAGCAGAGGGTTGATAGAGGGGAGGGCAGATCGAGGGAGGGAAACAAATCAGAAGCAAACACTGCTGAGAAGAGACAGGGTCAAAAGAAAGAATAGAATAAAAGCGGGGGACAGGATGAGGGGAAATACAGTTTGGCACAACATGACTGCTACGAAAGTGGTTCACATAACTACACATGTATATCCTGTATCAGGTTGCTTGCCTTCTCAATTAGGGTGGCTGGGAAGGGAGGAAGGGAGAAAATTTGGAACCCAAAGTTTTGAAAACAAATGTTTAAAATTGTTTTCACATGTAATGGGGAAATAAAAAATACAGGCAATGGGGTATAGAAATTTATCCTGCCCTACAGGAAAATAGAGGGGAATGGAAATAAGAGAAGGAGAAGGGAAGGTAGATTAGGGGAAGGGTATTCAGAATGCGTGCTTTCTTGGGATGCGGGGAGGGATGAAATGTAGAGAAAATTTCTAACTCAAAATCTTGTGCAGGTGAACATTGAAAACTAAAAATAAATTAAATGAAAAATTAAAAAAAATTGAGAAGATAAAAAAGCAGAGGATCAGGTAGCTTGGAAAATAATATTCTGGAAAGCAAAGGAGCTAGAATTACAAACCAGGACCATCTATGCAGCAAAATTGAATATGATCCTTCATGGGAAAAGAAAAGATATTTAATGAAATAGAAGACTCTGAAGCATTCCTGATGAAATAGACCAGAACTGAATAACAACAACAAATTTCAAATGAAAGGCACAATAGAAGTATACAAAGGTAGAAAGGAAAGAGAAAGCACAAGGGATCAAATAAGGCATAGCAGTTCACACACCTGGATGGAAAGATGCTACTTATAACTTTTTGTGTGTGAGGCATTTGGAGTTAAGTAACTTGCTCAGTGTCACACAGCTAGTGAGTGTTATGTGTCTGAGATTTGAACTCAGTTCCTTCTGACTCCAGGGTCATTGGTCTATCCACTGAACCACCTAGCTTCCCATTATCTCTTTTAATTAGGTCTATTTTTGCTTTTGCTTTTTCTGAGATAAGCATTGCCACCCCTGCTTCTTCTTCTTCCTTTTTTTTTACCTTAGCTGAAGCATAATAGATTCTGCTTGAGCCCCTTACCTTTACTCTGTGTGTACCCCTCTGATTCAGATGTTTCTTATAAACAACATATTATAGGATTCTGTTTTTTTTTATCCACTCTGCTATCCACTTTTATTTTATGGGAGAGTTCATCCCATTCACATTCACAGTAATAATTACTACCTGTGTATATCCCTCCATCCTATTCTTCCTCCCACTTGTCCTCTCTCTCCTTTCACCCTTGTGCTCCTCAGCAGTGTTTTCCTCCTGTCTACCACCTCCCCTGATCTTCCCTCCCTTCTATCAGTCCCAACCCCCCCAGTTCATCTTTTCCCCTCCTACTTCTCTGTCAAGAAAGATGAATTTCTATATTCAAACAATTGTATAAATTATTGCCTCTTTGAACTAATACTAATGAGAGTAAGTTTCAAGTAAGGCTCATGGCCCACCATTCTATTATCCCCTCCACTGTAACACATTTTCCACACTCTTCATGTGAAGTAATTTACCCTATTTTACCTCTCCCTTCCTTCTGCACCCATTGTGCTCCTTTTTCTCATCCTTTATTTTTTTTATATTGTTGCCTTCAATTCACCTTATACCAGTACCCTCTGTCTATGTAGATTCCTTCTACCTATACTATTACGTATACAATTTTTAAGAATTACAAGCATCAGGGCAGCTAGTGGTGCAGTTGATAGAGCACTGCCCCAAGAGTCAGGAGGACCTCAATTCAAATCCGGCCTCAGACACATAATGTTCATTAGCTGTGTGAAGCTGGGCAAGTCACTTAATCCCATTGCCTAACCAAAAAACAAAAACAAACAAACAAAAAACCTACAATTATCCTTTTCTCGTGTAGGGATGTAAGTAGTTTAGTTCTATTGAATTAATTATGTTTTCTTTTTTCCTTTTTACCTGTTTATGCTTTTCTTGACCTACTAGAGGTCATTTTTTTTTTTGTTTAGTTCTGGTCTTCTCCTTATGAAAGCTTGAAATCCTTCTTTTTCATTGAATGACCATTTTCCCCCTTGATGTATTATGCTTAATTTTGCTAGGTAAGTGATTCTTTGTTGTAGTCCTATATCTTTTGCCTTCAGGAATATTTTGTTCTATGACCTTATGTCCTTTAATGTTGCAGCTGCCAAGTCCTGTGTATTCCTGATTGTGAATTCCTGATATTTGAATCTTGTTCTTTCTGGCCACTTGTAGTTTGTTTTCCTTGACCTGAGAGTTATGAAATTTGGCTACAATGTTCTTTGCTTGTTTGTTTGCTTTTTGGGGGGCATATTTTTTGCTGAGGTGAATGTTGGACTCTTTTCATGCCCTTTTTGCCCTTTGATTCCAGGACATCAGGTCAGTTTCACTTAATAATCTCTTGTAAGATGCTGTCCAGGACCTCCTTTTGATTATGGCTTTCAGGTAGTCTGATGCTTCTGATATTTTCTCTCCTGCATATATTTCCCCGATTATTTTTCCCCATGAGGTATTTTATATTTTCTTCCTTTTTATGAGTCTTTTTATTTTTTTAAAATTTTACTTGATAGCTTCCACTTGCCCAATTTGAATTTTTAAGGTGTTGCTTTCCTCAATTAGCTATCATACATTTGACCAATTGTACTCTTTAAGGAGTTGTTTTCTTCAGTGGATTTTTGTATCTTCTTTTCTATTTGACCAATTTGACTGTTGAAGCAGTTTTGCAAGATATTGACTCTTTTTTTTGTAATTCTCTTGCATTTCGTTTCCAAATTTTTCTCATTTCTTTTCTAAATTTTTCTTCTATCCCTTTTTTATGATTTTGAATCTCCTTATGGAAATATATTTTGCATGACTTCACATATATAATTGGTACCACATTGCTTGTTTTCTCAATGAGTGAGGGAAGGGCAAGAGTGTGGGACAAAATTTGGAATTCAAACTTCTTTAAATTTATTTTAAAACAGAAAAAAAAATTTTACTGTCTTTGTCTATGTGTTCAAGAGAGAGAGACAAAGAGAGAGAGAGAGAGAGAGAGAGAGACATAGGGAGAGATAGAGAGAGAATCACTGAAAAGAACTAAAGTATTAATATGCATGTAGGAGTGACTCTGGGGAAAATGAAGGAAGAACAACTTTCATGCTCTTTTCTTACCAATATGCTAATTCTATCCTTTACCGAACAGAATTCTACTGAGAAATTGCTGTCTTTGTGCAACACCTTTTACCCTCCACAATGAAACAATATATTGATTCTATGTTAATCAAATATTTCTTTGTTATTTTTTCCCGAGCTAATTCTAACCCCAGCATAAAATATTGATATATAACTAATATTTGTTTTCACTGGTCAATCATTCTTTAGGTGAATTTCACATATAATTAGCTGTGAAAGCACTCTTAGGAGAAGCAAAGTTGGTGGCACTTTAGTTTTCAAGTTTAATAAGGAGACAGGTGTTATAGTGGTATTAATATTATGAATAGAAAAATGATTTTGATATAAGATAAAGCAGAATATAAAGTTTACAAAATGGAAGACCTGACAAAATAGAGTAAGGTATTTGAATACAGAACAATTAATTATTTATCTCATACTCCTTCATGTAAGACATTGCTATGTAATTAAAAATAAAAGAAACAGGCTTTAATTTTAATTAATAATACTTAAGAGTAGTATGCAATCAACATATGCCAATGAGATTTGTAAGGAGCTAAAGTATAATCCTGAAAAATTAACTCTGATTTAGGGTTGGCCTATCCTTGCCAATCCCTGCCATCATAACTTTTTAAGGCCTTCTTCTTAATTTAAAGTAAATTTTACTATTACTAGAACTTCATTTCATTGTTGATGCATTATGTGTTTCCTCTGCCTCTTAGGCAAGAGTTCTTAACCTGGGCCATCGATAGGTCCCAAAACATCTCCAAACATAGATGGGGGAAATATATCTTTATTTTCCACTAACTTTTAACTGAACTATAGCAATTACTTAATTTATGAACATATCCAATAATATGGAGAGGTCCATAGGTTTCACGAGAATGCCAAATTGGTCCATCACACACAAACATATACATATACACACATACAAAAAAAAGTTTAAGGAGCTCTTTTCCAAAGAGGAAAGGGTAGCATATGAAATTGTGAGGAGCTGACATCATAGGTAAGATACTTAAGAAAGTTGCTTGAAGGATTTCTTTATCTGGGAGAATAGTCACTACCCTTTCAATTTTGCTATTTTCTGTCCATAACATTGATGGTCAAATCTAAGACCTTTCTGTCAGCAGAGTGCCATTGACCTTTCTGCTTGTGGCAAAAGGACTCGCCCCTTAGAAGAAAAGCAACTATTTACCATTTACTAGGGGAAAAAAAAAAACGACCTGAGAGTTGCTGTAATCTAACAAAGGACTTTTTAAAAAAATTTTCTTGATCAAATTAAGAACACTTGGAGGACTAAGTACTGCCTGGAATATATGCAAGCTTGTTGTAGTAAAAATGAATTTTAGTACCTTAATAAAATATTACTAATTAGTTTGTTAACTTAGCACACCTAATTCCAGTTAATTTTAAGCCTCTTTTTTTTGTGAAGGTGCTATTTATCATAACTTTTTTTCAATGAAGAAAGGGACTTCTGTGGTGTGATGTAGTAAAAAATATACTTACATTCTTAAATAACATGAACACGTGGACACTCCCTGAGAAAATAGAAAACTAGAGCAGATTCTAGGAAGATGGCAGAGTAGGTTAGAAAATTCCAAGCTCTCAAGATTTTTCTCCGCAAAAGAGAGAAAATAGCATCCCAGGGCAAACATAGAGCAGTGAAAACAAACAAAAGTATGGGCAGAACAGAGGTTTTCTGGACCTCCAGGCTAAGAACCTCTTAAACAACAAGTGGCAAGCCCTGGGATTAGCTGGGTTGGGAGGTTGCCTCAGTCCCAGCTACAGGAACTTTTACCCTTCGAAGAATGAAGGGAGTTGGGCCAGTGAGCCAGGGAAGATTAAGGGAACCTCTGCTGACAAGGAACCAGACCAAGATGTTCAGCAGAGATGAAGATAGAGCACTGGTGAGAAATAACCATCACATGCCTGGTGAGTGTAGAAGACAAAAAAAACCTAAACTGTTACCAAAAAAATTCATAGGCAAAGGAGACAGAATCCAACCACAGAAAACTACTGTGGGGATAGAGAACACAGGGCTTCATCTTCAGAGGAGGTTATTGAAGCAAAGAAACCCTCTTCTACTTGAAAGATAATGTCAAATGTTCACCTGCCCAAGAAGAATTCATAGAACTTTTAAAGACTTTAAAATTCAAATGAGAGATATTGAGGAAAACTTAAAAAAAAAAGAACAATCCAAGAAAAACAAGATTATGAAAAGAAACAATTAGGAAGAGAGATGCAGAATCTTAAGGAAGAACATGATTCCTTGAAAATCAGAGTTGGGTAAAGGGAAGCCAGTAAAGTTATAAGAGATGAAGAAATAGTAACACAAAATATAAGAAATGAAAAAAAAAAGAAGAGAATGTGAAATATCTCATGAGAAAAACAACTGATCTGGAGAACAGATGCATGAGAGAAAAACAAGAATAGTCAGACTAACTGAAAGCTATGTACAAAAAATAATTTTGATACAATAAAAGGAGAAATAACTAAAGAAAATTGTCCTGACACATTAGTACAAGAGGGAAATGCAGAAATAGAAAAGAAAAATACACCAATTATACCTGAAAGAGATCCCACAATGAAAACCCACAGGAATATTATAGTCAAATTGTGAAACCCTCAGATCAAGGATAAAATATTACTAGCAACAAGAATACACACACACACACACACACACACACACACACACACTGTGGTACCACAATTAGAATCACATAAGACTTAGCAGTCGTGACACTAAAAGATTGCAGGTCTTGGAACACTTTTATCAAAGAGTAAAAGAACTAGGCTTCTGGCCAAAAATATTATACCCAGCAAAGTTAACCATAAATCTGAATTTTAAATAAAAATGGACATTTAATGAATTGTCAGAATTTCAGGACTTTGTAAAAAAAAAAACCTGAATATAAGAGAAGATTTGACATGCAAGAGTGAAGAGAAATATAAGGTACATACCAAAGATTAATTACAAGGACCTCAATAAGGACCGAGTGTTTAATTTTAGGTATGTAAAATGTAAAACTTATGTCTAAGATTGTTACTAGTAATTGGATAGTACATAAGAAAGATTGGGGTAGACATGAACATGTCATGCCCTTAAAAAGTAAAACCTATCAGGAACAGCTAAAAAGAGTAATTGTACAAATGATATGTAAGTCAAAGAACTGATACAGAGCAATTAGATGGGAGAAGAAGGCTGTTAGTTCTGGAAACCTATTTCACTGGAAATGGGTTCAAGAGGGAAAAACACATATCCATCTAGAAGAGTACACAAGTCTTTTAAATTAAGAAAGAAAGAAAATGATAAGGAGATAAAGAGAGAGAATATAAGGAGGGGTCTTTAGAGGGGAGGGGAGGGAGTAGGTCAAAGGGGAATATAAAAGTGCATTTACATTTATGGGAATGACAGGATAAGGGAGGGATCCTTGGAGAGGGGTAGGTTAAGTAATAGGAGGGCAAGATAGAATGTAGAAATAAAGCAGAGAAGGCAGGAGGGATGGGATAAGAGATATGCACAAGCATAAAAAAATACAGATTAGGAAAAGAATCTTTTAGGGAAAGTATATGTTTTTACATATATATACATACATATATATATATATATATATACACATATATACACACACACACACACACACACACACACACACACACACACACACATATATATATATATATGCGTATGTAGGTATGTATGCATCTACATATTTACATAAATATATCCATACTTAATTTTAGCCTGGGGTGGGAAGAAGGAAGGGGAAACAAAGAACAAAATAAAAAGTGTATAGCAGAAAACAAAGGAAAACCTATAAGAAAGTGAAGAAAAGATGGACAGCTCTCAACCTCATGTAGAGTATTTATTATATAGACTTTATAGAAATGGGAATTTTTTTGCTATGCATTTTGAATCTTCTCTTACATTCTTCTGTGAACATGACTTTTTTGTCTTTTACTTTATATTTGTTTTAATATTAAGTTTATAATGTTTCTTTTTCTTTTTGCATTATAGATTTACATTTTAGTATTTTACTCTTAAATTTAAAAAAAAACATTAAAAAAAGAAAGCAGACAAATGAAAAGTTGGATTCTAATATCTGTTTCTCTCTGACACTATCTTTATTTTTAAGGATACCTCTGAAGGGGTAGGCTTATAGGGAAAAATTTATATTCTTCCATTTAAAACTGATGTTACTAATGTCACCAGCAAGTTTCCTCTGCCCTAGGCTAAATATCTTTAGTTCCTTCAACTGATGTTTACTGAAGATTTATTAAAGCTCCTTCTTTATTCTGTTTACCCTCCTGAATGCATTAGTCTTCATTATTGTTCCTGAAACAACCAGATACCTTTTTTTTCTCTTAGAAGTGATCTGATATGATAGATTGCAGCTGGATCATTATTCCTTTGTTTTATACATTGTTTTATTTCTTAACACAGCCTAGGATTTCATTACTCATTTTTAAACATATGCAACTGAAAATTGTGAGGATGCCCCTCAATTGGGAAATAGCTGAACAAGTTGTATTATATGATCATGATGGAACACTACTACTCTGTAAAAGATGATGAGCTCATTAATTTTAGAAAAAACATGAATAGGCTTGCATGAAATAATGAAGAGAAAAATGAGCAGAACTAAGATAGCATAAGTTTTAAGAGCAATATTGTTTTAAGGACAACTTTGAGCAATTAAGTGATTTTGACTATTTACAAATACCCCAATTAACTACAAAGGACCTAGTAAAGTAAGACATTATCTGCTTCCAGAGAAAGAACTGATAGAGAGAAGTATGCACAAACAAAGCCAATGCAACCACAATTAGAAGGGAAACAGAAAACTAGGAAACAATTTTTACAGCCACTGTCTCTCATAAAGGCTTCATTTTTAAAATACATAGAGAACTGAGTCAAATTTGTAAGAATACAAGTCATTCCCCAATTGATAAATGGTCAAAGAACATAATTAAGCAGTTTGCAGAGGAAGAAATTGAAGCTACCTATAGTCATATGAAAAAGTGTTTTAAATCGTTATTGATTAGAGAAATGGAAATTAAAACAGCTTTGAGGTACCACATCACACCTATCAGATTGGCCAACATGACAAAACAAGAAAATGATACGTCTTTGGGAATATGTAGGAAAATTGGAACACTAATGTATTGTTGGTGGAGTGGTGGAGTTGTGAACTGATCCAACCATTCTGCAGAGTAATTTTGAACTATGCCCAAAGGACATAATTATATAAAATGTGCATACCCTTTTCTTGAATACGAATATGAAGAATCTGAAAGAAGAAAACTGGAGGAATCAGTACTTATTGAGGCAGAACAAAGAAAGTAGAAGTAAAACAATGGTATACACAATGACCAATATATTGTTAAGGGAAATGATATTAAAGACATTGAAATTTAGATCAATGTGATGACTAATCTGGATTCCAGAGAATTAATAATGAATCACATTTCCTTCCTCTTCTTAGAGAGGCAACATGGTATACATGTGAAATACATGCACTATCAGACATAATCAATAGGTTGGTTTATTTTGCTCAACTGTTTCCCCTTGTTACAAGTATAGAATCTGTTTTGAGATTGGGTATGATAAAGAGAACAATAGAGATGTAGTAAAATATTGATTGGTAACAAATAATTTTAAAATAAAAATAGGAATAGGCAAGAGAAGACTCGAATAAAGTTGTAAGGGGAAAGGAGAGGGCAGTATGAACCTAAAAGTATATATCATATATTGGGAAAAGAGTATAGGAGAGTAAGATGCTGGGAAGACAAATTTCTACTACATCATAATTTTCCAATGGAAATTCCTGGATAAAATAAAAGCTCATCCAAGGTGTGGACTTTTTCTTTTCCTTCTCCATTTCTAACTCTTGAGGTAGAGCTAATCTTATATTCTGGTCTTTGGAGTCACACTCTTAAATTAACAGTAGCTGAGAAAAGCCCTAACTATATGTTCATTCTCACTCCATAGGAAAGTAGGTTCCAGAAAGTACAGAGTGCTGACAGAATCACAGTGAAAGAATGCTTAGCCTTATTTATTTCTTCATAAAAATGAGGCATGCAGGCAGAAGTTGGACTGAGAGGTAATGACTGAGTCAATAGTTGATAAAAGTCTATAGGAACAGTAGAAATGCTCTACATTCAGTAACACGATACCAAAAGCCATGCAAAGTGTTTTGGGAAAAAGAAAGCACTGTAAAATGTTAGCTATTACTGTAATGACTGATTATCATAACTGTTCTTAAATTCATACACACACACACACACACACACACATACATATATACACATATGTATATATATATATATGTATGTATGTTTGTATGTACACATACACACATATGTGTATATATTTATGTGTGTATATATGCATATATATAGAGAGAGTATTTAAGCTCTTTTAATCCATTGATTGCTTCATTTTCTACGTATTTTCAACGCTTACCATAATTCCCAGAATATACTTGTTGCATGAATGAATTAATATATAACATTCATTGTATGCTACCTTTATTAATTGTATTAATTTGAAATTTGTGAACTTTTATTTTCTTTTTTATATTAAAATACCTAAAAAGACAAATTTGGATGACATTTTTCTTTCAAAATTTATCCAAATACTACCTTTATACTTGCCTAATGACTTTACCATTCTGACACAGAGTTTGCCAATTTAAATAAGAAGCTCCAATTTACTGGAGCATGAAGGAAAAGGTTAAAATTATACTTAAAAAACTACATTTTTAATCTAGGGTATATGGTACAATTCTAGGAATTTTAAAGCTAGGATGAACTCTATACATCATCAAGTCCATCTCTCATCATTTGCAAAATGGGAAACTAAGGACCAGAGAGGTAAAGGGACTACTCCAAAAGACAGTGAATAGCAGAATTATATTTAAAATTTCAGTTTCTGTATCTAGTTTTTTTTTCCCCACTACTCTTTTTTTTTAAATTTTTAGCAACAAAATTGAAACCTCTATACTGCTCAGTGTACATTTTAATGAATGTCTTGGATATGGGGGAACAGAATAAATCACCTAATCACCGACGCTTTGATTTGGAACTTCTATGACATCATTTTCTTCATCACCATTTTCAGCAGTCAGTCAACATGTATTTGTTAAGCATGTGCTATTTGTCAGGCCGTGTGCTAAGTGCTGTCAATACAAAGAAAAGTAAAAGACAGTCTTTGATCAGAAGAAGCTCATAGTCTAACAGTGACACAAAATGCAAATAACCATCTACCATTAAGTTATATCAAAAATAATGGAAACTAATCAACAAAGGGAAGGTAGTAAAATTAAATGTGATTACAGTCAATGTTCTATACAAGGCAGGACATTAACTGAGAGTTGAAGGAAGCGAGAAAGCCAGAATATACAAATGATGAAGGATGGTTGCAATCAGTGAACATTTCCAGAATGAGGATTTGGAATGTCTTTTTCTGCAATAACATAGAGACCAGTGTCATCATCTTGCCTACGAACACTATTTCCTTTTTCCCAAATGTGTAACACATATTATGGTTTACATAGTAATGATAATAATAATTATTATTTATTATTTAATAATCATTATTTACAGATGAGAAAACCAAGGTAAACAGAGGTTAAGATACTTGCCCAGGGTCACATACTTATTAAGTGTCAAAGGTCAGATTTGAGCTCTGCCCTTCAAAGAACTGTGAGGATCAAAATAAATTATTATTCATATTATTGTATTAATTGTTATATAGTAATGATTGTTATTAACTGGCATTCACATATAACTTCAAAGTTTAAAAAGTGCTTTAACATGTGTTCTTATTATATACTCATAATATTTCTGTATGATAAGAGTACTTATTTGCCTCATTTTAAAAGATGAGACAGGGGCGGAGCCAAGATGGTGGAGTAAAAGCAGTGACTTGCTTGAGCACTCGCCCAAACTCCTCCAAATACCTATAAAAAATGGCTCTAAACAAATTCTAAAGCAGAAGAACCCACAAAAAGACAGAGTGAAACAAATTTCCAGCCCAAGACAACCTGGATGATTGATCAGAAAGGTATATCACACCTGGCTGGCACTAGCACAGTGCAGTGTGGGTGCGCAGGCCATAGCGAGCCTATTATATGTATGTATATACAGATAGATAGATAGAGGGCACAGGGTGAATTGCAGATTAAAGGGTCATATCTGGAGAATAAAATTAAGGGATGAGAGAGGATTATACTAGGAGAAGAAGAAAGGGAGAGGTAGAATGGGGTAAATTATCTTACAAAAAAACAGAAAAGAAAAGGTTCTTACAGTGGAGGGGAAACAGGGCAAGGTGAGAGGGAATGAGTGAATCTTTTTCTCATAGGATTTGGCTCATGGAGGGAATAATATACACATTTAATTGGGTATAGAAATACCCTACAGGAAAATAGGGGGAGAAGGGGACAAGAGAGCAGGGGGATGATAGAGAGGAGGGAAGATTGGGAAAGGGGGTAATCAGAAGCAAATACTTCTGAGGAGGGACAGGGTCAAAAGAAAGAATAGAACAAATGGGAGGGCAGGATAGGATTGAGGGAAATGGAGTTGGTTTTTCACAACATGTCTACTATGGAAGTGTTTGGCATAACTGCACATGTATATCATGTATTGAGCTGCTTGCCTTTTCAATGAGGGCAGGTGGGGAGGGAGGAAGGGAGAAAATTTGGAACCAGAAGTATTAAAAACATGTTTAAAAAAATGTTTTCACCTGCAACTGGGAAATAAGAAATACAGGAAATGGGGTACAGAAATCTATCCTGCCCTATAGGAAAATAGAAGGGAAAGGGGATAAGAGAAGGGGGGGGAGATAGAAGAGAAGGCAGACTAGGGGAAGGAATATTCAGAATGCATGCTATCTTGGGGTGGGGTGAGGGGCAAGATGGAGTGAAAATTTGGAACTCAAAATCTTATGCAAGTAAATGTTGAAAACTAAAAATAAATAAATTTATATTTAAAAAAAAAGATGAGAAAAAGGACAGAAGTTAACTGAGTATACGGTCACACTGCTAGCAAATGTCTGAAATGATATTTGAACTCAGGTCTTTCAGACTACAGGTCCATCACTCCATGTACTTGCCAATTATTTGCTTATGTGCTACTGTGCTTTACAATTCACCAAATGTTTTCTTTATAACCCTATGAGGAAGGTTACACAAGCCCAAGTATTCCCATTTTACAGATGAGGAAACTGAGACTTAACAGAGACTAATCATCTAGTCCAAAATAACAATAAAGCTAGGATTTGAATTGATATCTGACTTTTAATCATACATTCTTTCCATTTTAATGTACTGGCATGGGCCTAAAGGCTGGAAACAGTCAATACTCCTGACTGGGCAAAATATTTTGTATGCATTATTTAAATGGAGAAAGAAACACAACAGACAAATTTTATCTTTGGGTGATGTCTGATATTATACTTCCCAGTTCTATGATTATTATTACCCTAAATTCAAAATTATACAGGAAGGATTAGCTGAACAAGTGTATTTAGATTTTAACACTTCTTTGAAGGTCAGTGTTACACAGCATAGAGTTCAAATCTGGTCTCTGGCACTGGCTGTGGACCTGGGCAAGTCACTTAATGTCTCTTTGCCTTTCCTCATCTACAAAATAGGAGTAATAATAGCAATTATGTTGCAGTATTATTATGAGGCTCAAAGGAAATAATATTTATAAAGCAGTTAGGACAGTGCATATATATATGTGTGTGTGTATGTGTGTGTGTGTGTGTGCGCATATATATATATATACATGTTTATTCTCTATCCTCTTCCCCATACCCTATAGAGCTAGAGGAAGACCTAGCTCCCAATCCTGCCCATATATTTCCTGTCTATGTGACATTGGATGAGTCACTGGACCTCCTGACCCTTTTTCTATATACTGAGTTGGTTTTTTTAAGCACTTGCTTCATAGAATTGTTAGAAGGATCAAATCAGCCAAATTTTTGAATAAAGCAATGGCTTGGGCTACTGGAATAACTTATCCACATGCTATGTATGACTATAAGGTTACGCATTTATAATTCTTTGTAAAACTGAAAACACTCTATTAATGTTAATTAGTATTATCTTATTGAACCCACTTTACTTTGGCTGTGTAGATTTTGATATTTTTTTGGATGCCAAATTCACTGGTTTGAGTATGCCAGGAAACAATGCAGATCAGAATTCTCAGAGCCAAGTCAAGAAGCTACTAAGCACTTACTACATTCTAAGCACTGTACTAAACTCTGAGGATACAAAGAAAGGCAAAAAATAGTCACTACCCTCAAAGACTCATTTTCTAGGAGCCTGTGTAGACCTATTCCTATTTTAGTTTTGTAATTATTGATTACTAGAAGGGATCAATAGAAACATATCCAGAGAACCAAAACCCTTTTGAAGATAGTAATACATTTCATTTTAGAAACAATATGGAAATTAAAATACTTTCTTTAAAGTCTATAGCTTATTGGCTTTTTTACATGAAGTTAAATAACTTATCCCTTTGCATATAATCAAAGGGCATTTTATTCCCAATATATCATAAACATTCTGTTTCATGGAAGCAACATAATTAGCCCTGGTTTCACATTGAAATCATCAGCAGTCGCACATCTCATATCCTGTCCATTCAGGTATGGTATGCAATTAAACAAAGTGCTAAAACTACACATCAAAAAAATTATAGCAGTGAATTGTTTATAAAAAGTAAACAATGAACTTAATTCTCTGTAATATAATAGGAGAGATGAAAATAATAGATTAGTGCATTAAGTAATCTTCTTTTGAATATTTTCAAGAAAATTAACATAATAATAAGCTGATAATTTCTTTTAAGAATAAAAATATCTTGCAACAAACATAGTCAATTCTGTCATTGCAAACATATGACAGGTTAATTTCCATGTTTCCAAAGGAATGACTTTCATCTTTTGTTAAGATGAGGTAAAGGAAGGAAAAAGATTCTCTTGTGTATTATTTGTCAGGCATAGAAATTAGCAGCGGTTCCTTGGTTCTGCAAAAATTAGGCCAATTACACAAAATTAGTGATGAAAGCTAGAGTTGCAATCCAGAAATGAAATGAAATGTATAGCAATGAGTATGTATAACAATGAAATCATTGTTATACCTACTCAATTTCATCCCATTATGTCATGTTTTTCACAAATACTTTGAATATGAAGAAATCAAAGTAAGTTAAGCATCATCTAAAAACACCAAGACTTAATTCCATTTAAAGTATGAAGATCTATTTCAGGATAGCTTATTTCAGTTGGAGAGGTAGTATAGTACAATGGTAAGGATATGGGATTTGAAATCAGACTTAAAATCTGAAACTTAGTATTGGTGACCTTGGAGATTTTATGAAAGCAATGATTTTATGAACTCCAGGAAGTAATATGGAACAACAGTCTCCAAGGTGTCATTTTCCTTTAGTAAAAAGAACTTTGAAAAGTTGAGGAGCCCAGGTGGTGGAATAAGCAGTAAGTTGCTCTTACTCTCCCTTATTGACCTCTAAAAGCCCAGAAAATATCACTCCACTAGAAAAACCTGAAATAGCTGATCCAGCAGAAAGATGGAATGCAACAGTATTTTAGACCAGGAAGCTTGGGGGATTAATGGGAAATGTCCCTCTCTTTCTGGTGGAAGGGTAGCAGTATAGCAAGGGAGGCACCCCAGCAAGCCAGCAGCCAGCCCCACCTCAGCAAATTTCAGTAAACCAGAGGGAGATCTTGAGACTCAGAGTGCTGGAGCAGGCAAGCACCAACACCAGGACCCATGAGTACCTTGGCACTGGAAGAGGAATCAGTAGACTCCATGTCAGAAGACCACTATATGTGCCAGTGGGCAGGTGTCGTCTAGCAGCCAAAACTCCCCATGCTTCAGCACAACTCCAGGCAGGCAGGCATTCTTCAGCAGCCAAACCTTCCAGTGTTTAAGAGCAGACCAGGTCAGGAGCATCCTCCAGGGGGCAAGATCCCCCTCCCCTGCCAAACTTGAGAACTTCAGTATAGCCAAAGGGAAATGCAAAATAAAACAAACAAACAAACAAACAAACAAAAACCCAGCCACTACCACTAGGACCCCAGCTAATCACTCAGTAAGTTGACAGACTCCTACAGATTCGAGCTGTTAGCACCTGAGGCCCCAGCACAAAATCCAGCAGTTGGTAGTTGTCTTTTGTTATCAAAGACTACCAAAATGACATACTATACTAGAGTCAAATTCCAGTGTGTTCAACTGTGACTGATTAGACCTATATGAGCTTGGAATGTTCTACCACAGGTTGGGTATAAATACTCCATTTGAACCTTTGGGTTGTATCTTGTGTTTCTCTTGAGGTATTTCAATTATGCTTTGCACATAGAGGACACCACCTTTTCTCTCATGTGCACACCGTGTTGGCCGGTCCTGTGCCTGTGTCTCCCATGTCACACAATCAATTCTAAAATTCTCAAGAGAGACACTGAGAGTGTCTTTGTATCACTTCTGACCACTACGTAAACACTTGACATTTGTGTGTTCTCCACAAACAGTCTTTTTGGCAAGCTTACATTCTGCAATAGAACAATGTGGCCAGCCCATTAAAGCTGTGTTCTCTGAGGCAGAGTTTGAATGCTTGGCAGCTTAGTTGAAGAAAGGACCCAAGTACCTAGTATCCTGTTAGATGATCTTTAGAATCTTCCTAAGACAGCTCAAATGGAAACGATCAGTTTCCTGACATGGAACTGGTATACTCTCCAGGTTTCATAGGCATACAATAATGAGATCAATATACCAGTTCTGCAGACCTTCAGTTCAGTAGTCAGGCTAATATCTCTTCTTTTCTTTACATGTGTCAACCTCATTATCAATGTGTACATCCCTGGAAAGTACATAACCAAGGTAAATGAACTTAACCACAGCATTCAAAACCTCCATTTTCTATAACCAATGGTTTCATGTAAGGATGGTGTGGTGGTAACTGATGGAGTACCTTTATTTTTCTTGGTGTTCTTAGGCCAAATGCACAATCATTTGCAAACAGAAAATCATTCACCAACACTCCATCCACTTTGGTCTTGGCTTGTAGTCTTTTCAAGTTGAAGAATTTACCATCAGTGCAATAACTGATGTCAATGCCATGCTCTTCCTCATTGAACACATTTGACAACATGGCTGAAACCATCATGCTAAAAAAGCATGGGAGAGGAGGCAGAGCTAAGATGGTGGAAAGAAAGCAGGAACTCTCCTGAGTTCCACCCAAATCTCTTCAAACATCTCTAAAAAGTGACTCTGAATTAATTCTAGTGTGGCAGAACCCCCAAAGAAGCAGAGTGAGGCAGATTTCCAGGACAAGACAACATGGAAGGTGGACAGGAAAGATCAGTTTCACTGACTTGAGAGAAGAGTGTCCAGCACACAGCGTACAGTGTCAGAACTGGCCAAATTAAAGCCAGAGTAGGCTCTGGGGGATGGAATCACCAGCAGTGGTGATGGTTTCCAGGATTTTCAGCCCACAGATGCCAGAAACAACTAGAAGGTCAGCTGGAGGAGTTTGTCTGAACTGGGTGAGAGAGAAGCGTGGTCCAGTGCAGGGCTGCAGGGCATACAATACAAATCCTGCACCAGCAAACCAAGAACAGGCTTTGGGAGCAACTGAATCAGCAGTGGAATGGTGGCAGTGGTGACAGCAGTGGCAGCACTGCTCCTGAAGTTATTAGCCCATGGACTGAATGTTTGAAAATCACCTAATTCGACTTCCGGGATCCAAGATGGCAGAGTAAGCAGTAAGTCAACCTTATTGACCACTAAACACCAAGAGAATATTACCTCAGGAAAAATCCTGAAATAGTAAAGCCAGCTAGTGAGACTGAAGGGAATTAATGGGAAAGATCCCTCTTGCTGTTGCTGAAAGGGACTAGTAAAGGAAGAGAGTAATCCTAACAAGCCAGTGACAAGCCCCTTCTTAGCAAACCAGTAAATAGGTCTCTAGCCCCCATCACAAGGGACCTAGGACAGTGATTCCTGAACCCTAGAAGCAGAGACCTTAAAAGCCAAGAAAAAAAGGCAAACAACATGAGCAAGAAACAACGTGGGAAACTAATGATAGAAAAGTATCTTGATGACTAGGAAGATCAAAACACAAATTCAGGGGAGGATAACATTGTCAATAAATTCACATCTGAAAACTCAGAGGGGCATATGAACTGGTCTTAAACCCAAAAAGCCTTATTGGATTATCTGAAGAAGGATTTTAAAAGTCAAGTAAGAGAGGTAGAAGAAAAAATGAACAATTCATTTTTTAAAATGTTGGAAAAAATACAGGGACGAAAACAACTCCCTAAAAAGTAAAATGGGTCAAACAGAAAAGGAGGTACAAAAGCTAAAGGAAGAAAACAACAAATAAAAATTAGAGTTGAACAACTGGAATCTAATGACTCTATAAGACATCAAGAATCAGTAAAACAAAATCAAAAGAATGAAAAAAATAGAAGAAAATGTAAAATTCCTCATTGGAAAAACAACTGACCTGGAAAATAGATCCAGGAGAGATACCTTAAGAATTATTAATCTACCTGAAAGCCATGATGAAAAAAAGAGAAAAAAAACCTGGACAGCATCTTTCAGGAGGTCAACAAGGAAAACTGCCCTGAGGCCCTAGAACCAGAGGGTAAAATAGTCATTCAAAGAATCCACCAATCACATCCAAAAAGACATTCCAAATTGAAAATGGCAAGGAATATTGTAGTCAAATTCCAGAATTATCATGTCAAGGAGAAAATTCTGCAAGCAGCCAGAAACAAACAGTTCAAATAGCATGGAACCACATTAAAGATTATGAAGTCCCTTGTAGCATCTACATCAAAATAGTGGAGGGCTTGGAATATGATGTTACATAAGGCAAAGGAGTTTGGATAGTAAAAAAGGATCAACTCCCCAGTGAAATTGAACATAATATTTCAGGGGAGGAGATAGACATTGAAATACAAAGGAGACGTCCAGACTTTCCTGATGAAAAGTCCAGAGCTCAATGGAACATTTGATCTTCAAATAAAAGACTTAAGGGAGGCATAAAAAGGTGAACTTCAAAGGGGAAAACATGTTATTCAATAAGGATAAACAGCTTACATCCCAACATGGGAAGATAGTACTTACAACTCTTGAGAACTGTATCTTTATTACAACATTTAGAAGGGATATGCATAGACAGAGGGGGTGGTTTAAGTTGACTTTGATGTGATGATGAAAAACCTGATGAAGTGGTGAAAAGGTGAGAGTACAGGAAAGGAGGAAGCAGAAAAGAGTAAATTACATAGCATGAAGAGGCAAAAAGGCATAATACAGTAGAGGAAAAGAAGGGGTTGGGAGATGAGCATTATTTGAACTTTACTCTCATCAGATTTGGCTCAAGGAGGGAATAACATACTCAGGTACAGAAATTTAACTTGTCATATAGGCAATAGGAGGGGAAAGAGGAAAAAAGGGAGGGATAGAAGGGAAGAAAGAAGTAGTAAGGGAAATGGGAAAGAAAAGAAATGGGGCTGATAGAAGAGAGGGCAGATTGAGTGAGGCATTGGTCAAAAGCAAAACTTTAGCAAGGAGGGAAAGGGAAAAAAGTAGGAAGAAAATAAAAAATGGGGGAGATGAGATTAGGATGGAGAGAAAGACACAGATAGTAATCATATCTGTGAATATAAATGGGATGACTTATACCATAAAAAGGAAACAGATAGCAGAATGGATTAAAAACAAAAATCCTATGACATGTTGTTTATATGAAACACATTTGAAACATAGAAATACACACAGGGTGAAAGTAAAAGGCTGCAGTAGAATATATTACGCTTCATGTCAAGTAAAAAATATCACGAAAAAAAGTCAATAGCTTGGTAAAGAGACACAAAAGTACTGAAGAAAATAATACCTTAAAAAAGAGACTAGGCCAAATGGCAAAAGAGGTTCAAAAAGCCAATGATAAGAAGAATGTCTTAAAAAATGGAACTAGCCAAATGGAAAAGGAGGTACAAAACTCACTGAAGAAAATAATTTCTTAAAAATTAAAACAGAGTAAATGGAAGCTAATTACTTCATAAGAAATAAAAATGCCATAAAATAAAACCAAAGGATTACATAAAAAATAGAAGACAATTTGAAATATCTCATTGGAAAACAAACAAACAAACAAACAACAACTGTCCTGGAAAATAGATCAAGGAAATAGAATTTCAAAATTATTGGGCTACCTGAAAACTATCATTTAAAAAAGAGCTAGACATCATCCTTCAAAACATTATGAAGGAAAATTGTCCTGACATTCTTGAACCAGAGGGTAAAATAGAAACCTGAAAGAAACCACCAATTACCTCCTGAAAGAGATTCTAAAATAAAAACTTCCAGAAATGTTATAACCAAATTCCAGAGTCCCCAAATCAAGGAGAAACTTTTGCAAGCAATAAAAAAGATATAATTCAAGTATCATGGAGCCACAGCCATAATAACACAAGATTTAGCAGCTTCTACATTACAGGATTGCACAGCTTGGAATATGATATTATTGGGGGGGAGGCAAAAGAGCTAAGATTACAACCAAGAATCACCTACCCAGAAAAACCGAGAATGATCCTTCAGGGGAAAATGGAAATTCCATGAAATAGAGGACTTTCAAGCATTTTTGATGAAAAAAACAGAGCTAAATAGAAAATCTGAGTTTCAAATACAAGACTTAAGAGAAGCAGAATAAGATAAACAGGAAAGGGAAATCATAATGTACTTAATAAATTTAAAGTGCTTTCATTCCTACATGGAAAGATGATATTTATAACTAATAAGACCTTTCTCATTATTAAGGTAGTTAGAAGGGGTATGTTTAGAAAAAGTAATTTAAATTATATGTAGTCATATTTTTAAAAAATTCTCTCTTACTATTGATTAGATAAATGCAAATCGTAACAATTCTGAGGTACTACTTCATGTCTATTAGATTGACTAATAGGACAGAAAAAAGGTAAATGACAATTGTTGTAGGGGATATGGGAAACATGAGATATTAATGTACTGTTTATGGAGTTGTGAACTGATTCAACTGTTCTGTAGAGTAATTTGAAACTATGCCCAAAGGGCTATAAAACCAGGCATACCCTCCTTTGGACTTAGCAATACCCCTACTATGTATCTATCTCAAAAGAGATAAAAAAGGAAAAAGGAAAAAGATTTATACGTACAAAAATACTTATAACAGCTCTTTTCTGGGGATAAAAATAGAAATTGATCGGCTGTCCATCATTGGGGAACGGCTGAAAAAGTTGTGGTGTGTGACTATGATGGAATATTCTTCTACTCTAAGAAATGATGAGCCAGATGGTCTCAGAAAAGCCTGGAAAGACTCCCATGAGCTATGATGCAAAGTGAAATGTACTGTGTACAAAGTAACAACAGTGTTTTAGGATGATTAGCTGTGAAAGACTTAGCTATTCTCACAATATGACAATCCAATACAACTCTGAGGGACTTATGAAAAATGCTATCTGTACCTAGAAGAAGAACTGATAGTGCCTGGATACAGACTGAAGCATACTTTTTTTTTTTTAAACTTACTGTATTTTTCTTGAGCTTCTTTTTTCTGTTTTCTTTCACAACATGACTATTATGGGTATGTTTTGCATGACTGTACATGTATAACCATATCAAACTGCTTGCCTTCTCAGTGAAGGAGGGTGCTGGCAGGGAGGAAGGGAGAAAACTTGGAACTCAAAGTTAAAAAAAATAATTCTTACATAAAACTGTGGGAAAATAAAATACAAAGTAACAATTAAAAAAAGAAAAACTATCTGGGCTATGAATCAAAAGTCCTAGACTAATATGACATCTTTGGTACTTGAAAGATGTGTGAATATAAGGAATCACTTAAACTCCCTTGAGTCTCAGCTTTGTTGCCTGTAGAAGGAGAATAAAAATATAACTACTTAATACAGTTATTGGAAAGAAATCTCATTGTCTCTTATAAGTTGTCATGTAAATATGAATCTAAATAATAAATACCCTTCTTTGTTTTGTGAAGAGCCATATGCATAAATATTCAGTGACAAAAGCATTCCAATAACTCCAATTCTCAGTTAGCCTTCTTATCATGGTATTCCTCTATGGTGGTTTAATAGTCGACATTTACATTTCTATTATGACTAGTGCATGCATAAGAAAAAAAATATTTTTAATGAATCCACCTCAATTTCTGTTATTTAATATAGAATAATAAAGTGGATTTGGTCTCAGATTCAATCTTCCTGGTATATACTGAAACTGCTGTAACAGAATTTTAGATGACAATGTATAATCATATATACAGGTAATCACTAACTTTCCTATCTTGCATTTGCTAGTTAAGGGATATAGAGAGGACAGTTCCCCTCATTACCACACACAATTCATCTAGAAATATCCACAGGGAGCATAGGATGATTGGCTATTGATTCTTTTGGCATCACTGATCTCCATATAGTCTTCACCTATGGCTGATGACAGAAACAAGTTATTTAATATTACATTCTGGAAAGAGTTTTAAATTAGGTGGAGAAGTAAGAAAGAGTTATAAGTAATTGCATTTGCATATATCCTTGTCTTAGGGAAGTGTTATAAAGATTATTTGCCATATGGTAGCTAGGGCTCCATAACGTTCTTTGTGCTTCTTGCGGTTATAGTAAAAGTGTGATCCCCACAAGAACATGAAAAATAAATTATAATCTATCTAGCAGACTGGACTGACAAATTGACCTATTAGACCAAAAACAGGTCAGGTTATTATTTTACTCTTGAATAGTAACAGCTTTTTTGTAGGCATAGAAACTTTTTTTTTTTTTGGTAGACAGTCATTAATCAGTATGAGAGTGAGTTGAAAACGAATTATAAAGGAAAATACTAATCCATATGTAAAAAATAAGTCCAAGATCTATATCATACTTTTTCAAATGTATCTATTAGTGATCTCAGTCAGTCATCTGTAACATCAATCCTACCTTCAAGAAATGTAACTGAGCTCAAATATTGTCCATTGAGTTGGCATTATGGTATGTTTAATAAATGTTTTAATTAGATATTAACATTGTGAAAATAAACTAAATTAAAACAGCAATACACATGCTTTAGGGAAATGATATGGAAAAATATCAGAAAATGTAAATGCCATAAAATCTATATTACTGAGAACTAAAATAATATATTTTGGAAAAAGTAATGACAATAAAACATTTTACATTGTGACAAAAAGCTCAGATATCTTTTAAATTAGGAAACTTCAGGAAGAAAAACTATTATTTATTAAGAGCAGTATTTTTTAATATATTTTAAAATATTCTTAGTAGGTTATGTTTAAAGATTGGATAAAAGGAAAGTTCATATACTGTTTTTAAGTACATTTTTATCTTTAAAAAGGTCTCTAGTCTACAGAAGTGCTCCAAGTATACTTGAGGGTCACTGATTTCATTTGTTCTTTCAGGCTGTTTTATATATTGTTGTTGGGATAATTTGATCTATATTTTTACAAAACTAAATATTACTGTATTGGTATTAATCTTTTTTGTTAGCTTCAGTAGGATCGAGGTTGGCAGCTCTATTATTCAAAGTTTTCTAACCTTTGGCTCTGCCTTAAAAAAGAAATGGGACTCATTTTAAAAATTACCAGGATGGACTGACCCAAGAAGGAAGAGAAAAGGCAAGTACTTGCCTGAGGTCTCCCAAATTACTCTCCAAAGAATTTTAAATAATACCTCAAAATGAAATCTATAGCAATAGAACCCACAAAAGGATGAAGAGAAACAATTTTCTAGCCAAAGATAACTTAGAAAGTCAACAAAAAAGGTCTGTCACACACAGAGCAGAGTAGAGTGCAGTTTGGCACAGACAATTCTCCACTAACCCAGTAGCAGGCCTAGGGGGCACCAGAATCTACAGTAGCAACCTCTAGAGCACTCAAGTTATAGCTGGTAAGGGAGAGTCAGACAACTGGTCAGAAATAGATTACAGGGGTCACTTTGCTGTACAGAGTATAAATGTATAGGGTACAGGGTACAAGACTCTGTTGCAATGCTTGTATGGGCATACGGGTTATAATCCTGAGTTTGCAGTCTTTTGTCTCAGTACCAGGATGAGGAGGAGTACTAGCAGATCAGAATTTGTGGCCACAGGGGAGAAGGAGCCTGATAACAGTTCAAGAATGGGAATGTGTCACTCTTTCTGTGAGGGTCACTCACAGAACTGAACATGAGCCAGGACAGTAGTAAATATACCTCTCCTTAAATCACACCATCTTGGAAGTACTGAAAACTTACAGGTCCCCATAATTTCTGCTGAAAACAGCTGCAGAAAAAACCTGAAGCTTATGACAGTAACCCCCTCCACACAAAGAAAAGAGCCCATCAAATTTTTTAACTTTTTAAAAATTTTAACATCAAATTTAAAGTCAAGAAATAGGCTAGAAAAATGAGCAAAAAACAACAAAAGAACTTGACCATACAAAGTGTATGGTACAGTAAAAGGAAGATCAAAACAGAAACTGGGAAGACAACAAAATCAAAACTCCTACATTCTAAGCCTCAAAGAAAAGGAAAATATGAATTGGTCTCAGGCCCAAAAAGCATTCCCAAAATAACTCAAAAAATAATTTTAAAAATCAAATAAGAAAAAGAGAGAAATTTTTTCAAAAAGAAAGGAGAATCATGTAAGAAAATCATGAAAAGAGAGTCAATATCTTGGTAAAAAGAGGCACAAAAATAGTAAAGAAAATAACACCTTGAAGAACAATAGGCCAAATGGCAAAAGATTTACAAAAAATCACTGCAAAAGATAACACTTTAAAAACCAGAATTGGCCACATGGGAAAAGACATACACAAAAACTCACTCAAGAAAAGAATTCCTTAGAAGGCAGATCCAACATGGAAAAGAAACCACAGGGACATACCTGAGCTCTCCCCTAAATCTCACCAAATACTTTAAAATAATGCCTCAAAACAAATTCTAGAATGTCAGAACCCAAAAAAGGATGGGGTGAAACAATTTTCCAGGCCAATATAGAAGGACAGCAGGAAAGGTCTGCTGCACCAGTATGACAGTGGAGCACAGCTCAGTACAGGAAAGACTGAACCCCAGTAAACCAGAAACAGACCTTGGGGCCACTGTATCAGTGGCAGCACTGGTAGTTTCTGGATCTCTTAGTCCACAGAAGGTAAGGGGGTCAGACAACCAGTCAGAAGATGACTACAGAAATCCCTTTACTGGCACTTGGGGCAAGACTCTGTCGCGCTGCCTATACTTGGATCTTGGTTTCAGTCCTTGGCAGCAGTACTGGGGTGAGGAGGAACAGCAGCACAACAGAGCTTGCACCCAACAGGGGAGCAGGGACCCTTTTCAAATTTCCAGGGCAGAAAAGAGTGCTTGCTGGGGCTCACAGACCAGACCACCCACTGGGAGAGGAGCAAAACCACCTTTCCTTACCACTTTGGAATACCATCTTGGAAGAAATGAAAACTTAGAACTTGCTAGAAGTACCTCTGAAAACAGCCACACAAACCTGCTGAAGCTTGGGACAGTGTGTCCTCCACCTTGAAAGCAGAGTGCCACTCCAGCAAAGAGCTAAAAGTCAAGAAATAGGATGGAAAAGAAGAAAACAAGAGATAAGCCTTCTAACTATATAGAGTTATTATGGTGATAAGAAAGATCAAAACACACGCTCAGAAGACAACAAAGTCAAAACTCTTGCAATCAAAGTTCCCAAGAAAAAAATATTAATTGGTCTCAGACCATGGAAGAGCTGAAAAAGAATTTTAAAAATCAAGAAAAAGAGGTAGAGGAAATATTGGAAGAAAAATGAAAGTGATGCAAGAAAATCATTTTAAAAGAGTCAACAACTTAGTAAAGGAGGCACAAAAATACTGAAGAAAATAATATGAGAAAATATTGAGGGGTATATGGGAAAATTAAAAGACTAATTCCATGTTGGGGAATGCCATGGGGAAGTAGTACAATGACTCAACCATTCTGGAGAGCAATTTGGAACCATGCCCACAAGGTTATATGACAAATTTATTCATTTCCATAAGAAATACTTAGAGTTCTTAAAAGATATCTACATTTATAGGATGTTTGGAATCTTATTTACTATATTACATTTCATTCATTCATTTTTTTATTAATAGATCTATTTGTTTACCTTTATAATCTTAATTTTTACATTTTTATGGTTAAGTAAACCCTAACTAATTTGTACTACAAGGATCAATTTGAACCTGTCTCAATTTCAACTACCACAATTTGTGAATCAGCAGAATCTTGAGACATTAGTATATATGGCATCTAAAACAAGAAAGTGTAACTTACGTAGATTTAATTCGTGAAAGAAAAAGAAAGAAAATCAGTTATTCAGTCATATAAGACCACAATATGGTTACTCTAAAAAGATCACTTACAGTAATGACTTTGTTGAACTCAATCAACAATTTAGTGGATCTTTTTTTTTTTGTCTTTTTTAACAGTATTTTATTATTTCCCCAGTTATATGTCAAGAAAGATTTTAGCATTCCTTTTTACAATATTTTGAATTCCAATTTTTTTTCTTTTCCCCTGCTTTCTGTCCCCTCTTCTGAAAATGGCAGGCAGTTTAATATAGTCTATACATGTGTTGGCACGCAAAAAGTATTTCCATATTAATCACAGTTGTGAAAGAAGAAAAAGATCCAAAGAAAGAAAAACTACCAGAAAGAATAAAGTGAAAAAAAATATACTTTAATCTGCATTTAGATTCTATCAGTTCTTTATCTGGATAAGGATGGCATTTCCCTTAATGAATCATTTATATACTTGTCTTGGATCATAATGTTGCTGAGAAGAGCTGAGTCATTATAGTTGATCACCATTCAATATTGCTGATACTGTGTACTATATTTTCCTGGTTCTGCTCAGTTTACTTTGCTTCAGTTCATACAAATCTTTCAAGATTTTTTGCCTGAAATATGCCTGTTTATCATTTCTTATTCATAATAGTATTCCATTGTATTCATATACTACAGCTTATTCAATCATTCCCCAATTGATGGGTATCCCCTCAATTTCCAATATTTTACCACAATGAAAAGGGCTGCTAAAAATATTTTTGCACATGTAGGTCCTTTTCCCTTTTTCATGGTCTCTTTGGGATTCAGACCCAGTAGTGGTATTGTTAGATCAAAGGATATGCATAGTTTTATAGTCTTTTGGACATTGTTCCAAATGTATCTCCAGAATGGTTGGATCAGTACACAACTCCAAAAATACATTAGTGTTCCAATTTCCCCACATCATCTCCAACAACTATGATTGTCCTGTTTTGTCATGTTAGCCAATCTGATAGGTGTGATGAGGTACCTCAGAATTGTTTTGATTTGCATTCCTCTAACCAACAGTGATTTAGAGCATTTTTTTCAAATGACTATAGATAGCTTTAATTTCTTCATCTGAAAACCACCTGTTCATATCCTTTGACCATTTATCAATTGAGGAATGACTTACATTCTTAAAAATTTGATTCAGTTCTCTATTCATTTTAGCAAGGAGACCTTTATCACAAACACTGGCTTTAAAAATTGCTTCCCAGGTTTCGGCTTCCTTTTAATCTTGATTGCATTGGCTTTGTGCAAAAACTTTGCAATTTAATGTGATCAGATCATTGACTTCACATTTCAGAATGTTTTCTATCTCTTGTTTGGTCACAAATTCTTCCCTCCTCTGTAAATCTGAGAGTTAAACTTTTCCTTAATCTCCTGGTTTGCTTATAATATTCACTTTCATATCTAAATTGTGTACCCATTTTGACTTTATTATGGTATATAGTGTAAGATGTTGATCTATGCCTAGTTTCTGCCATACTATTTACCATTTTTCCCAACAGTTTTTGTTAAATAGTGAGTTCAGGCATACTAAGATCTGGTATGGCTAGGCCACCTTCCCTTGCATTTACTTTTATCAATTTCCTTGCTATTCTGGACCTTTTTTTCTTTCAGATAAAAATGGTTATTATTTTTTCTAGCTCTATAAAATAATTTTGGTAGTTTGAATGACATAGCACAGAAAAAGTAAATTAATTTAGGTGGAATTGTAATTATTATTATATTAGCTCAGCCTGCAAATGAAAAACTGATATTCTTTCAAATTATTTAGATGTGACTTAATTTCCTTAGAAAGTGTTTTGAAATTTTGTTCCCATAGTTGCTGGGATTGTCTTGGCAGGTATATTTCCAAATACTTTATAATGTCTACAGTATGTTTAAATCAAATTTCCCTTTCTATCTCTTGCTGCTAGACTTTGTTAGTAATACATAGAAATGCCAATGATTTATGTGTGTTTGTTTTACATCTAGCAACTTTGCTGAATTTGTTTATTATTTCAAGTAGTTTATTTTTTCTACTTGATTTTCTAGGATTCTCTAAGTATACCATTATATCACCTGCAAAGATTAATGGCTTTATTTCTCCATTACCTATTCTGATTCCATCAATTTATTTTTCTTCTCTTATTGCTAAAGCTAACATTTCTAATAAAATACTGATTAAGAGTGGTGATAATGGACTTCCTTGTTTCACCCTTGATGTTACTGAAAATACTTCTACCTTATCCTCATTACATATAATGATTGCTGATGGTTTTAGATAGATGCTACCTATCATTTTAAGAAAGATTCCATTTATTCTTATGTTCTCTGGTGATTTTACTAAAAATGGGGGTTGTATTTTGTCAAAAGCATTTTTTGCATTTCTTGAGATAATCATATGATTTCTGTTGGTTTTGTTGTTGACATGGTGAATTATAATGATAGTTTTCCTATTGAACTAGCCCTGAATTCCTGTTATAAATTCTATATTGATATAGTTTATTATGTTTACGGTAAGTTGCTATAATCTTTGCTGATTTCCTTTAAAATTTTTGCATTTATATTCATTAGGGAAATTGGTCCATAATTTTTTTCTATGTTTTGATGCTTTCCTGGTATAGGTATCAGCACCATATTTGTATATTAAAAATAATTTGGCAGGACTACTTCTTTGCCTATTTTCCAAAACAGTTTATATAATATTGGAATTAATTGTTCTTTACATGTTTGATAGAATTCATTTCTAAATCGATCTGGCCCTGGACATTTTTTCTTAGGTAGTTCATTGATGGATTGTTGAATTTCTTTTTCTGAAATGGGTTTATTTAAATATTTTATTTCCTCTTCTGTTAATCTGGACAATTTAGTTCCCTATGAAAATAAGATCACTCCAGCATATTAAGAACTAAGTGGAGTAAAATAAGAAATTTTTCTGTTTAAATGTAAATCACATGGCCTTTACTATATCAAGTCTCTTAGGGTAGACTCTGCATTAATTGTGTCTAAACAGCTTGATACCCACCCAAGTCCAGAGGTGGAAGAACACGTACACTGGGATGGTAATCTGCAAGAGAAGACTGTAAAAGCACAGGCTGCTGGTGCTGGTGCAACTATGGGGAAAGTTTTCTTCTACAAATGCAGAGTAAAACAGTCCAGCTAAAGAGATCAGAGGGACAAGGGCAGTCAGTGTGGGTACAGACAGAAACATTTTCCTTGACTGCTTATCTCTTTGTCCTCCGAATGTACCGTGTCCAGCAGTCTGGTGTTCAGGAACAGCCTATTCTTGTTCTTTTTCTTCTCGTTGCTTATTCTGGGGTATCATTCTTTCCTCTTGTGGTATCATATTAGGAATGCCGTCAATGACTGGATAAGCAATTCCCAGTTCTTCATTACTCAGTTCATTTGTTGATACTTCGTACCACAGAGGCTTCTTGGAGAAAGGCACACCAGCACGTGCAGCAGGGCCGCGTCAAAGGCAACCGGAGGCGAAGCCGGGCCGCACTCCGGCCTGTTGGCGGCCGGCCTGGGCCCCCACCGCATGCACTGCCCTGCTCCCTGCGCCAATGCCCGCAGCGCAGACGCAGCTCGTCCCCACTTCCTACTCAGCATGGCCCCTCCCGCGGCGGGGAACACTCGGCGGGCCTCATTCTGGTGCCCTCTCCCAGTCGGCCGACGACGCCACGCCCCCTCCTTTAATTTTCAACATTGTACAAGATTCAACTTCTACAAGATTTTGAGTTCCAAATTTTCTCCACACCTCTCCCCTCTCCCACTACAAGATGATGTGTGTTCTTAATACTGCTTCCTCCAATCTGCCCTCACTTTATCACCTACTTCTCTTATTCCTTTCCCCTTCTATTTTCTTGTAAGGCCGGATACATTTGTATGTCACATTTTCTGCATATCTTATTTTCAAGTGTATGTAAAAATATTTTTAAAATTTATTTTGGTTTATCAACAGTCACTTCCATAACCTTTTGAGTTTCAAATTTTTCTCCCCTCCCTTCCACCTCCCTCCCCAAGATGGTGCACATGATATAGGCTATATATATAAATTACTATTAAACATATTTTCATATTAGTGATTTTGTAAGTAAGAATTAGTACCAATAGGAGGAATCACCAGAAAGACAAACAAAGCACAACAGAAGAAAAAAAAATAGCAAATAGTATGCTTCGATCTGCATTCAAACTCAATAGTTCTTTCATTGAATGTGGATAGCATTTTCCATCGTGAGGTCTTTGGAGATGTCTTAGATCCTTGTGTTGCTGAGAAGGGTTAAGTCTTTCAAGATTAGTCATTGCATAACGTGGTTGTGCAAAGTTCTCCTGGTTCTGCTCACTTCACTCAGCATCAGGCCATACAAGTCTTTCCAAGTTTTTCTTAACTCTGCCTGTTCATCATTTCTTATAGTATAATAGTATTTCAATACATTCATATACCACAACTTGTTCAATCATTCCTCAGTGGATGGTCATCCTCTCAACTTTTTTGCCACCACGAAAAGAACTGCTATAAATATTTTTGCACGTGTGGGTGGTCCTTTACCCATTGGTATGATTTCTTGGGGATACAGCCCTAAATGTGGTATTGCTGGGTCAAAAAGTATGCACATTTTTGTAGACCTTTCGGTATAGTTCCAAATTGCTCTCCAAAATGGTTAGATGATTTCACAACTCCACCAAAAATGCATTAGTGTTCTAATTTTCATATATCTTCAACATTTATCATTGTCCTGTTTTGTCATGTTTACCAATGTGATAGGTGTGATGTGGTACCTCAGGTTCTTTTGATTTGCATTTCTCTAATCAATAGTGATTTCAAGCATTTTTTTCATATGACTACAGATGGCTTTAATTTCTTCATCTGAGAACTGCCTGTTCATATACACTGATCATTTATCAATTGGGCAATGAGTTGTATTCTTATACATTTGACTTAATTATATATATATGTTTTAAAAATGAGGCCCTTATCAGAGAGACTGGCTGTAAAAATTCTTTCCCAATTTTCTACTTTCCTTCTAATCTTTGTTGCATTGGCTTTGTACAAAAACTGTTCAATTTAACGTAATCAAAGTTATCCATTTTGCATTTTGTAATGTTCTCAATCTGTTGTTTGGTCAGAAGTTCTTCCATTCTCCGTACATCTGATAGATAAACTATTCCTTGCTTTTTTCCCAGTTTGCTTACAGTATCAGTCTTTATGTCTAAATCATGAACTCCTTTTGACTTTATTTTGGTGTGAGATTTTGGTCTATGCCTAATTTCTGCCATACTCTTTTCCAGTTTTCCTAGCAGTTTTTGTCAGAGTCAGCTCTTATTTCAGAACATGGGGTCTTTGGGTTTATCAAATAATAGATTACTATAGCCACTGACTACTGTGTCTTGTATACTTAACCTGATCCACCAATCTATTTCTCAGCCAGTACCAAGTAGTTTTGATGATTGCTGTTTTATAATATAATTTAAGATCTGGAATGGCTAAGCCACCTTCACCTGCATTTCTTTTCATTAGTTCCCTTGATATTCTGGACCTTTTGCTATTCCAAATGAATCTTGTTATTATTTTTTTTCTAACGCTATAAAATAATTTTTTTTTGTAGTTTGATATGACACTGAATAAATAAATCAACTTAGGTTGTAATTTTTTTTAATATTTGATTTTAAAATTTTGAGTTCCAAATTCTCTCCCTTCTTCCCTCCCCACACATCCTCTTTCACAAGGAAAGTAATTCTATGTAGGGTATATGTGTGTAGTCATGCACAACATTTCCATAATAGTCATGTTGCAAAAGACTAACTATATTTCCCTTTATCCTATCCTGCCCCTCTTTTATTCCATTCTCTCCTTAGCCCCTGTCCCTCTTCAAGTGTTTGCATCTGATAACCACCTCCCCTAATCTGCCCTTCCTTCTATTATCCCTCCTTCCCTTACCCCTCCCCCCCCATTTTCCTGTAAGGTAAATTAGATTTCCAAACCCAATTGAGTGTGTATGTTATTCTATCCCTAAGCCAAATCTGATGACAGTAAGATTCACTCATTCCCTCTCACCTTCCCCCTGTTTTCCTCCTCTGCAAAATATTTTTCTTACCTTTTCTATGTGATATAATTTACTCCATCATATCTCCCTTGCTCCTTTCCCTGGTACAATCCTCTCTCATCCCTTAATTTCATTATTTTAAGTATCATCCCTTTATATTCAACTCATCCTATATTCCCTACAACTACCTTAAGCCTTAGAAAGGTCTCATGATTTACAAATATCATCTTTCCATGTAGGAATGCAAGCAGGTCAACTTTAATAAGTCCCTTATAGTTTCTTCTTCCTGTTTACCTTTTCATGGTCCTCTTGAAACTAGTATTTGAAAGTCAAATTTTCTATTCAACTCTGGTCTTTTCATCAAGAATGCTAGAAAGTCCTCTATTTCACTGAATATCCATTTTTCCGCCAAAAGATTATGCTCAGTTTTAATGGGTAGGTGACCCTTGGTTTTGACCCTAACTCCTTTGACCTCTGGAATATCATATTCAAAGCCTTCTGATTCCTTAGTGTAGAAGCTGCTAAATCTTGTGTTTCCACAGTACTTGAATTGTTTCCTTCTGGCTGCTTGCAGTATTTTATCGTTTACCTGGGAACTCTGGAATTTGGCTATAATATTACTAGGAATTTACATTTTCTGACCTATTTCAGGAGGTAATGGGTATATTCTTTCAATTTCTATTACCTTTCTGGTTCGAGAATATAAGGACAATTTTTTTTAATACTTTCTTGAAAGATAACGTCTAAGCTCTTTTCTTGATTACAACTTTCACGTAGTCCAATAATTTTTAAATGGTCTCTCTTGGGCCTATTTTCCAGGTCAATTGTTTTGTTTTGTTTTGTTTTTCTTCTCTCAGTGAGATACTTCACATTGTTTTCTATTTCTTCATTCTTTTGATTTTGTTTTACGAAGTCTTGATTACTCATAAAGTCACTAGCTTCCAATTGCTCCATTCTAATTTTTAAGAAGTATTTTCTTCAGTGTGCTTTTGGACCTCTTTTTCCATTTGCCCAACTCTACTTTTTAAGACATTCTTTTCCTCATTGGCTTTTTGGACCTCTTTTGCCATTTGGGTTAGGCTATTTTTTAAGGTGTTATTTTCTTCTGTATTTTTTTGGATCTCTTTTAGCAAGCTGTTGATTAGTTTTTCATGATTTTCTTGCATCATTCTCATTTCTCTTCCCAATTTTTCCTCTACTTTTCTTACTCGCTTTTCAAAATCCTTTTTGAGCTTTTCCATGGCCTGGGACCAATTCATTTTTTTTTTCTTGGAGGCTTTGGATGTAGGAGCTTTGACTTTGTTGCCTTCTTCTGGTTGTATGTTTTGATCTTCTTTGTCACCAAAATAAGATTCTATGGTCTGAGAATTTTTTTTTTGCACTGTTTGCTCATGTTCCCAGCCAATTACTTGAGTTTTTAACTCTGTTAATTTAGGGTTTGCTTCCAGTGCGGAGAATGTACTATCCCAAGCTTCAGGGCTTTTGTGAAGCTGTTTTCAGAGATACTTCTAAGGACTTGTAAATTCTTTGAAGGTGGTATGATAAAAGGTGAGGTGTTATTCCTTTCCTGGCCTGTGCTTTTGTCTGTGAGTGACCACAAGCACTCTTTTTTACCTTGGTTTTGTGAGAACAATTCCTTCTCTACCACTTCCACTAGCTCCACCATGCCATGTTCCACTTCACCCCAGGACTGCTTTCCAGGACTGTGATGCAGATCCAAGCGTAGGCAAAGCAAGAGAATCCTGCTTCATCACCTGAAATCCCTGCAATCTACCTCTGATCAGCCACTTGATTCCCCCTCAGTCTGTAGGCTGGGACTCCCAGAAGCAGCCACTGCCATCTGTGCCAGGATGGGGGGTGGACCATGCTGCTTTCTCACTTAGGTTCAACAGACCTTTCCTACTGACCTTTTAGTTTTCTTTGGCATTTGTGGGTTAGAAGTCAAGAAACTGCCACAGCTCCCCTTGATTCAGTCATCTGAGGCCTGCTTCAGGTTTCCTGAGGCCTGTTCTTTGCCTGTGTGGCCCACAATGAACTGTGCTCCTCTCCTAGCCTGGCACAACACACCTTTCCCATCAACCATCCAGGTTGTCTTGGACTGGAAATTTTTTTCATTCTTTTTGTGGGTTCTGCTACTCTAGAATTAGTTTAGAGCCATTTTTATAGGTATTTGGTAGGTTTTCTGGTGGAGCTCAAGCAAGTTACTGCTTTTACTCAGCCATCTTGACTCTGCCCCCAAGAACACCTTTCCAGGATTTTAAACAACATATTGTGGGATTATGGTTTTTAATCCACTCTGCTATTTGCTTACATTTTGTGGGAGAGTTTATCCCATTCACATTCACAATCATGGTAGCAATTTGTGTATTTCTCTCTATTCTATACCCATGCCACATTTATGCTCTTCTCTCTCCTCTCTCCCTTTCTTCCCTCACTAGAGTTTTCCTTTGACCACACCTTCCTTAGTCTGCCCTCCCTTCTATTACCCTCTCTCTTTTCTTCCCCTTTACCTTTACTACTTCTTCTCTCCCTTCTATGCACTCCCTACCATTTCTTTCCCCTTTTCCCTCCTACCTTTTAAAGAGTGAGTCAAATTTCTATATTTGAGTATGCTACTCCTTCTTTGAGACAAGTCTGATGAGAGTAAGGTTCAAACAATGTTCATCTCCCTCCCTTCTTTTCCTCTACTGTAAAGGTTTTTGGTCCTTTTCACGTGATGTAATTTGACTTTGTCTGCCTCCTCCTTTCCTCTTCTCCCAGAACTATCCCTTTTCACCATTTAATTAGATATTTTATCATCACATCAAAGTCAACTTATACCCAGGCTTTCTGTCTCTTTTTATCCTTTTTAAATGATGTAATAACAATACAGTTGTCAATAGTTACAAATATCATCTTCCCTTGTAGAGATATAAATAGTTTGCCTTTATTAATAGCATGTTCTGGTTTTCTTTCTTGTTTACCTTTTTATGCCTACCTTGAATGTTATATTTGAAGACCAAATTTTCTGTTGTTCTCTGATCTTTTCATAAGGAAGATTTGGAAGTCTCCTATTTCACTGAATGTCCATGTCCTTGCCTGCAAGTTTATTTTCAATTTCACAGCATAATTGATCCTTGCTTGTAATCCGAGTTCCTTTGCCTTATGGAATATTGTATTACAGGGCCTCAGATATTTTAATGTAGAAGTTGCAAGGTCCTGCCTAATCCTGGCTATTGTTCCATGATATGCAAATTGTTTCTTTGTGGCTGATTGCAATATTTTCTTTTTAATGTGGTAGTTGTGGAATTTGGCTACGGTATTCCTTGGCATTTTCAATTTGAGATTTCTTTCAAGAGGGGATTGATGGATTCTTTCAGTGACTATGTTACTTTGTGGTTCTAGGATCTCAGGGAAATTTTCCTTGATGATTTCTTGAAGCATATTATTTAGGTTCTTTTTTGCATCATGGTTTTCAGGTAGACCCACAATTTTTAAGTTGCCTCTCCTAGATCTATTTTCCAGGTCAGTTGTTTTACCAATAAAGTAGTTTACATTTTCTTCTTTTTTTTTCTTTTGTTCCTGTTTCACTGATTATTGATATCTGATAGAGTCATTAGTAACCACTTGCCCAATTCCAATTTTTAACAAATTGTTTATTTCTATTAGATTTTGTACTTCCTTTTCCATTTGGCCAATTTACTTTTTAAGGAATTGTTTTCTTCAGTATATTTTCCCCCCCACTTGTCCAATTGTATTTTTAAGGACTTGTTTTTACAATGTCCTTTTTTTTCCCATTTGGCCAGAGTTGGTTGTTGTCTCTCCAGAACACCCACTCTTCCAAGGGTAAAGAAGTGTCAAGAGGACTCTGGGAGAGGTCTTTGGTTTATGAGAGACAGCCAAATGACCATTCTTCTATTAATTATTTGCTAGCCATAATTAATAAAATGATTTTTTATTCAGAAATTATGTCTCTCAGACTTTTTATATGCCACACCATCTCTCTCCTTAAGAGCTAAGCAATTAGGTGTAGTTTTCACATGTTTAATCATTCAAAACATGCTACCATATTAGTCATGTTGTGAAAGATGCAGATCCAAAGCAAAAAAAAAAAAACCCACAAAAATAGAAAGTAAAAAATAGTATTTTTCAATCTACCTTCAGACTCCATCACTTATTTCTCTGGAAGTGGATACCTTTTTTTTTTTTTTAATCATGGTTCCTTTTGAATTACCTTGGATCATTGTATTGCTGAAAATACTAAATTATTCACATCATATGGTATTGCTGTTACTGCATACAATATAATCCTGGTTCTGCTTACTTCATTTTGCATCACTTCATATAAGTTTTAAGAACTCAGATTCTTGAAACAGACAATATCTATGTGTTATTGCAGCTTTAAAATTCTATTCTGTTTCTATACCTGAAATTTTGAATTTCTTACTGAAAGTAATACATCTCAAGTTTATGTTGTAGCAGAGATAAAACTAGGATATTTGCCTGAGGATAAAAAATTTTAAAAGTCTTTGACCATATTTATACTCAATTTAGTAAGAAGTTTGTTCATAGAGCCTAGTGGTTGGACAAGGGTAGAGCTACAGTCAGGGAGAATGGAACTTTATTATAGAATTTTTAAATAAAGCAATCAAATCTTTGTCACCTATTTTGGAACTGATTTTAAGTTTGTGGTAACTCACATAAATCATGCAAGAAAAAAACGCAGCCACTACAGGTCAGTACCAGAAAAAAAAAAAAACCTGGGCTTCATGAATAGATGAAATAAAAATCTTTTAGTGTGCCATTGTTTTCTCTCCTAATAGAATTCTAAGAAAAGTTAATGGGTAAAGTGATTTATCATTGTTTTAGTTAGTGTGCAGAATTAAATGGCAGGAGAGCAGCTGCACAGTTCCTAGAAAACTGAAATGAATTTGATAACCCCACAAAGCATGTTTTGGTAAATAGATACAGTCCTCCGTTGGTTATGGGCATTTCTTTACTAAATGTTGAATATGAAATAATTTGCAGTCTCCAAACTTGTGAGCTGGCTTATAAGCACAATGATTAATGTAACTGCTAAATCTGTTCTTATCTTATGTATTGCATTAGTAGGATGTTGTATGAGAATTGCACATATGGGCAAACAGCTTCTTAACTCACAACCCACTGATTTGTTGCTCTGTCCCTTCTAAACATACCTGCTAGGGAAGTGATTGAGATGTTGCTAAATCATTTGAAACTTCAGAGTTGTAAACCCATTAAGCATTACCTTTTATCTTCATGTTCTACTACTGCTTCATATATTATTGGTGAATAATGGATATGTAATAATTTTATACTGAGTGCATGTAAGGAGTAAGAATTTGAAAGCTAGAAGGCTCTTGAACAACAATTGAACTCACTCCCTTATTTTAGAGATGAAGACACTGAAGCCCACAGATGTCTAAGGTTTTGTAACTAGCAAGTAATGTATCAAGCAAAACATAGATCTCCACAGTGCCTTTCCTACTATGCTATGTTGTTTCTAATGGTTGCTAATTTTTTGGGGGGTTTCTCCTTTTTTGAAAAATTTTAATAATTTATTTTTATTTATCAACAATCACTTCCATAAGCTTTTGAGTTGAAAATCTTTCTCCCCCTTCCTCCCCCCTACCCTCCCCAAGAGGGCGCACAATCTGATATAGGCTTTACATTTACATACCCATCAAACATATTTTCACATTAGTGAAGTTGTAAGTAAAAATTAAAGCCAGTAGGAGGAACCATCAGAAAGATGAAACAAAATTCAACAGAAGGTAAAAGTAAGTGATAGCGATTCAACTTCCATAGCTCTTTCTTTAGATGTGGACAGCATTTTCTATCCCAAGGCCTCTGGAGATGTCTTAAATCCTCGTAATGCTGAGAAGGGTTCAGTTTAACAGTCTTAGTCATTGCATAACATGGCTGTTATTGTGTACAAAGTCCTCTTGGTTCTGCTCACTTTACTCAGCATCAGACCATATAAGTCTTTCCGGGTTTTTCTGAAGTCAGCCTGTTCATCATTTCGTATAGCACAATGGTATTCCATTACATTCACATACCACAACTTGCTCAGCTATTCCCCAATTGATGGACATCCTCTCAATTTCCAATTCTTTGCCACCACAAAAAGAGCTGCTATGAATATTTTTGTAGATGTGGGTCCTTTTCCTATTTGTTTGATCTCTTTGGGATATAGCCCTAGAAGTGTTATTGCCGGATCAAAGGGTATGCACATTTTTGTAGCCCTTTGGGCATAGTTCCAATGGTTGCTAATTTTAAAAATGATACAGTAAAGAGTCCTCAAAATAAGATAAGAAGTCAAAATATTATACTGTATTGCATAATACTCTATTGCAAGTTATCTTTTAGAGGCAGATTGATATCATTCTAAATCGGGTTCAGTTTTGGGAAGAAATAATGTAATAATGTGTCATTGACCAATTAATTAAGCAGGTTTGCTTACCTTTAACAATAAACATGTGCAACAAGGAAATCACATAGACACATAATATTTAAGAATGGCAAAATAATTGTTGAGAGGTAGAAAGAATACTTTGTTTTCAAATTTCACTGACCTAGGGTCGACATAAAGAGTAACTTTGACAGCTAGAAGTGTACAATCTAATTTACCTTGTATTTTTGCTATATTTCATTGACTAAGGTGTTTTCAATAATACCTATATTCGTGTCTGACATGAATTTCAATACTAATTTATGAATCAACATTAATCACAAAGATTGGTCATTCTAATTTTACTGTTCTATCAGTATATTCTGTTAGTATATTTGATCTGATGTTATGATAGTTGAAGTAGCTCAAAAGAAATGTGAGATGTCAGGGGGCAACTAGGTGGTGTAGTGGATAGAGGACCAGCCCCGGACTCAGGAGGACCTGAGTTCAAATCTGGCTTAGAAACGTAACACTTTCTAGCTATGTAACCTTGGCTAAGTCATTTAACCCCATTGCCTAGCAAAAAAAAAAAAGTGCAATGTCAAATTTAGAGAATCTGCCCCAAATGTTCACATGGACTATATGTAGTAGAGCATACTGAGCTCATACTGGTCTGATCAGCCACACTCAGAGACACTGTAACTTGCCTCTAACAGAATGATGTCATTTTGGTCTTCTTCAAGAGTAAAGGACAGCAATCATAACAATTCTATCTAGTAATCATCTAGGCATGGCTGGGTTAGTCAATGGTAAAAAACAAAAACAAAAACAGTAGACTCATTATTCATGCCATTTGGGGGCATGTCTAATAGAGGATTGTCTCCTTGTTGAGATAAAATCTACTCACTACAGTAACTTCATTACATAAATTAATTGGATTACTATTTTTCCTCTGTTTTTATTCTCCTTGATTTAGGTATCAAAAATATATTTGTGTCCATTTGATAGGATTATTTCTTCATCTATTTTTTCAAGTAGTTTATATAGTATTGGTATTAATTGTTCCTTAAATGTTTGCTAGAATTCATTTGTAAATCCATCTGGTTTTGGGAATTTTTTCTTTGGGAGATCATTTATGGCTTATTCAATTTATTTTTCTAAGATAGGGTCACTTAAATACTTTTTAAATTTTTCTGTTAATCTGTGAAGTTTATATTTTTGTATTTATTTGTATGTATATGTGCATATATATAGAGAGAGTATATTTCACTAAGATTGTCAGAATTATTGACACATAATTAGGCAAACTAGCTCAGATTAATTGCATTAGCTTTATATCTACTGGTGGTGCATTTGCCCTTTTTAATATTAGTACTTTCATTTTCTTTTTCTTTTAACAAAATTTTGTTAGTTTTTGATGTGGTTGTTCAGTCATTTCAGTTATGTTTAACTCTTTCTGACCCCCATTTTGGGTTTTGTTGGCAAAAATATCATAGTACTTTATCATTTCTTTCTGTAGTGGATTAAGGCAAAAAGAGATTAATTGCCTTGTCTGGGGTCACGTAGCTAGTGAGTGTCTGAGGCCGGATTTGAACTCATATTTTCCTTACTCCAGCCTCAGTGCTCTATCTACCAGACAATTAATTTCTTCCTTAATCAAATTAACCAGTGACTTGTCTATTTTATCATAAAATTTGATTTTGCTTTTTGTTAATATAAATTTATTTATTTTTAGTTTTTAACATTCCCTTCCACAAATTTTTGAGTATCAAATTTTCACCCCATCTCCCCCCTCCCCCCACCCCAAGATGTCAGGCATTCTGAATATTCCTTTCCCTACTCTGTCCTGTCTTCTGTGTCTCCCCCCTTCTCTTATCCCCTTCCCCTTCTATTTTCCTGTAGGGCAGGATAGACTTCTGTACCCCATTTCCTATATTTATTTCCCAGTAGCATGTGAAAGCATGTTTTTAAACATATGTTTTTAAAACTTTAGGCTTCAAATTTTCTCTCTTCTTCCCTCCCCACCCACCCTCATTGCAAAGGCAAGCAACTCAATATAAGTCATACATGTGCAGTTATGCAAAACACATCCATAGTAGACATGTTGTGAAAAACTAAGTCTATTTCCCTTAATCCTATCCTGCCCTCCCATTAATTCTATTCTTTCTTTTGACCCTGTCTTTCCTCAGAAGTATTTACTTCTGATTAACCCCTTTCTCAATCTGCCCTCCTCTCTATCATCCCCCTGCTCTCTTTTTCCCTTTCCCCCCTATTTTCCTGTAGGGTAAGACAGATTTCCATACCCAATTGAATGTGTATGTTATTCCCTCCTTAAGCCAAATCCTATGAGAATAAGATTCACTTATTCCCTCTCACCTCCCCCTGTTTCCCCTTCCACTGTAAGAGACTTTTCTGTTTGTTTTTTTTTTTTTTCTGGTGAGATAATTTACCCCATTCTACCTCTCCCTTTCTTCTTCTCCAGGTATAATACTCTCTCATCCCTTAATTTTATTCTCCAGATATGCCCCTTAATCTTCAACTCACCATGTGCTCTCTATCTATCTATCTATCTATATATACACACATATAATTTTTTTCCTCCAACTACCCTGATACTGACAAAGGTCTCATGAGTTATAAATATCCTTTATTGTCCCCCCTTAGCACCTAACACTGTGAGTTGTACAGAGGTGATCAATAAATGACCATTGAATTAATTTGAAAAAAAAATTAGAAAAAAAGAAATGTAACATCTAGGCTCTTTTTTATCATGTTTTTCAGTTAAGCTAATAATTCATAAAATATCTCTCCTCAATATATTTTTCAGGTCAGTTGCCTTTCTGATAATATGTTTCACACTTTCTACTAGTTTTTTTCTCAGTCTTTTGACTATAATTTATTGTTTATTGATGTCTCAGGAAGGCATTAGTTTTTATTTGTCCCATTATAATTTTTTTTAGAATCCCTACCCTAATTTTATTTTTAATTAATTTATTTATTTTTAGTTTTCAACACTCACATCAGCAAAATTTTGACTTCTAAATTTTCTTCCCATCTCTCCTCTTCTCATATGCCAAGTTGGCACGGATTTAGAATAACCCTTCCACAATCTGCCCAACCTTCTAACACCCCCCATACCTTATCACTTTCCCCTTCTATTTTCCTGTAGGGCAGGACACAATTCGATACCCCATTGCCTGTATATCTTATTTCCAAATTGCAAGTAAAAATTTTTAACATTCATTTTTAAAACTTTAAGGTCCAAATTCTCTCCCTTCCTCCCTCCCTATGCACCCTCATTGAGAAGGAAAGTAATTCGATATAAGTCATAGATTTGTAGTCATGCAAAATACTTCCATAACAGTTATATTATGAAAGATTAATTATAATTCCCTCCATCCTATCCTGCTCTCCCATTTCTTCTTTTCTCCCCTTTGACCCTCTCTCTCCTCAAAAAATGTTTGCTTCTGATTACCCTCTCCCCCAATCTGTCTTCCCTTCGATCTTCCTCCCCTCTCTTATCCCATTTTCCCCTATTTTTCTGTAGGGTAAGATAGATTTCCATACCCAATTGAATGTGTATGTTCTTCCTCCTTAACCCAAATCTGATGAAAGTAAGATTCATTCATTCTCTCCCATCCCCTCCCTCTTTCCCTCCACTGTAAAAGCTTTTTCTTGCCTCTTTTATGTGAGATAATTTACCCCAATCTACCTCTTCCTTTGTCCTCCTCCCAGTACAATTCTCTCTCACCCCTTAATTTTATATGAGTTAGAAATAGCATCTTTCCATATAGGAATGTAAACAGTTCAATGTTAATAAGTCCTTTATGATTTCGCTTTCCTGTTTGCCTTTTCATGCTTCTCTTGAGTCTTCTATTTCAAAGTCAAATTTTCGACTCAATTCTGGTCTTTTCATCAAAGAATGCTTGAAAGTCCTCTGTTTCATTGAATGTCCATTTTTTCCCCCTGAAAGATTATACTCAGTTTTGCTGGGTACATGATTCTTGGTTGTAATCCTAGCTCTCTTGGCTTCCATAATATTATATTCCAAGCCCTCTGATCAGTTAATGTAGAAGCTGCTAAATCTTGTATTATCCTGATTGTGTTTCCACAATACTTGAATTGTTTCTTTCTGGCTGCTTCTAATACTTTCTTCCTGACCTGGGAACTCTGGGATTTGGCTATAATATTCCTAGAAGTTTTCCTTTGGGGATCTAGTTCAGGAGGTGATGGGTGGATTCTTTCAATTTCTATTTTATTTTCCAGTTCTAGAATATCAGGGCAGTTTTCCTTCATAATTTCTTAAAAGATCGCTCTTCAGGTGGTCCAATAATTTTTAAATTCCCTCTCCTGGATCTATTTTCCAGGTCAATTGTTTTCCAATGAGATATTTGGCATTGTATTCTATTTTTTTTTCATTCTTTTGGTTTTGTTTTATAATTTCTTGATTTCTCAAAGGGTCATTAAGCTTCCATTTTCTCCATTGTAAATTTTTAAGGAATTATTTTCTTCATTGAGTTGTTGGATCTCCTTTCCATTTGGTCAATTCTTTTAAAGGCATACTTCTCCTCATTGGCTTTTTAGAACTCTTTTGCCTTTTGGGTTAGTCTTTCTTTCCTGTTGCTGGGTTCTTTCACTATCTCTGGCTTGAGAACTCTTAAAACTGCTGCTGTTTTTTTGTTTGTTTTTGTTTTTGTTTTTTTTTGAGCTGTAGTGTAGCCTCTATCTCCACATCACTGATCTGTCTTTCTGAACGCCTGCATTGTTTTGGACTGGAAGAATGTCTCACTATAACTTCTTTTGTTGTTTTTGCCATTCCAGAATTTGATTGGAGACATCCTTTGAAAATTGTTTGAAGGGAATGTCAGAAGAGTATAGTTTAATGCTTTCTTTACTCTACCATCTTTGCTTTGTTCCCAGAAATCACACATTCCACTTCTTGATCAAACCCTCTGATATTCCTTTGCCTTTTATCATGCCATCATTTTGTATGCTTCATTATATTTATATTTTCCACCTTTATTTTAACATAAAATGCCTACATGGAACTTCCATCTTTATATTTTCTATTGTCCTTACTTGTGTGATGACTTCTTTTACTCCTTTGCTTAAAGTTGACCTTCTAGGAAAAATAGAGCAATTATCAATGATTTAATATTAATATGGATGTAAACATTCAGTGCAGTACTCCAGGAATCTCTACATAACTTTGTACTATTCTTTGTGTTTATGAAACCTTGGATAAAGGAGGAGATAACTTGCTCATTGAATTTGAAAATGTTATAAACCTGGTTTAGATAGCTAACAAAGTGTATAAGACAGTCAGTATCCAAAAGGATGTTGACAGTAGAGAAAAAGAATGAATGAATTTTAGACATGAGAAACCACTTCAACAAAATCTCGGTTTCAATTACAAAGTCAACAATTTCAAGAAGTACTTTAGAGGTCAGATTTATAATGTGATAAACTTTTTCTCCAAGTCAGCAACAGATAGCAATTCTATTTTTCAGTACTCATAAGTAAAAGAGATTAAAATCTTATCTTGTGGAGAATATTCTCTTAGTCTATTACTAAGTATATACCTCAAGGAGGTCATTGTTGTTATTGTTCTATAATTGTTTATCCTTCTTTCTTGAAGAGGACCATATCATCAGGAAGGTAATGCCATGACTTACAAGTGAGTTGGATTTAAGTGAGGGGAGAGCTGTACAAAGACAGCAGCCTCACTTTCTCCTCCAGAACCATCTCGGTTCAGTTGCCAGATATAGATCAAAATGCCTGGAGATGGCCTTGCATGGGCTGGGAGACCTTGTCCTTTTTAAGCTAAGGTATTTAAGAGGTCTCAGTTTGACTGAGGTAGTATCTATTCAGTGTTTAAGGCTAAGTAAGAAATGAGGCAAAGGATGACCTCTTTTACCTAGTCAAAAAAATCAATCTGGGAGGGGCTGACCCTCAGGATTTCTAGCCAGAACAGAAACAACTCCTATTTACATTCACATTAAGCCAGAAGGGCCCAAACAATGACCACTAAATGGGGCTTAGGCCGAGACCTGTTGTTGACCAATGAGAGCTACAGTGAATTGGTTTTAAGGCATGGTGTTTAAGAAAGCAATCTCACCTGAAAACTCCAATATATCTTGCAAAATTTCAGGGACAAAAATTTACATTCCTTTTGGCAGTCAACTTACAGGGAAAGGAAAGATAAGATGAGGAGAAGAGAGGCAAGGCAAGCAAGAAGGAAGGAAGGAAGGAAGGAAGAAAGGAAGGAAGGAAGGAAGGAAGGAAGGAAGGAAGAAAGGAAGAAGGAAGGAAGAAAGGAAGGAAGGAAGGAAGGAAGAAGGAAGGAGGAAGGAAGGAAGGAAGGAAGGAAGGAAGGAAGGAAGGAAGGAAGGAAGGAAGGAAGGAAGGAAGGAAGAAGCTGTGTTGCTTAACTGGAATTGCCAACTTGGGTTCCTAATAGGGTAGCTCATACTACTCATGGTATATTGTTTGTCCTTCATTCTCTAAGAGGACCATGACATTAAGAAGGTGATGCCATGACATGCAAGTGAATTGGATTTAAATGAAGGAGGGTTGTGCAAAGTTACCAGCCTCACTATCTCCTCCAGAACCATCTGGGTCCAGTGGCAAGATACACATCAGGACAATTGGTGGTGCCTCCCCCTCCCACCGCCCCCGCAGAGGTCACTGACAAAAAGAAAGGGCTGATACAGACCCAAATACTTGTAGTAGAACTTTTTGTGCTCAAAGACCTAGAAAGAAAATAGAGGTACATTGATTTGGAATGGCTAAATAAATTTTGACACATGGATGCAGTTATCTATTACTGTTCTGGAGGAAATGATGAATATGATGAATGCAAAGAAGCATGATTAGATTTATACCAACTGAGCCAAAATGAAATAAGCAGAACGAGGACAGTAATATACTTAATGACTAAAATGATGTAAATGAAAAGACCCCTAATTAAAAAAGAAACAGGAAATTGATTGCTTCAGATTTATAGTAAAGTTCTGTGACAAAGAAAAAATGAGTAGACATTTCCCCCAATTGCTTTATAGAGGTGGGTATAACATGGGAGTGGAATACTGAATCCATAAAGCTTCTTTTCTTCTGTTTTTCCCTGCTTAATCATAAGAAATTGTACTCTGGAGAAGTGGAGAAAGGATAAAATCAGAAATGTTGTTGATAGAAAAACAAGTACATGAATACACCTAAAAAAAAAAAGATGCCTCAATTTAAAGAAATGCCTGGGGATTAAATGGGCAACTTTGAAAAAAGATGAATGAAATATTTTGGCAGATTGTGTTCAGAGTCTTTTGGTTGTGCATGCTGTTTGTGAAACTAGGAGTGAAATGTAGGTAGTGCAAATCAGTACTAAATAATTGCAAACCTACATCTCAAAATATAGGGGAAACAATAATGAAAATTTCTATTGGATTGGAATACTCACAAGAGCAGGACATGGGTTTTATCTATACTTTGTTTCTCTCCAAGAACCTATCTAACATTAGTCTATGTAGGAAGTATATGCTTAATAAATATCTGTTGACTTTGTTGACTGCTTTAGCAACCTGGTTAACAAATAAGACCTTGTTGGGAATCTAGAAGAAATAAGAAACTTGGCAGAAAGTGACTATTTTATCTTAGAGTACATAACAATCAATAAAGAGAATAGTGATCATAGACAGAGGGATACATTGTGTTAGGGGAAAAAAGATATCAAAATTGTTCAGAGTAGTGTATATTACATGGATATGTAGAAATGTGACTTAAAATGATTAGGAGGCTTTAAGGAAATGAAATTGTGATGATATATTGTGAATTGTTTCAACCCAGAGAAAAAGGTGAAGAAATTAAAGAAACAATGTGGTTTGTACAGAGAGTAATAAAATATTCAAATTTTAAATGTTTATGTATATATGAATATGACAAAAGAAAGTCTTCCAAGGATAATTACACCAAGTAGCATGAATGTAAAAGAATAATGCCAATTTTTTCCTACTTCAGAATGAGCTGATATTGAAATAGCAAACAAAATGAGAAAAACTTTTTCTTTGCATAAAAAGACAAGGAAATTGATGATGATGATAAAAGTTAACCTTTATATAATACTTATTGCATGCCAGGAACTGCCTTCTGATCTTTATAATTATTTTATCATTTGATCTTCACAATAATCTTGAGAGGTAAGTGCTACTATTATCCCTCTTTTATAGCTGAGAAAACTGAGGCAAACAGAGGTTGTTACTTGTCAAGGGTCAGGCAACTAATGTGTCTGAGGCCAAATGTGAATGTAGGTCTTCCTGACTTCAGGTCCCACTGCTCTATCCACTGAATCATGTAGCTGCCTCTATCAAATATGATGTTATACTTGAATCACTGAGCACATTATCTAACTTATTCACACTAAGCTAGTATATAACATATGATTGGATGAAAACACAGCCATAATTCACAATTTAGCATACATAGCAGAGAAAATAGAACAAGTTATCTCTTATATGTTCTTTCAATTTTCTTTCATAAAATAGATGGTCTTAAAAAAGAAAAGTTAGGGGAAAAAAGAAAACATTGTTAAGATGGAATTGGAGCCTATGACTTGTGACACAATTGTAATGAGAGAAGACTTAGCATTTAAATTCTATTTAAATTTCCTGACCATGATAAATTATGCTTGTTAAGGCTAGTAGAAATTATTGGTGATAATATAAGACTCTTCATAAATTTTGATGGAGAACTGAAGTGGTATTAAAATCTTTTAATACTTTCTGATGTATAGTAGTGCCTGAACTACTTTTGGCCTACAGCACTGGAATCAAGTTCAGACAGAAATGGGGCTGTTAAATACAAAAGGATCACATATTACCTGTAGGACACATATAAGCTTAAAAAACCATATATTGGCATAATTCATCATTTGTCTTATCTTTATATTGTTAAATATTTACCAATTACATATTTATCTGGTTCAGATTATTTTTGGTAAGTGTTATAAACTTTTTGCAGCTTACCAAAGGTATGTTAGACACTGCTGGCCTAGGCAACTAAACTCAGCATAAACTTGATACTTGAGTTAAAAAGGATTTAAAAAAAAAATTTCATCATGCTCTCATTTTTTTTTAATATTAACATTATGAGGCATATTATTGACTAATTATTGGATACTATCTGAAAAGATGTATAATATTATTTCACATGTTTCAGAGCATGATTTTAAAAAAAGATAAGAATGCATAAATGTTCTTAAATAGTCTCTCATGAATTTTAATTGATGTAATTCAATTATAAATATGACTTTTGTTTCTTGAGTAAATATCATTCATTCTAAATTTTTCTTGACTTAATCTAGTGTTACCTGAAAGCTTCTAGTCTGTTTGTATCAAAAATTCTTGAAGCTGGATTACAAGCCCTGTCATTTGCATTAAGTTTTCAGATATCACCTAGTGAAACTTGAGTGGTGACCATAGAAAAGGCTCATTTTTATTGGCAGTTAAGAATTTGAGCTTCTTTCACCACTACCTCAAGGAAATATTTGTCTCACATCTAAAGAAGGCAACTAGTAATCAATCCTTGAAATTTGGTAGATCTGGGAAGTGTTGGTCTGACCCCAGTGGGAGAACATATTTTGAATCAAGTCATTTTTTTACACAAGTAAATAATGATAAAAAAAAAAAAACACTAGCATATATAAATGTTCAAAAGTTGCTCTTTGTTTATTGGTACAGTTTATTTTTTCAGATTTTGTTCAGTTTTCCCAATTTGATAATATAACACAGTCTGATATCTGCTGATTTTCACCATGCTTTTATGTAAATGATCAACCATCAGCAACACTACAATGGATGTCAACCATTAATAATGACTTTCTTTTTTCAGAACTGAAAAAATTAGTGGTTGTAGGATAGAGGGTATACTAGAATCATATTATAGAAAAGGTTCACCATATGCTATCATTTAAAACTTGTTAACTGGTCAATGTTATATCTTACAGGTTAGATTTTGAAATGGAAATGATCTTTCTTTTCTATTTACCACATTTATTACCATTCTACCTTTAGAGCCTTGATAATTTATGCAACTCTCCATGATTTCTTAGGGTCTCCCACTCAAACATGTCCACTTTGAGAAATTGGGATAATGGTTCTGATATTGCTCTATTCCCTCTTTCTTATTTTTCTAAAGGCATTAAAATAAAATTTTAAACAATAACTCACTTTATACATTATTTTCAGGTTTGCAAAACTATTTGGATGTATTATCTCTTTTGTTCCTCAAAATAAGTCCTTGGAGGGAATGACCAACGTGGAGGAGTACAGGGCACATTCAAGCTGAATTCCCCCCAAATTCCCCTACAAAAGTGTAAAACAAAGAATAAAATTGAATCCTGGAGTGGCACAGACAAAAAAAAAAAACAGAGTGAGACAATTTTTTTTTTCACATTCCAAGGCAGCTTGGGAGGTAATAAGAAGAGGTTGGTGACACTGAGGTAGGAAGTGGCCCAGAGCGCCAAGCAACAGCAACAGCATCTGTGAGACTTAGAGGCAGTGGTGAAAACAGCAGCAGCAGTTTGGGGAACTTTCACTGCTCAAAGACAGAAAAAAGATTGGACAACTGGTCAGAAAGAATTAAAGAGAACTGTATAGGGACTCTGATTACTGCTTAGAAAGTACATTGTCCATTATTCAGCTCTGCATTCCAGTCTCAAGCCAGAGAACAATGTTTGCAGTCACAGGGAGTAGAGATTCTGATCATAGTTTCTGGGCAAAGGAAAAAAAAAAAAGGAGTCTTAGTGCCACATCTCACTTACAGGTTAGAGAAGCACTAGATCTTGGGATAATAATAGAGCAGAGTCTCTCTTTGAGTAAGGATCAAAACACAGATCACGAGAGCAGTGACAACATTTCTACGTAATTCACATCACCTTGGAAGGATGAAAAACTTGCAGACACCAGAAGTAGCTTTGAAAACACCAGGGAGAAAAAACCTAAAGCTTTGGACTTTGAACCGTCCCCCCCCCAATACCCTTCCCTACCACAGAAAGTAGAAGCCAATTCTAACATGAAGGTCAAATCCCATAAAATAGTTTGAAAAAAAGTTAGCAAAAAAAATCCTGACCATAAAAATCAAATATAGTGAGAGGAAAACACAAGACATAAACTCAGAAGAAGACAAATGCAGGTAATCTGAAAGCCCAACAAGAATTCCTGGAAGAGTTAAAGAAAGATACAAGGAACCAAAAAAATTTAAAAATCAGAGTGGTAGAGGGAAATTTGGGAAGACAAAGGAAAGCAATAGAAGACAAATTAAGAAAAGAGAATAAATGACTTGGAAAAAGAAGCAAAAAAAATTGAAGAACACAATACCTTACAAAACAGAAATGGCTTAACAGTAACTTAGGTACAGAACCTCACTGAAAAGCAGAATTGCACAAATGGTTAAAGAAGTACAAAATTTCACTGAAGAAAATAACTCCTTAAAAAAATTGGCCAAATTGGAAAAACAAAGTATAAAACCTCACTGAAGGAAACAATTCATTAAAAATTGTAATTGTTCAGGAAACTAATGATTCCATGAAACATCAAGAAACAATGAAAGAGTTAAAGTGACAAGAAAATAGAAAAAATGTGAAATACTTCATCAGAAAAAGCAATTAAAGAAGATTTGCACAAAGTTATCCATATCACTTTCTCATCTGGAGTCACTGAAGTGGCGATTCAATTCAAGACAACCGGCAATGTTCCAGCATTCAGCAAATGACCCTGGCATCTACAATGTCTGACAAAGCTTTAAATCAGTGCCTGCTTCAGCCACATATCTCATCTGCTCATTCTGCAAGAAATCTTCACATGTTTGGAATAGACATTCCCCTAACTCACAGATAGGTTTCAGGCCTATAAGTTACTCTCAAATTGATTTAACCCATCTGACCAGACAATATTGCAGGGCTGTGACCACTGCACATGCTAAAGCTTCTTGGAGTCAAAGGTGAGAGTTTGGTGACAGGTAGATACCAAAGGTGATGAGCAGATTTAAAAGGGTTCAGCAAGCCCTTAGGCCAAAGGTTCCAGTGCTCCCTGAACATCCCATCCGACAAGTAAGTAGGAAGCAAAAGGACTATAATAAAGAGGGAGGAGGATGAAGAGAGGGAGAGAATTTTAAGAGGCAGTGCTTAGAAGGAGAAGTGGTTAGAAGGTTAAGAGGCATGGTAAAAAGAAGAGAGAGACAGAGACAGAGACAGACAGACAGACAATACAGAGATAATGATAAACAGAAGAAAATAGGATGGAAGGAAGTCTGCAGTAACCAAAACAGTGAGTATGCATAAGATGAACTCATAAAACAAAAACAGATGGCAGAATGTATCAGAAAGCAAGATTCAATATGTTGTTTACAAGAAACTTGCTTGAAACAGAGAGATATGCAGAGAGTTAAATAAGGGAAAGTGACAAATCTTTTATTTTTTAGTTAAAGTAAAAGAAAACACTGGGATAACAATCAGGATTTCACACAAAGCAAAAGTAAAAATAGACTTAATTAAAAGGTGTAAGCAGGGAAACTATATCTTGCTGAAAGCAACCATTGGCAAAGATGTGATACCAATACTGTATCTATATGCACTTAATGGTATAACATCTGAATTATTAAAAGATGTTAAATGAGTTACAAGAAGAAATGCACAATATAAGTGTACTAATTGGGGACCTCAATTTACCCTACAACAAGATGAATTTAAACATAAAATAAAAAAAAATAAGTTAAGAAAATAGATTCTTAGAAAACTTAGATATAACAGACCTCTGGAGAAAACTTAATGGGAATAGAAGGAACACTTTTCCTCAACTGTACATGGCACCTTCAAAAAATTGACCATTTATTAGGGCACAAAACTTTTATATACAAATGAAGAAAATCAGGAAAAAAAAACTAAATGAAACCCTTTAAGATAAAAATTCAATAAAATTACATTTAATAAATTGTCTTAGAAGAATAAATTCATAATTAATTGGAAACTAAATAATCTAATCCTAAAGAATGCTTGGGTAAAAGAGTAAATAATAACAACAATTAATAAGTAAATTAATGATGCTTATAGCAATGTAACAATAACCCAAAATTTGTGGGATGTGGCCAAAACATTACTTAGTGGGAAATTTATGTATCTAAATACATCAATAATAGAAAGAACAGAACAAAAAAATTGATTATGCAACTAAAAGAAAAAAAACCTGGAAAAAAACAAATGTAAAATCCCTAATAAAACATCAAATTAGAAATCCTGAAAACCAGATGAGAAATTTCTAACTTTGAAAGTTGAACAAAAAAAGAATGATTGCACTAATAACTAAAAGTAGAAGCTGCTCTTCATTAAAAACAAAACAATACAATAGATAACATATGATTATAAAAAATTAAAAAAAGAAAAACAAATTACCAGTATTAAAAATGAAAAGAGTAAACACTCTGACAAGGAATGTCGTTAGATTATTAGGAGCTTTTTTTGCCCAAATATATACCAACAAAACTGATAATCTAAGTGAAATGGATAAATATTTACAAAAATTAAAATTTCTGGGTGAACAGAAAAGGAAACATAAAACTTAGATAATCCTTTCTTAGTAAAAGAAATTGAAGAAGCAATAAATTAGTTTTCAAAGAAAAAAATCCCGAAGATCAGACAAATTTAAAGTGAATGTTACCAAATATGTAAAGAAAAATTAATTCCAATACTAAATAAATTATTTGAAACCATAGGTAAAGAAAGAGTTCTTCCAGATTTCTTCCTTGACATAAATATGTTTTTCCCCTTAGGACAAGTTTAAGAAAAATACAAGAACATCAGATGGACTCAAATCCTAAGGACTGTTAACGTAGCACTTGGTCATTAGAGTGAGAAAAAGAGACTTATACACATATGTATATATGTATATGTATGTGCATGTATGTTTATTCTTGATCTATAGACATCAGCTATGAGACATTTCAGCAAAGAGCAGCTCAGTGCTGCTTGGAGAAATGTTTCTTAATCCCCTGAACATCAGACTTGATTATGTCACTCTCAGGTTTCTAGCCACACTTTGTCATACTTGTCTGTGATCTGGAAGGCCTGGAGTCTGCCAGGCGCTGGACTATCCACGATGTTTCATCTACAGAGTGGCTCATAGCAATGTCATTGATGGTGACTTTGTGAATTATCTCCTCATCAAAGATGAAGAGAACCCTGAATGAAATTCCTTTTTCTGCCTTTAAGACCCTATAATCTTTAACAATGGTACATTGGGGGTCAGGCACTAAGGGATATTTACAACCCCCAGTCCATCATACTTCTGGAGTATGTTAACTTAGGCAACGTGACAGAAATATGAGTCCACTGAAGCATCATTCACTTGGCAGTTAAGTTTTATAAATTCTACAGCTCAATCGGTGAATCCCCATGGAACACATGAAGGTGAAGTCCAAAGGGTAAAAGAACAACATAAGGTATTTCTCTTTGTAGTCATAAAAGATGATGTTTTTGAACTGTCAATCTGGCATAACACATGTAGTTCTGAAATTGGGGACTGGGTAACCAATACTGGAATTTCTGGCCAACATGTTGACAGCAGAGCTGGGCTCCACAGTTGCTGCTCACAAAAAACAAACAAACAAACAAACAGACCAACAAATAAAGAAAGAAAGAAAGAAAGAAAGAAAGAAAGAAAGAAAGAAAAGAAAGAAAGAAAGAAAGAAAGAATAAAGAAAAACACTTGAACACATGAGGAAGAGTTGAAGAATTCCACAAAAAGTTTTTTTTTTTTTTGAAATGCAAGCCAGGTATAGTAAAAACATAGAGAGAAAATTATAGACTAATTTATCCAATGAATAGTTGCAAAGCTTTTAAATATGTTATTGACATATCACAAAGATCAAAAAATATTTGCAGTCAGAATGTATAGCAGGAATTCAGGGTTGCTTAAACATATTAAAAAATTTATAAGTATAGTTGACAATATTAATGACAAAAGCAAAACAAACAAACAAAACAAAGAAAGCAAAAAACTCAAATGATTCTATCAATAGATGAAGACATAAAAATTAACAAGTAAAACATCTATTTCTATTAAAAACAATAGAAAACAAGCAGAAATGCAGCTTTTCTTAAAATGATAATTAGTAACTATCTAAAACCAGTAGCAAGCATTATCTGGGGACAAACTTGAAGCCTTCCCATTAAGATCATGATGAAGCAAGGATGTCAACTACTGCATTATTATTTAATAATATACTAGAAATGCTTGTTCTAGAAATAAAGCAGAAAAAAATAAATTAAAGGAATAAAAATGGGCAACAAGGAAGTAAAACTATTACTGTGTAGATAATAGGATGGTATATTTAGAGACTCATAGAAAATCAACTAAAAAACTAGTTGAAATAATGAATGACAATAACAGTTTTAGCATATAAAACAAGTCCATACAAATCATTAGCATTTCTATATACTACCAAGAAAACCCAGTAGAGAAGAGAAAGAAAAGGAAATTTCATTTTAAATAAGTGAAAAATTATAAAATACTTATGAGTCTAACTGTGAAAGCAAACTCTGGAACTCTGTGAACACAATTTCAATACATTTATCTCCCACTCAAATAAAGACAGATTGGAGAAAAATTATTTACTGATGAGTAGGTCAAACCAATATAATATAAAAGGCATTCATCTTTAATTTATTTATTCAATTTCATAGCAATCAAATTACCAAAGAAATATTTTATAAAGCTAGAAAAAATTTATGGCTAATTCCATCTGGAAGAATGGGAATTTAAGACTATTAATGGAATAAATGAAAAAAAATGTGAAAGATGGTGACCTAGAAGTATCATACCACATTTTGAACTATATTACAAAATAACAATCATTAAAACATTCAGGAGCTGGATAAGAAAAAAAAAGTGATTTATCATGGGAATAAATTGGATACTTATTATGAGGTTGTAAATAATCATTATTGTCTAGTATTCAATAAACCTAAAGAGTCAAGCTTACAGAGCATGAAGTCACCATTTGAGAAATTCTTCTTAGAAATCTGGAAAGTTTCAAAGTAACTAGGAACAGACTTACATCACATGCTATATAACAAGATAAGGTCAATGTGGATACATGAATTAGATATAAGGAGTGATAGCATAAGAACATTAGGGGAACATAGGAAATATATATATATATATATATATATATATATATGCACACACACATACATATATACATATACATACACACATACATGTATATATATATGATGTGTGTGTGTGTATATATATTATCTGTCTATCTATCTACCTATCTATCTATGTATATGTATCTATCTGTATCTATATCTATATCTATATCTATATCTATATCTATATCTATATCTATATCTATATCTATATCTATATCTATATCTATATCTATATCTATATCTATATCTATATCTATATCTATATCTATATCTATATCTATATCTATATCTATCTATATCTATATCTATATGAAACTCAGATCTATGAATAAGGGAAGACATCATTACCAAAGAAGAGATGAAGAGAATCATGAGAGGTAAAATGGATAATTTTTATTATTGATTTTTTAAAAAGTTGTTTGCACAAGAAAAACAAATGTAGCCAAAATTAGAAAGAAATCAGGAAATTTGGAGGGAGGGGATTTACAGCAGGTTTTTCTTATGAAAACTTCATTTCTCAAATATGTGTGAAATTGAGCCAAATCTGTGAGAAATAAAAGTTATTCCTCAACTGATAAGTGGTCAAAAGACATAAGCTGGCATTTTTCAGCAGATTAAATCAAAGCTATCAAATCATAGAAAAATTCTGTAATCACTATTGGTTGGAAGAATAATAACTAAAACATCTCTGAAATACCACATTAGAACTACAATATTAACTAACATAACATCATAGGACAATGATGAATGCTGTTGAGGATTTGGAAAAATAGGGACACTAGTGTACTGTTGATGGAGTTATGAAGTGGTCCAGCCATTCTGGAGAATAATCTAGAACTATGCCCAAAGAGTTATAAAATTATGTAAATCTGTTGACTTGGGATACAGCTAGGGAATACTAGGTACGTATCCCATGAAGATCAAAGAAAATCAAAGATATTTATAGTAGCTCTCTTGTAGTGGCAAAGAATTGGAAATTGAGGGGATACTCAACAATTGGGGAATGGCTGAACAAGTTGTGGCTTATGATTATGATAGTATACTAGTAAACTGAAAGAAATGATGAGGTTGATGGTTTCAGAAAAAAAAAAAAACCTGAGAAATTTTGTATGAAGTGATGCAATGTTAAGTGAACAGGACCAGCAGGACATTGCACACAATAGCAAAACAATATTTTAATGATCAATCATGAAAGACTTAGCTACTCTGATTAACATAACGATTCAGGTTAATTCCAAAGGACTCATGATGAAAAAAATAATAATTGTATCTCTACAGTAAGAACTAGTGGACTCTGAGGGAATATGGAAATGTTTTCATTTTATTTTTCTTATCTTTTTCTTTTTCTTTATTTGCCAACATGGCTAATATACAAATATAGGCAGTTATATTGCGGGGTGGATAGTACATTGGGCCTGGAGTCAAAAAGACACATCTTCCTGATTTCAAATCTGGCCTCAGACACTTAGTACTTTTGTGATGCTGGGCAAGTCACTTAATCTTGCTTACTTCAGTTTCTTCATCTATAAAATATGAAGGGAATGCCAAATCACTTCAATATCCTTGCTAAGAAAACCCCAAATGGGTCCCAGAGAGTCAGACGTGACTGAGAATAACTGAACAATAAGAAAACATCTAGAGATAACATTTTATTTTATTTCACAGGTATAATGGGTATCATATTTCTTGATTTCTCAATGCCTGAAGGTAGAGAGACAATTTGGAACTAAAATGAAATGAATATCAAAAAAAAAATGAAACCTGTACTATAGGTCCTATTAATGTCTTCAAATTATAAGTGAAGCAAATTTAGTTGAGAAGATAAATTACCTTGCCTAGGGTCACAGAGCTGGTAAGTGCCTGAGTTAGGATTTGAACTTAGATCTTCCTGACTCAAAGTCCAGCTCCATACCTAGTGTGTCTTCTTACTGCCTACCTTTTTGACTCATCTGTGTCCTAGTAATTGCCAATTTACCCTCTACCAGAAAACAGTTGTTGCAAATGATCTATGAGGTACATGCACTTCCCTTTCAGAATGTTTATTTTTAACTGACAAATAAGGGCTCATTTATGTAATTCCAATGGAATTCATAGGAAATTTTCATTTATGTAACTGTCAAATAAAAGTCTTACAATTGTATGGCCTGAATTTAAAGGATAATTGCCAATTATGATTTCCCTTTTTTGTTGTGCAGACCCTGACACAGAATGGCACAATGCAAACTAACATTTATGGACTGAATATATGTTTCTCTTTGCCCTAGATTCTCATTGTATGTATTCCTACAGATTAACTTCTCTGTTTTCTTTTCCTCATCACTTTTTTGCATATTACAAATGTAATGCATCGTTAAGTCTTATACAGCTGCTTGCCTAAAAGAGAAATAAAACGAACTCTATTTACAATGAATTAGATATGGCTCTGGCAACCCACATGGACACTATCTTTTCCAAACTGAAATGTAAATTCCGAGCTGTTATACAAATTAGTCTTTTGCTATACTTGCCCATGACACAAAGTTCTGCTTATACCAATGGTAACTGTTTCCTCAGTAACAAATGCACTTCATTACTTTCAGTTCAACAGGAGGGAAAATGGAAAGAAAATAGAATTTGATAGTAATCTCCAAATGATGCAGATAGGAAACAAGCAAAAAAGTCTAATAATTATGGGGGATCTCTTTCAGTTCTATAACCAGATGCATAGAAGAGTATGAGAGTCTTCCATAATAAGGACACAAATTATTCATTTAGTATTTCTCAAGCATGTACTATTAAAAAAAACTTTATCATATGCACTTATCATGTATATTTTGAATAACTTATTTTACTCCATTTGTCACTTTTGTTTAGATATCCTCTCTCCTTGCCCCTTTTCTCTTGTACAAGAATTAATCTATAAAGAGATTAATTTTTCCACACAAGTGGATAGGTTTGCTACTTAATATTATAAGCAGGTACCATTTGAAACTGGATTCTTTAAATTTTTTACATTTATGCCTTGATTATAGTAGTTCAAATGTTAGTAACAACTTCTATGACCATATGGGTATTTATCCACAAGCTTGTTTTACTGAGTTGTTTGTCAATTAGTGAGGTTAATGACACTTTAACAGTATCAGCCATGTTCCCATTCTTATTTAAATATGGGAAAGATTAGTTTTGTCCTGGTAGATATCTAAGCCAAAAGTTTCCAATGATTAAGGTGTACTCTTTACTGCCAATGACTTTTTAGGTCATATGCAAACACTTTCACACATCACAGTCACTCTGTGACTAAAGTTTTGTCTACAAAGATAATTAGTAAATTAAAAAGAAATGTACATACTCAAAGGACAGCTGTACATTAATGAGACCAAGAATCTTGCTCTTTAATCAAAGATAAATCATTCATAGTGTATAAATGCCTATTCTTCAATATTTTATGTCTATTGTTAATACCCTATTTAGATGCTTCAATGAGTCCACAGATGAACATATTTGCCATCCAGGGACCAGTGTGGTTAGTTTGGAGAGGAGGCCCCTTGCCAGTTTGACCATAGCATCATGAAATTTAAACCAAAGTGGCTTTTCAAAGTTTTACACTACTTTTTATTATGAACTTCTATAATTTCCAAAAAAAAAAAAACCTTCCACAATTTTGGAGTATCTAGATAGAAGAGATCAAAGATCCATAAATAATGAAAAACTTTTAATCTAGACATAATACCATCTTTTTGATTTTCCCCTTGCTGTATAGACATATTTATCTCCTAGGAAATATTTACAGACTAGACTCCACTTTTGTATTTCTCATACCTTGAGAATTCTTTGCCAAAAACCCTGAAAATTTTCTATGAAATTGAGGAGTAATTTATTTTTGGAATGTTTATAGGATTACAAAATATTGGTTGAAAGGACTTTAGGAGTTGTATTGTCCACCACTCTCATTTGAAAGTTGAGTAAAATGAGATTCAGGATCATTGTGTCTTACTCAGTTTCACATATCTATTACAGTAATAGGATAAACTAAGATTTCAATCAAAGACATCCAGTTCTAACTTTAGGAACCTGTACCATACCATATATAAATTTCATATATATTTGAAAGGTATTAACAATATATTGTTTGGGATACAAACACACAACCACTTGCCTGTAAGTTCTTTATTATCTGGGTGTTTTAATAGTCTCTAAAACTATCCTAATCAACAGTGTTTTAATGTGACTAAGATCTGACAACATTGGAAAGTACCTTGTAATTTCCTTGCAAAAATGAGCCTCTAAAAATTCTTGACCTTGCATCCTGATTAAACAAGATGATTATCATTTAATAGTTAAAAGCTACTTCAGGAAAGATCTTCAAATTGGCAATGAAAGACTGGGAAGTTTCATTGGAGAAGTTAGTAGTGATGGGATAGGAACAATTTAAAAGTACATTGACACATATCTCCTTCCCAGAAAGGTTGATGGCACAGTCTAATATTAGACATGGAATAATCGGTCTTGAGATATTTACAGCTCTGTGAGACTGGACAAGTAACTTGATAGCTTTCTGCCTCAGAATCTTCATCTCTAAAATGGAAATAATAATACCACCTACCTGCTAGAGTTTTTGTGACAATAAAAAAAAAACAATATTTCCAAAGTGCTTAGAAAATTTTAAGGAACTTTGAACATGTTAAATATTATGGTTAATACTTTTTCTTAGGAATTCCATAACAACACTATGCCTTTATTTTTTTTAACACTTATGTGTTATTTCTGAAATAGAAAAAAAAATATATAGAAGGGAGGCTCCTACATATTAGAACCTATACTTAAATTTTTATTTAATATATGTAATGATCACAGTGTCTATAAATGTAATCAAATAGCATTTTTAATTTGCCCTATTAATGTGTTTTTTGTTTTTTGTTTTTGTTTTTTACTAAAAGTCATATAACTTTTGAGGGACTTGTTCTACTTTTTCCCCATTAATTAACACTTGCATGAATGCAAATTGAATAAGGCTAAAATTTAGTAGTAACAGTGGAAATTTACTATTGATGATCAAAAGTTCTGGATTTTCCGTCTTCGTGTCCTAATAGTGGATGCTCAACAAAATAAATCATTTTGGTATTAACATGATTTTTTTTTGTTTTTTGGTGAGGCAATTGAGATTAAGTGACTTGCCCAGGGTCACACAGCTAGTAAGTGTAAAGTGTCTGAGGTTTCATTTGAACTCAGGTCCTCCTGATTGCAAAAGCAGAGCTCTATCCACTGCACCACCTAGCTGCCCCCTCACATGAAATTTTCAAAGAAATGTATTGGGAAGATACCAAAAGGATCAACCATTGATATTTTCTGCATGATGCTCAGAAAAAGAAAAGCTTTATAAGAAATGAATATAATCACTGCCTTTTAAATTATTAATCTCTCTGTCAAGTTTTAAGACATGCAAGACAACTAACTAACTACTATGATGTCATGGTATTTATGTTCTCTGGATCATACTTAATTTTGTAGCTTCTCATCTTTAGTTGACTCCTAAAGATACATACCCCCCACTCATCACTCACTGTCAGAACTTCTCTGTGTGTTCTCCCCTGTCACTACGGCAGCAGTATGTTCTAAGAAACTTTTGAAAAACAATTAATGTTTTATTTCTATATGAAACAGGAAAGAAGATACCTTTTTAAATAAAATTATACTAGTCATCAATAATAATTTATATTGCTTAAATTTGGATGGAAAGGCTAAAGCATGGCTATTTGTGATATTTTACTGCTATTTCATTAGGTTTCCTTGACCTGCAAAGTTAAAGTAACAACATAAAATATAGAAGATATTTTCTGCTGGGAAGAGAACAGAGAACCCATAATGTATGTCTAATCTGAGTCATGGTTCAAAAGGGATCCTGCTGACAATTGTCAAAGAGAAATTAGAAAGTGGGAAGAAATATGAGTTTGTCTGTGCTCTTTCTTTCTTTCTAATAAGAGTTTCCCTACTGGGAAATCAAACCATAAACTTATTCTACCTACTACTTAAATTTGTAACATCAGGAAGTGTGACTTAACTCATGCTTTGCACATCAAATATAGAAAAAAAAATTAAGATGGGAAAGGTGAACTCTGAAGGGGACTTTTCTTTCTTTCTTGGTAGAATTATAACCAAAAAACAAAACAAAACCAAAAAGACCTTCAGTTATCTCTAATCATGTGGATTGAATTATTTTTATTCCTTTTTAAAAAGTGCTGCCAGTATATACATTTTGGTAATGTCACAGACTAGCCTGAAATACTTGAAATGCCATCCTTGAAACCATTTGTGTGTATGTATGTGTATGGGTGTGCATATACACACACACACACACACATACACACATACATATATATACATATACATATCTATATGCTTACATAAACACATATAAGTTTGTGTACATATGTACATTTAAAGCATTTTCATACTCATTAACATACACGATTATAGGATTGAATTTATATATTAGAAGTGATTTGAATTAATTAATCAACAAACAAATGGCAACTCATACCCATACTTCATCTAATACAAGGAACTGACATTATTAATCAACTTGGTGATGCCAAATAACTGATATAATTACTGTGGTCATTTTGGAGTTGGCTGTACTTTCTTAAGATAGGTACAATCACCATTAACAGCTACTTTCACCTGGATGAGATAGTTTTATCCCAAGTATTAAAATTTTGATACATAAAGACTGATTAACATATGTATCCTTATAATAGAGCTCCCTCTGCTGTAGCCTGAGGTAGTAGTATCCACAGGAAATCACTGTGTCTATATTTTTCCTTCTCCTTTTTGAAAAAAAAAGTCAGTAAGCAGAATGGGGCAATTTATATATTCTTGTCCAGATGTCCAAGAGCAAGAAAAGAGATAGAGTGGACATATTTCTTCATGGAAAGTCGCTAAACTGGAGGCACACACCTGAGCCAGTAAGAGCTATGATTATCCTTCAAAAGAAGGGCAATCCCAATGCAACCTGTATAGAGATTTTGTATGCAAGATGATACTATGAGACCTAGAATTTATTTAAATACATACATATAAATGACACATAAATATATGATAGTTACCTTATATATGGTAAATTTGTGTATATGGGCTGAGAAAGTGAGAAACAGAGAGAGAGAGAGAGAGAGAGAGAGAGTGAGAGAGAGAGAGAGAGAGAGAGAGAGAGAGAGCTGTAAAATGCTTGAACCCTGTAGAACTGAGTAGCAACCTTTGCAACAGGACAGAGAATCCAGAATATCTGAAGAAAACACCAGCATTAGACCACCAAAAAACTCTCTGCTCTTAAAAACAGAACAGAAAGCATAGAAGGACCATCAGAGAAAGATTATTCTGGAAATAAAACATAGTCTCATAAAGAAGCACCAATATAGAAAAGTAAACTCTAGGCTATCTTATCAGTAGTCAAAGACCCATCCATCCATGGTGTTATTATGAGTTATTCTATGGGTCTCTGTCAAAGAAAAGCCCACTGTGGCATAACCTAATCTTCTATGGACTTGTAAATTAGCTCTTAATTTGGTAGATAGATAGGTAGATAGATATGACATTAATTTAAAAAAAATGAGTTCTAAATTCTCTCCCTCCCTCCAGACCCTCCTACATCCATTGAAAAGGCAAACAATATGGCATCAATTGTACATGTGAATTCATGAAAAACACATTTGTATATTACTTGTGTTGTAAAAAAAAGAGAAAAAAAGTAAATTGTAAGACATATGCTTTAATTTCACTCAGAGTTTATCAGTTTTTTCTCTGGAGGTGGAATACATTTTTCACCATGGGTTTTAAAATGAACATATATTGATCAGTGTAGTTAAGGGGGTTTTTTTGTACATGATCATCTTTACAACGCTATTGTGTATAATTTTGTTCTGATCACTTCACCTTTTTTGTTATTGTTCTGACCATTCATGACCCAGTGGACCATAGCTGATCTACCCTGCCTTTTATCATTTCACCTCCCTTTTTCTAGCCCATTCTGTTCCTATTTTCCTGTTGGTTAAGGTAGATTTTTACACCCAGCTGAATTTTTTTGTGTGTGTGCATACATACATGCATGCATATGTATATATGCATACATGCATTTCCACATCCATATTATCTATATAAAGTTTCCTAATTGAACCAATTCCAATGAGCATGAGATTGAAGCATCGCCATCTCCCTTTTCCTCCACCACTATAAAAGCTCTTCCTCGTGCATCTCTTTCATATGAGAAAATTTACCCCATTCTGCCTCTCTCTTCCCCCTTCTCTTAGTATATCTCTCCTTCTCACCCCTTCCTTATATTTTGGAGAACATTCCAAAGTCATTTAGTAACAGCTATTTATTACTTCTATATAGACTCTTTCTATTTGCTCTAAAATTGAAAAAAAAATCTTTGGAGCTACATGTATCATGTAAAAATGTAAATGGTTTCACTTTATTGAGGCCTTTATTATTTCTCTTTCATGTTTACCTTATTATACTTCTCTTGAATCTTGTGTTTGAATGTCAGATTTTCTATTCAGCTCTTGCGTTTTCATCAGGAATGCTGGAAAGTTCTCCATGTCAGTAATATCCAAATTCCCCCTGAAGGATTATACTTAAGTTTGCTGGGTAGGTCACTCTTAGTTGTATTCCTGTTCATTTGCCTTCTTCCAAGCCCTTCACTCCTTTAAGGTGAAAGTTGTTAAATCTTGTGTGATCCTGCCTGTTGCGCTACAGTATTTGAATTATTTCTTTCTGAATGTTTTTTTCAATATTTTCTCCTTCACTTGAGTGCTCTGTAATTTGTCTACAGTATTCCTGAATGTTTTAATTTTGGAAGGTAATTGATAAATTCTTTTGATTTCCAGTTTTCCTCTGTAATTTTTGAAATATGATGCCCAGTCAATTTCTTTGATGATGGCTTTCAGGTAGTACAATAATTCTTAAACTATAGCTCCTGGATCTATTTTCCAGGAAATTCCTTTCACAGATGAGATATTTCATAGTTTATTCTGTTTTTCATCTTTTTGATTTTGTTTAACTGTTTCTTGATGTCTCATGGCATCATTAGCTTCTACTTGACAAATTTTAAATTTTAGGGAGTTATTTTCTTCTGTGAGCTTTTATACTCTTTCCCTATTTGGCCAATTTTACTTGTTAAAGAATTCTTTTATTCAGTTAATTGTTTTGCATCCTTTTTTTTTTTACAAATTTAATTGTTTTCATAAATTTCTTGCATCCCTCTCATTTTTTCCCCTAGTTTTTTCATTTACCATGCCAATAGTTTTTCTTTAACTCTGCCAGGAATTATTTTTCTGCTTGTGTCCAATTCATACTTTCTTTGATATCTTACTTGTATGCTATTTTGACATTGTTGTCTTCTTCTAAGTTTATTTCTTGGTTATCCCTGTCACCATAGGCACTTTTTAATGGTCATGTCCATTTTTTGTTGTTCACTCTTTTTCCAATCTAATTTTTACTTTGAATTTTATGTTAAAGTTGGACTCCGTTCCCACTTAGAGGTTTAGGGCCACTTCCCCAAGCTTTCATTTTATTTTGTTTTGTTTTGTTTTGTTTTTCTGATTGTTTTGTTTTACTTTTTGCTACCCTGGGTGTTTTGGAGTTTTCAATGCTTCTCAGGTGGTGTTATCCAGGAAGAAATATGGCCATTACTTTCACTGTCTTTGTTTTGGTCCTCATCCAGGAAATTACTTTGATCTTTTGCAACCAGAAGCACTACTGTTTTCTAGGGTGCCTGTTCCTTTCACCTGTAAACAATATGGAACTTTAGGTCCTTTGCCCTTTATTTTTTAGAAAAAGTATTGCTCTTCAGCCTAAGACTGTCACCAATACATTGCCATAGGCAATAAGGTTAACAAGCAATGCTCTGTCCTAAACCCAGGGCTAACCCAAGGCTCCACTGTAATCTCTGATCAATTGGCCAATCATCATACCTTCTCTGATTTGAGAATCCTGAAGAATCTACTGCTACTTCTACTACTGTTATCACGAACTTCAATGCCCACCATTGATATTGTTTCTACATGTGTTCTGGGCCAGCCTCCACTCCTGTATCACAGACCTCTCCTTCTAACATACTAGGTTATTTTGAGCTTAAAAAATGTGTCATGCCAACATCATACTGGAGCTCTGCAGAATTAAATTTGAGGCATTATTTGAAAAGTTGTTTAGGGGAGCATATTGTTGAAGCTCATTGTAGTGTTTCTTCTACTCCACAATCTTGACTCTATTCCTTGAAGTCTAGTTTTAAAATTTCTAAGTGAAACTCTTTTTAAAAAAAAACATTGATGATTTTTTTGAAATTTCACAGTCACTTTTGCATAAGGCTATCAATACTTCAATAGTATTCCTTCCTTTATAACAATTAAAGCAAAAAACAAAAAATGAAACAAAACCTGAAACCACTAACTAATTGAATATTTAAAAATATTGTTTAACTACATCTAATTCCCTCTCTTTTCAACAAAAGGAAAATATATTAGTTACCTATAATAGAACCTGTACCAATTTACCAGTACCTTCTAGACTACCATAGACTTCTGGGAGCCAAGATGGTGGAGTAAACAGTAGATCATTGAAACTCTCCCATATTCACCTTCAAACAACCATAAAAATACCCCAGATCAAATCCTGGATCAGCAGAGTCAGTGGAAATATGGTATGGAGTGGTCTTTTAGCCCAGGAGACTTGGAGGATTAGCAAGAAAGATCTGTCTCACTTGTGTAAAAGGGGAGTTCAGTCCAGAACAGGAAACATCCTAGCAAGCCAGTAGGAAGCTCGACCTCAGCAAACCATTGGAAGATCTTGAGCCTCAGTGTGCTTGAGCAGGCAAACACCAGCTCCAGCATCCCCAATGTGCCTTAACATACACAGGGAAACCAGCAGATTTCTACTCTGAGAACCACCATGTGCTTCAGAATAGCCCTGAACAAACAGGCATCATTTTGCAGCTGAACCTCTGCATACCTCAGTCCATCTCTAATCAGGTAAGTGTCCCCCATCAGTTAGACCTCCACATGCTTCACCACAGCTCTTGGCAGCCTGGCATCCTCCAGTGGTGAGACATCCATGGGCTTCAGTGTAGCCCCAGCAGAAAAACCCCACTGGGCCTCAGCATGTGGCAGACACCACCACTAAGACCCAAACTCAGCACCAGGTAAGCTACCAGAGCCCTACAGCCTACAGTAGTACCAGCTACACCCCTATGCTACCCACTAAACACAGTGCCAGACATGACAGTTCCCTATGGGCCTCAGGGCAACAACAGCATTGTACCAGGCAAATTGTCAGGGGTTATAGCCTCTAGCACAAGAAGCCTGAGACACAACCCCTTCCACCCTGGAAGCAGAGATCAAATTCAAAAGAAGAAAAAAAAGTCAAAAAAAAAGGAGCAAAAAAATTAAAAATTTGACCATAGAAAGTTATTATGGTGACAGAGGCACAAAATCAGAAGAGGAAAAAATATTTAAACACCTAGGGACAAAACCCCAAAGAAAAGTGGGAAGTGGTCTCAAGCCCAGAAAGCACTTATGGAAGAACTTTAAAATGTGCTTATAAATCAAAAAAGAGAGATAAAAGAAAAATTTGGGGTGGAGGAATGAGAGTGATGCAAGAAAATTATGAAAAGAGAGTCAACAGCATGGAAAGGCTCTTAAAAAGCAGACTTGGCCAATTTGAAAAGGATATACAAAAATCCACTGAAGACAACAACTCTAAAGATTATTATTGGCCAAAAGTACAAAAACTAATCTAGGAAAATAACACCTTAAAGGGTTGAATTGGACAACTGAAAGCTAATGACTCCATGAGACACCAAGAATCAATCAAACAAAAGCAAAAAAAAAAAAGAAAAGAAAAAAAAAAGGAAGAAAATCTAAAATAGCTCATGGGAAAAACAAATGACCTGGAAAATAGATCCAGGAGAGACAGTATTATAACCATTGGACTACATGAAAGCCAAAATCCAAAGGAGGACTTGAACAGTATATTTCAAGAAATTGTCAAGGAAAATTGTCCTTATATCCTGAAACCACAGGGTAAAAGAAGCATTAAAATAATCTGCTCATCACCTCAGGAAAGAGATCCCAAGATAAAAATTGCAAAGAACATTACAGCCAAATTTCAAAACTACCAAGTAAAGAAATAATCCTACAAGTGGTCAGAAAGGAACAATTCAAGTATCATGGAGTCACAATCAGGATTACATGGGATTTGGAAGCTGCAACATTAAAGGATATGAGATCAACGGAAAATGATATTCTGGAAGGCAAAGCAACTAGGACTACAGCTAGGAATCACTTACCTAGCAAAATTAAGCATAATACATCAAGAGAAAAAATAATCATTCAATGAAATAAAGGTATTTCATACTTTCATAAGGAGAAACAAAAAATAAATGAAATATTTGACCTCCAATATCAAGACTTAAGAGAAGCATAAACAGGCAAATAGGAAAAGGAAAATATAGGGGATTCTATAGTTAAATTATTTAGATCCCTTCATGGGAAGATGGTACTTGTAATTCTTAAAAAGATATTGTATCACTAATAGTATAACTAGAAGGAATATATATATATAGATAAAGGTTACCAGTATGAGATGGATTTGAGGGAGTGGCATTTAAAAATTAAGGGATGAGAAAGAGGAGTACAATAGGGGAAGAAAGAAGGAAGAGGTAGAATGTGGTAAATTACTTCAAATGAAGTGGGACTAAAAATCAATTAAAGTGGAGGGGAAGATGAGAGGGTGGATGATGAGCACTTGAACCTTACTCTCATCAGTATTGGCTCAAAGAAGGAATTATCTACATAATTAATTGAATATAGAAATCTATCTTACCCAATAAAAAAGGAGGGCAGAGATCAAGTAAGAGGGGGAGGGGGAGGATTGACAGAAGGGAGGGCAGATAAGGGCAGGTGGTGGACAGATGCAAATCACTGATGAGGAGGAAAACGGTGTAAGGAGAGAGAGGAGAAACAGAAGGAAGAAGAGGATGGAGGGAAATACACAGAAATCATAATTGTGAATGTGAATGGGATAAACCTTCTCATCAAATGGAAGCAGATATGAGAGTGCATCAAAAATCAGAATCCTACAATACGTTGCTTAGAAGAAACACACGAAGCAGAGAGACACACACAGAGTAAAGATAAGAGGCAGAAACAGAATCTATTATACTTCAGCTGAAGTAAAAAACAAACAAACAAGGTAGCAATCCTGATCTCAGACAAACTAGAAACAAAAATAAGCCTAATTAAAAGAGTTAAGGAAGGAAATTACATCTTACTGAAAGGTACCATAGTCAGTGAAGCATTAGAGAATGATTGGAAACTAAATAATCTAATCCTAAAGAATAAGTGGGTCAAAGAACAAATCATAGAAACAAATAATAATTGCAAAAGAATGACAATGAGACAACAAACCAAATTTTATGGGATACAGTCAAAGCAGTTTTTAGGGGAAATTTTATTCATCTACATTCTTATATCAACAAAATAGAAAAAGAAAAAAAAATCAGTGAATTGTTCATGGAACTGAAAAAGCCAGGAAAAGAACAAATTAAAAATCCCTTATTGAGCACCAAATAGAAAACCCTCAAAATAAAAGGTGAGATCAATACAATTGAAAATTTAAGAAAATATTGAAGTAATAAATAAATCTAGGAGCTGATTTTATGAAAAAAAACACTAAAATATATAAGCCATTTATTAATTTCATTAAAGCAAAGAAAGAATAAAACCAAATATCCAGTATTAATAATGAAGGGATGAAGTCATGACGAGTGAAGAAGAAATTAAAGTAATCATTAGGGAATATTTTGCCCAATTATTATTCAATGAATCTGACAATCTGAGTAAAATGGAGGAATATTTACAAAAATATGAATTACCTAGATTAGCAAATCAGGAAATAAATCCCTAAATAGCCCCATCATAGAAAAAGAAATTGAACAAGCCATTAAAGAACTCACTGGGAAAAAATCCCCAGGACCAGATGCATTCACAAGTGAATTCTACCAAACATTTAAATAATAATATTGTTTATAATATATTAATTATTATTAATTACTATTTGACAATAATAATTGATTATATTTTATAAATTATTTAGAAAAAAGGTGGAGTCCTACCAAAATACTTTTATGATAAAAATATGATGCTCATACCTAAAACAAGGAAGAGATAAAACAGAGAAAGAAAATTATAGATGAAATTTCTTAATGAATATCAATGAAAATAATTTGTACAAAATACTATCAAGGAGATTACAATAATGCATCACAAAGACTTTGCAAAATGACCAAGTGGGATTTATATTAGGATTGCAGGGTTGGTTTAATATTAGGGAAACTATCAATGTAATTGTCTCTACCAATAACAAAACCAACAGATTGATTATTTCAATAGATCTGATTATCTCAATAGATGCTGAAAAAATTTTTTGACAAAATACTGCACCAATTCCTATTGAAAAGATCATAGGAATTAAGGGGTATTCTTTAAAATGATATGCAGTATCTATCTAAAACAACCAGCAAGCATTATCTGTCATGGGTATAAGCCTTCCCAAGAAGATCAAGGATGAAGCAAGGATGCCCATTATCTCCACTATTATTCAGTATGGTATCAAAAATGTTAGGTATAGCAATAAGAGAAGAAAAAAAAATAAAGGAATCAGATTAGGCAATTGGGAACAAAACTATCACTCTTTGCAAATGATTTGATGGGATACTTAGAGAATCCTAGAGCATCAACTAAAACCTAGTGGAAATAATTAGCAAATTTAGTAAAGTTTCAGGATGTAAGATAAACTAACATAAATCATAAGCATTTCTTTATATGAACAGTAAAACCCAGCAGCAAGCAATAGAAAGAGAAATTCTGTTTAAAATAAATGCAAACAATACTAAATGCATATATTGTTACTGGCCAAGACAAACCCAGGAACTATATGAACACAATCATAAAACACTTTTCATACAAGTACAGCTAATGTAAACAAGTGGGAAAATATCAGTTGCTCATAAGGAGGCTGAGCCAATATAACAAAAATGACAATTTTGCCTAAGCTAATTTATCTATTCAGTGCCATACTAGTCAAACTACCAAAAATATTTTATGTAACTAGAAAACTAATGACAATATTCATCTGGAAGAACAAAATGTTCTTCCAAATATCAAAGGGAATTAATTTAAAAAAATACAAAGGAAGGTAGTTTAGCAATATCAAATCTCAAACTATATGATAAAGCAGTATTCATCAAATCTATCTGGTACTCATTAATAAATAGAGTGATTTATCGGTGGAATAGATTAAGTACACAAGACACTGTAGTAAATGACTATAATAATCTACCGTCTGATAAACCCAAAGATTTCAACTTCTGGAATAAGAACTCACTATCAGACTAAAACTGCTGGGAAAACTGAAAACTGATATGACAGCAACTAAGAATAAAACAACATCTCATACTGGATATTAAAAAAAGTCAAAATGGGTACATGATTTAGATATAAAGGGTGGCACCACAAGTACATTAGAAGAGCTAGGAATAATCTATCTGTAAGATGTAAGGGGAGAGGAAGAATCCATGCAAAAAAAAAAAAAAGAAAAAAGAGAGAGCATTATAAAATGTAAAATAGAAAATTTTGAATATGTTAAATTAAAAAGCTTTTGTATAAAGAAAACCAATGCAATCAAAATTAGAAGGAAAGCAGAATGAGGCAGGTAGGTGGTGCAGTGGATAGAGCACCAGACCTCTATTCAGGAGGACCTGAGTTCAAATCTGGCCTCAGACACATAACACTTACTAGCTGTGTGACCCTGGGCAAGTCACCTAACCCCATTGCCTATCCCCCCAAAAAAGGAAGGAAAGCAGAAAGCTGAGAAACAATCTTTACAACCTCGTGTCTCAAATACATAGAGAACCGAGTCAAATTTATAAGAATACAAGCCATTCCCCAATTGCTAAATGGTCAAAGGAAGAATATGAACAGGCAGTTTTCAGATGAAAGTATCAAAGCTATCTATAGGCACATGAAGAAGGGTTCTAAATGTCTTTTGATTAAAGAAATGCACATTTAAACAACTCTTAGGTAACTCTTCACACCTAACATATTGGCTAATATGACAAAAAAAGGAAAATGATAAATGTTGGAGAAGATGTGGGGAAATTGGAACACTAATGCACTGTTGGTGGAGTTGTGAACTAATCCCACCATTCTGGAGAGCATTTTGGAACTATGCTGAAAGGGCTACAAAACTACAATCCCTTTGATCCAGCAATATCACTACTAGGTCTGTATCCCAAAGAGATCCCAAAGACAACATCAAAAGGATCTACATGTGCAGAAATATTTCTAGTAATCCTTTTTGTGGGGGCAAATTTTTGGAAATTGAGGGGAATGCCCATCAATTGGGAAATAGCTAAATAAATTGTGGTATATCAATATAATGGAATAGTGTAATAAGAAATAATGAACAGGCAGGTTTCAGAAAATCCTGGAAAAACTTGTACAAACTGATGCAAAGAGAAATGAGCAGAACCAGGAAAACATTGTACACAGTATCAATAACATTATGTGATGATCAACTATGAATGGTACATCTTCTCAGCAACCCAATGATTGAAGACAAGTTCAAAGGACTCACGAAGGAAAATGCAATCCACATCCAGAAAAAGAACTGTGGAGTCTGAATGCAGACTGAACCACATTTTTTTTTCACTTACTTTATTCTTTCTTGTGTGTTTTTTAATCTGTTTCTTCTTTCACAACTTTCACTAATGTGGATTTTTCTTTACATGATAGCACATGAATAAACTATACCAAACTGCCTACCATTTTCAAAACAGCAGATGGGAGAGAGGGAGGAAGAAACAATTAGAACTCAAAATATTGTGGAAATGAATGGAAAAATTTTATTGACATATACCTGGGGGGAAAATAAAATACTATTTAAAAATAAATTTAAGAAATGCCAAGAAAGAAAGAGAGAGAGAGAGAGAGAGAGAGAGAGAGAGAGAGAAAGAGAGAGAGTGAGAGAGTGAGAGAGAGAGAAAGAAAGAAAGAAAGAAAGAAAGAAAGAAGGAAGGAAGGAAGGAAGGAAGGAAGGAAGGAAAGAAAGAACGAAAGAAAGAAAGAAAGAAAGAAAGAAAGAAAGAAAGAAAGAAAGAAAGAAAGAAAGAAAAAGAAAGAAGCCCAATACAATAGAGTGCCAGAAACAAAAGATCTTGGGTCTCAACCCTATGACAGCAGCAGTCCATCATAATCAAAACTTAACTTACTTCTTTTTTAACTTAAAAATAATCTGTCCTGCTGACATCATTTTGGACTCAATCAAAACCCAAAAATAATACCTTAATTTTTCTATCACATTATATTTTCTGGTTCTTTATGTATTTTAAAACCACTATTTCAATTAATCCTTTTGATAACACTAATAGGTAAGACACTGATTATTTTTCCTTAAGAACAAAGTTTATATGAATATATGTTATTATTAATTAAAATACTTGCAATAGAAGGACTCTAGATTTCTATTTGTAATAGACTTTAGAGAACATTCAGTCCAGCCCATTCATTTTCTAAATTATGACCTGAGGTCCCAAGATGATGAATGATTTGTCTAAGGTCATTCAGGACTTAAATAGCATGTAGGTGTTGAAGCCTGATTTTGTCTCACTTAATCTGGCACTCCTTTACTTTAACAGGTTTTTTTCAAGTTCACTTAGTGCTAGAGACAACAAATTTAAACAATCCACAAGTATTTATTAGGCATCTACTATGTCCCAAAAACTATTCTGAGGATGAAATACCAATGACTTATGATTCCTAATCTTAATTTCATACCATACTGAAACCTGTAAACTGGATTATATTCATTTTATAATAGTGACTGTTGGACAAATTTTCTTTTCCTCACCTCATGTCACTCATGTATGAGATACAGAAATAAAGTCTATGGTCAGATTGGTTTGCTGTACTCAGTCATAATAATTACCCCTGAATCTTCATAAAAATCTTAGATTTCTTGAATTCAGAGATACCTAGAATTATTGTATCAAAATAAGTTTCTTCAAGACAACCATATAGCTACCTTAAATATTTGTTTTTATTAAAAGTACATATTTATTAAATATATTTATATTATATATTATATAAATGTTAAATATATTTCATATGTTAAAATATATATGTATTAAATATATCTCCATATATTGCCAATTTTTTCTTCTTTCCATATACATAAATGTTAAACCAATGCCATTCAAATGTGTCATCATTCAATCATTGTCAGTCATGTTCTACTCTTCATGATACCATTTGTAGAACTCTTGTTGAGATATTGAAGTGGTTTGCCAATACCTTCTCCAGCTCATTTTATAGATGAGGAAATTGAAGCAAAAAGGGTTTAAGTGACTTGCCCAGGGTCACACAACTAGTAAGTGTTTGAGGCAAGAGTTGAATGAATAGTCTTCCTTATTCCAAGCCTGAAACTATACATTTTACCACCTAGCTGTCCTGTCACATAATAGGTGCTATATGAATGTTAGCTATTTTTAGCTGATATTTTAAACATAGTTAGGAAAAATACCTGGTTTGAAAAGACTTAAAAACTTTTTTCCATTAAGTCAAATGCTTTTTGAGTATTGAAATACTGTGTTTTCTGTGCCTATTTTAGTATAAATAAAAATAGATGTTATAGAAAATTATTGATTTTTTTAGAAAAGCATGAAATATGCATGTCCAATCTGTTTTTTTTTTTTTATCAAGAATACATATTTCTCATTTTTGTTGGAGATGGACTCAAGACATGGGAAAAAATAGAGAGATGTGAAAAGGAAATAATTGAATATTGCTTATGAAAAGTGAGAAGGGCCTGAACCAAAGTAGGGGAAAAGTGAGTAAAGGGGAAGGCGCTGAGTGTGAGAGAGGTTGTTCAAATACTTGGCAACCTGTTAGAAATAGTTGTTAAAAGAAAGAGTCAAAGATGACTCAAAGCCTTTGAAACTGATACATTGGAGATGTGGTAACAGTTAACAGGAAAAAAAGATGGGAATTTGGAGGAAAATGAGCTTGAAAGAGGAAATGAAATGAGTTCTTTCTTTATCTGGTTGTCCTAGAGATACCACAAACTTTCAATGTCCAAAGTAGAAGTCATTATCTTTCCCACAAAATCCATCTCTCTACTAAACTTGCTTATTTGTCTCACAGACGCCATCATATTCTTTTCTCCTGTAAATTTTCCTTCATATCTAATGTAAGTGTTTTATAAAAACAAAAACCTCTACAACAAAAACTTCATTTCTTGTATTTGATATCTACTTTAACTCTTGTATCTTGGGTACTTTTAGAAAAACATAACATTCTCTTTTATGTTGTTACTGTCATAATCATTGTCATTGTTAGCTGCATACGTGTCTTTTTAATTTTGTTTTTCTTTTTTCTCTCTGTTTCCTATGTGCCAGATTAAGATGTAATTGAGACAATTTGAAGCTGTTAAAAAAACATAGTGGTCTTCTATACCTGACACACAGTATAAAGTTAGAAAATAATTAAGTAATTTATTACATTAATACTTAAATGTTAGTCATGGTTTACAAATGTGTTCTTATTTTTTAAGCATCTGAAGTATAGGATGCAACATCAACAATTTAATGGAACATAGAGAAAATACAGGAAAAAGAACCTTAAAGATTATATTGCATTGCTTATTGGCTGTGGTTTCAGCTGTCAGTGGATATGTCACTAGAATGTACATTTTTCTAATAGTCCAAAATTTTAATGGATCAATAATCTCATTTATTTGGACATCCCTTTCAATGATGCAAATTGCAACCTACCTATGAGACTTTCCCCCCAATGACTTCAGTTATTTCATTTCAAGACATCAACCTCTCATGCTGTAGGTTTTTCTTATATTACCTTAAAATAAGAGAAAATACTAATAGAGTCTCAAGGCCATTCATTAACACACATCTAGCCCATATTCATTTTATTCCATATACTTCTTTGATTACATTTTAAATCAATTATTTACAATTCATTTTTAAATGTGGTACAAGAGTTATCATACTCATTAAAATTGTTTTTTGGTATATGATCAACTTTAATCTTTCCGAGATTAGTTTTCAATGACTTGTAGCTATAAAACATACCTAGAAAAAGACTGGGATAAAAAAAATGAATAATTTTTAAGGTAAATATAAGAGTTATTAAATGAATTTTGAAAATTGCAAAAGCAATCAAGTCTAATATTTATCTCCTTGTTGATTCTGTGCTCAACATATTTGTTTTTAGCATCTGTGAGTGACAGAGAGAGAAACAGAGAAACAGAGACAGACAAACAGAGACAGAAAAAAAGAGACAGCAAGAAATTTTGAGTACAGTAAATATTTTATCATTTTTAAAATTTATTTTTAGTTTTCAACATTTTTTTCGCAAGATTTTGAGTTCCAAATTTTCACCGCATCTCACCCCTCCTCCCACTTCAAGGTGGGATGCATTCTGAATATCATTTCCCCTAGTCTGCCCTTTCTTCTATCTCTCCCTCCCTTCTCTTATCCTCTTCCCCTTCTACTTTCCTGTACAGCAGGATAGATTTCTGTACCCCATTTCCTATAGTTCTCATTTCCTGGTTCTGTGTGAAAACATTTTTTAAAACATGTTTTTAAAACTTTGGTTTCCAAATTTTCTCCCTTCCTCCCTCCCCACTCACCCTCATTGAAAAGGCAAGCAATTCAATGTAAGTTATACATGTGCAGTCATGCAAATCACTTCCATAGTACTCATGTTGTAAAAAACTGACTCTATTTCCCTTAATCCTATTCTGCCCCCCATTTATTCTATTCTTTCTTTTGACCCTGTCCCTCCTCAGAGGTGTTTTCTTCGAATTACCCCCTTTCCCAATCTGCCCTCCTCTCTATCATTCCCCTGCTCTCTGTCCCCTTCTTCCCTTGTTTTCCTGTAGGGTAAGATAGATTTCCATACCCAATTGAGTGTGTATGCTCTTCCCTCCTTAAGCCAAATCCTATGAGAATAAGATTCACTCATTTTCTCTCACCTTCCCCTATTCCCTCTCCACTGTAAGAACCTTTTCTTTTCTGCTTTTTTTTTGTGAGATAATTTACTCCATTCTCCCTCTCCCTTTCTCCTTCTCCCAGTATAATCCTCTCTTACTCCTTAATTTTATTCTCCAGATATGACTCCTTCATCTTCCACTCACCCTGTGCTCTCTACCTCTATACCTATATCTATATCTATATACATACATATATATTTTTTCTCCCTCCAACTACCCTAATGCTAACAAACGTCTCATGAGTTATAAATATCATCTTTCCATGCAGGAATGTAAACAGTTCAACCTTAATAAGTCTCTTATGATTTCTCTTTCCTGTTTACCTCTTCATGTTCCACTTGAGTCCTGTATTTGAAAGTCAAATTTTCTATTTAGTTCTAGACTTTTCATCAAGAATGCTTGAAAGTCCTGTATTTCACTGAATGACCTTTTTTTACCCTAAAGGATTATACTCAGTTTTGCTGGGTAGGTGATTCATTGTTCTAATCCTATCTCCTTTGTCCTCTGGAATACTATATTCCATGCCCTATAATCCCTTAATGTAGAAGCTGCTAAACCTTGTGTTATCCTGATTGTGTTTCCACAATACTTGAATGTTTCTTTCTGGCTACTTGTAATATTTTTCCTTGACCTGGGAATGCTGGAATTTGGTTACAATATTCCTAGGAGTTTTCCTTTGGGGATCTCTTTCAGTAGAAGATCGATGGAGTCTTTCAATTTCTATTTTTCCCTCTGGTTCTAAAATGTCAGGGCATTTTTCCTTGATAACTTCTTGAAAAATGATGTCTAGGGTCTTTTTTCGATCATGACTTTCAGATAGCCAATAATTTTTAAATTATCTCTTCGGGATTTATTTTCCATGTCAGTTATGAAGCAAACAAAGCAAGACTACTTGCTCCCATAGAGTTCATAGTCTAATGGAGGAGACAACATGCAATAACTATGTACAAACAGGTTGTATAAAATTTAAAATGGAAATAATCTTAAAGAGAAAATTAAGGAGGACTTAGTAAGAGTTCTTGAATAAAGAGTCAAGTGGAGGATTTAGTTGGGAATTGAAGTAAACCAAGAAAGTTAGAAACAGGCTGAGATGAGGTGGGAGAAAGTTGTGGCAGAGCCAGAAAAAATATTTTTAATTTTGCTTTAGAGTACCTAGTGCAATGAACAGAAAAGAGGCTAGGGTCATTGGATTGTGAAGTATATAGAAGAGAGTAAGTTTTAAGAAGTTTGGTAAGAAAGGAAAGATGCAGGTTATGAAAGGCTTCAAAATGCAAACAGAGGATCTTAAATTTGATTCTGAAAGCAATAGGTAGTCACTGGGGTTTAATGAACAGGGGACAAAGAGTGATATGGACAGTCCTGTGTTTTAGTAAGGTCAATTTGACAGTTCAGTGGAGGAGAGATTGGAATAAAGAGACTCAAGGCACAGAGACTAATGATCATATTATTGCAATGCTTCAAGCATGACGTGATAAAGGATTATGAGAAGATATTTGCAGTGTAAGAGAAAAGAAAGGAGTGCACACAAGAAATTTTATGAAATAACAAAAAAAAGGACATGAAGTAGACAAATGCTTAAAATTATTTTTTATCAAATTAAAGGGAGTTTGAAAGACATGATCATTCCAGTCTTTCTAATTTATTTTATTTCATCTGAAATTGCCTCCAAGGAGATATGGCTTAGTCAGAGGCTGCCCCCAAACCACACCATTACAATGATGGTTTATAATTCTCCCCATTGCTAAGAACTGAAAACACATACAGACACACACTGAAAGAGAGAGAGAGAGAGAGAGAGAGAGAGAGAGAGAGAGAGAGAGAAAGAGAGTCAAATCCACCCATATATATTTAGAAATATTTAATATTTTTATTTACTCACTGATTATTTTTACTTTCATATTTCTAATCAAAATATTGGTATTATATAACATTGCTTATATGTGTGGTGCTCAATTTAAACATACAACCATTTTGTTTGTTATTTCAGGAGAAATGAATGATATGGATGAAAGCAAATTAAACTCCACTGTCTGTGTAATAAAATGAGGTATAAGTGATTAATGACATTTGCTTTGTCTAATCTAACCTACTGAACCATAAAGAGGTTCATTCAAAACTACATGCCAGATCTGTCTTTTAAGTTCACAGACACTGCCCTGCCATCTGCTCTGATGGAATCCTGCAGTTATATTTTCTATTTTAGGTGCATCATTTAGACACAAATGTTGATCACATCAGCTGCCAATTAATGCTATGAAGCTTGTAATTTTGCCTTAAGAAGATTAACATTTGGGTAGAGAAACTCTATTGTTACCAAACTTGGATCAGCTTTTGCTGGAAAGCATCATACAAGCACAATAAATCAGAAAAAGAAAACATATACATGGTAATTCCAGTTAATATATTCCAGGTATCTGTAACTAATGAGATCATCTGAAGAATGATTCTTAGGTTAAGAGAATGCAAAATCTAAGAATTCTTACAGAAATAATGCCTTTTTTTACAATATCTTGTTCCACATTTTTAGAATAAATATAAGCAGTCTTCCTGAGCTCAGCAGACAATAAGAAAAAAATAATCCAAATGTGAATGATTTCCTACTAGGGATAACTTTCATCTTATTAATGTTACAATTAATATTACTTTATTAAGAGGGAACAAAGCATTTTCATGTAAATTGTTACCTTATTTGAACTGCAGTAACCCTTTGAGTTGAGTAGGTAAGCTACTACTAAAGATATTTTATAGATCAGGGAACTCAGGAGCAGTAACCATGAATTCAGTTGGCAGTAGAGCAAGAGACTCAAAACTCACAAATTCTGATTCTAAGCCTAAATTCAAAGAAGTATCTAATAAGTGATGTGATGTCAAGGAAAGAATGAGGGACTTAAAAAAGTAATGGCTTTGATTCTTATCTACAATGATTTGGGTCAGGGTTTTTAACATTTTTTTTAAAATTTTTCCCAAATGCAAAGTGGAAATAACAATTTATCTAACAGCAGTTAGGTGGTAAAGTAGATAGAGCACTGGGCTAGGAAACAGAAAAAACTTGATTTCAAATCAGACCTCAAACTATAATTAACCATGTGACCATAATCAAGTAACTTAACCTCTCTCAAATTCAGTTTCCTCACTTGTATAATAGGTATAATAATAGCACCTACATCCCGCAGTTGCTATGAGGATTAAAGGAGATAATAATTATAAAGCATTTAGCACAGTGTCCGGTACATGATAAGTGTTATGTGAATATTAGTTTTTATCTAGGGCTATAGAAAGGATAGTAACATGTGAATCTAATATTAGTGCAATATAACGTTTTGTTATGGTTCTTATCCTCATGATAAAAACATTGTCACAGGTCAGTGTAATGAAAATAGGGTTGAAAGATCTGACGAGAAAAAAATAAGTAAAGTATAACTTTTAGATTATCTGTTGATAGATGGTTTAAAAAAAACTGAAGAGAATAAAATTTGTGAAAGTTGGGTTAAGAGGCCTCTGCCATTCTGGAGAGGAATTGCTACAGATTGATTCTACATGTTGCTCTACCTGCTTAACCAATCAATCTGCAAACATTTAAACACCTGCTATGCTCCATTGCTAAACAATGATATATTTTAAAAAGTTAAGTATTCCCTATCTTCAAGGAACTTATGTCTGAATGGAAAAAATAATATATACATGCAGGCCTACACAGAACATATACAAATCAAAAGCAGGGAAATCTTGGAAGGAAAGCTACCAGTCACATGGATCAGAGGGAATTAGGAAATGCTGTTCTTAGTAGGTAGTTCCTGTTGGTAGTTGGAAGAGCAGTTCAGAGGAAGGATATCCAACTGGGTCTCCCTAAAGAAGATAAATTTCCTACATACAACAGCCTGAGACACCAAAAAAAAAATGTAAAGTTGGAAATTATTGTTTAGATTTGTCTATGAAAAAATATTCAAATAAATAATTATTAAATTTGAAACTATTATGAAGATATATTAATGAATTAAAATTTTAATAAAAATAATTTTTCTGAGCAAAAATGCATTTAAAAATATCTGCCCAAGTTTTAGTCTCAATGAGAATTTATGTGTGCAACTGCTTTTAATCCTGCTACAATCAAGTACATGCCCTCAAGCTAAAAGGATCTTAAGAGGTTTGTATTTTTTTTTTGAAGGGGGGAAATTGTCTACTTGAGAAATTGAAAAGTCCTGGGGCATCAGAAAATCAGAGGTGGGAATTCACTGCATATTTTCTTGCTCTAAAACCCAAATCTCATACTTAAGCACTTGCCAGCTTGAATATGTCTATGGATTTCTTATCTAATCTACTAATCTTCTTATTTGTCAACCTCAAAGTCTCATGTGCCTTTACTTCACTTAGTTGCAGCTTAGATTTTGTCACTACCCAAAACTATGTTACCTCCATAACTTTGACCTCTGAATTTCTTCCAATGGATTATAGCCTCTCTGTGTTTCACTCCTCTTAAAACAATTTTTTACTGTGATAATCAGTCCTTCCAATTCTACTTTTTCTCCTACTTCCCTATCACATCTCTACTCTCTTTTTTGTCCCTTCTCAGTCCAGATCACATTTTTGATCTTTAGAATATCATCTCTCCCATCAAATTCTTTATTCCCTTGTTCTATCAGTGTCCACACTTGTTAAACCCCATCTACTGGTTACTTCCACTATTTGCCTTCTCTAATGCTACTTGGAAACTGCTTACTCTATCGGAAAAAGAAAATCAACAATTTGAACTGGGGACAATTTAAATTTCCATTATCTAATATCAACTGCATCCTCAATAGTTCATGGCTTATTTTCTTCTTATTCTTCCTAGATTAATTGTCACTTTTCCCATGGCAGCTATTTCAAAATGTCTCCCTCTTTTTTTTCCCTACGTGCATGAGTTATTTTTTATTATTCTTACTCTCTCTCAGCCAAAAACCCAACGAAATAGTACAAAGAGAACAACTGACCCTCCCCCAGAGAATCAAGAGTCAGAATTATTTGTAGATTTGATGATGAAAAGGCCTTCACAGAAACAAAATGACACGATCAGATGACTTTCATCTAACTCCATCAGAACTGCATGATTAAGCTTCCACTCTGATCCACTTACTGAATTCTATCAATTATGCAAAAGTTACAAAAGTTTTGCTTCCTCCAAGAAAATTGCTTCTTCTCTTTGATATTCAGTCTTCACTCTGCATGGCCTTCCCCTCCCTCCCTACAATATCTTCTCTCCCCCTCCAAAGTTGAGATTATCGATCATGATTCCTTCTTCTCCTTTATTTCACATATCAAAGCATCCCTCTCATTCTCCTTTTGCTTAAGTCTCTGATGATGAGATGGTCTTCCTCCTGGACAAGACTGAGTGTGCTAAATGTTTCTTTGTTTCATCCCCCATTTATTCTATTCTCTCTTGACCCCTCTCCCTCCTCAGAAGCGTTTCCTTCTGATTATCCCCTCCCCAATCTACTTTCCCCTCTATCATCCTCGTGCTGTCTTATCCCCTTACCCCTTATTTTCCTGTAGGGTAAGATAGCTTTCCATATACAATTGAGTGTGTATGTCATTCACATCTTAAGCCAAATCCAATGATAGTATGATTCATTCATTCCCTCTCACCTTCCCCCACTTCCCCACCACTGTAAAAGTCTTTTCTTGCCTGTTTTATGTGAAATAATTTACCCCGTTCTACCTCTTCCCTTCTTCTCCCGCTATAATCCTCTCTCACCACTTAATTTTATTCTCCAGATATGACCCATTCATTTTCAACTCACTCTGTGCCCTCTCTCTATCAATCTATCTCTACATATAATTTGTTTTCTCTCCAACTACCCTAATATTGACAAAGGTCTTGTCAGTTACAAACATCATTTTTCCATGTAGGAATGTAAACACTTCAACCTTAGTAAGTCCCTTATGATTTCTATTTCCTGTTTATCTCTTCATGCTTCTCTTCAGTCTTGCATTTGAAAGCCAAATTTTATATTCAGCTTTGGTCTTTTCATCAAGAATTCTCAACAATCCTCATTTTCACTGAATATCCATTTTTTCCCCTGAAGAATTATACTCAGTTTTGCTGGGTAGATGATTTTTCTTTGCAATCATATCTCCTTTGCCCTCTGGAATATCATATTCCAAGCCCTGCATTCACTTAATGTAGAAGCTGCTAAATCCTTTGTTATCCTGATTGGATTTCCACAATACTTGAATTGTTTCTTTCTAGCTGCTTACAATATTTTTTCCTTTGCCTGGGAACTCTGTAATTTGGCTACAATATTCCTAGGAGTTTTCCTTTGGGGATCTCTTTCAGGTGGTCATAGGTGATTCTTTCAATTTCTAATTTACTCTCTGATTCAAGAATATCAGGGCAGATATCTTTCATAATTCCTTGAAAGATGATGTCTATGCTCTTTTTTTGATCATGGCTTTCAGATAGTCCAATAATTTTTAAATTCTCTCTCCTGGATCTATTTCCCAAGTCAGTTGTTTGTTTGTTTGTTTGTTTGTTTTTCCAATGAGATATTTCACATTGTCTTCTATTTTTTCATTCTTCTGGTTTTGTTTTGCGATGTCTTGATTTGGCATAGAGTCAATAGCTTCCAATTGCTCCTTTCTAATTTTAAGGAAGTATTTTCTTCACTGAGCTTCATTTTCCATCTGGCCAATTTTGCTTTTTAGGGCATTCTTCTCCTCATTGGCTCTTTGGATCTCATTTGCCATTTGGGTTAGTCTATTTTTTAAGGTGCTATTTTCTTCAGTATTTTGGGGGTTTCCTTTAACAATTTGTTGACTTGTTTTTCAAGATTTTCTTGTGTCACTCTCATTTATCTTCCCATTTTTTTTCACTCTACTTCTTTTACTTGCTTTTCAAAATCCTTTTTGAGCTATTATGGTGCCTGGGACTGATTCATAATTTTCTTGAATGATTTGGATGTAGGATCTTCGACTTTCTTGTCTTCTGGTTGTATGTTTTGATCCCAAAGAAAGATTCTATGGTTCAACATTTTTGTGAGGTTTGCTCATGTTCCCAGCCAGTTACTTGAGTTATAAACTCTTTGTTAAGGTAGGGTCTACTTCCAGCATGAAGAATATACTGTCCCAAGCTTCGGGGATTTTGTGTAGCTATTTTCAGAGATACTTCTAGGGACCTGTACATTTTCAGTTCTTTCAAAGTGGTAAAATAAAGGGTGAGGTATTTACTACTTTCCTGGCCTGTGCTCTGTCTAGCATTCTTTTCTGCTTTGGAACTGTGAGGAGAATTCCATCTCTACTACCACCACAAGCTCCATCACCTCAGCATGCTTCCTCACCCTAGCATCATCACCCAGAACTGTGACCCAGATCCAAGCACAGGCAAAGCAAAAGAATCCTTCCTCAGCACCAGCAAAGACATCCCTGCAATCCCTCTCTGATCAGCCACCTGATTTCCCCCTAGTCTGTGGGCTGGAAGCTCCAGAAACAACTGCCACTCTGGGGCTGCAGCCAGGATTAGGGCTGGGAACCAGCTTCTCTCTCACCACAGTCACAGACTTTTCCTACTGACCTTCTAAGTTGTTTTTTGTGTTTGTGGGTTGAGAAGTCTTGAAACCACCACAACTGCCTGTGATTCAGTCCTCTCAAGGCTGCTCCAGATTTGCTGACACCTGGTTTGCCTGCATGCCAACACTGAAGTGCATTTCTCTCCCAGTCTAGTGTGATAGACCTTTCTAAACAACTATCCAGGTGGTCTTGGGCTGGAAATTTGATGCCATCTGTCTTTTTGTGGGTTCTGCTGCTCTAGAATTTGTTTAGATCTATTTTTACAGGTAGTTGGAGGGGAATGGGTGAGATTTATATATTTTTTTTAAATTGGTTACTGTACATGGAAAAAAATTGATTCCAGAGAATTTTATATGACATTTAGTTATTTTTAATAAAAACAATATAGGATTAGAAAAAAATAAAAGCAATTTCAACTTAGCGCTTTGGATAAGTTTGTAAGACCCTGTGGGATGCATATGTACAGTTATGTGCCCAACTTATATATTAAAGATGAATCACCACTTGGATCAATACCAATATAATAGCTATTAGCATGTTTATTAATTAGAAATGTTTGTACTTTTTTTTGGCTAGGTTAAGTGATTTGCCCAAGGTCACACAGCTAGTAAGTGTTATGTGTCTGAGGCCAGATTTGAACTCAGTTCTTCCTTACTCCAGGACCAGTGCTTTATATACTGTGCCACCTAACTGCCCTTGTAGTTTTCCTGAAAATAATAGTTTAGTAGCTTAAAAACATGGTGACGATGAAAACTGGCATTTTGTGAAAAGAGTGCCTAACAGCATGATTAAAATGTATTGTCTGGGCTCAGATTCTTAACATCTAGCCCACTTGCATTAGTGATACAAATGCTTAGATATCTTAAGAGTCTGGCCAATATGGTAGATCTTGAACAAAACTTGTCTTTGGCAGAAATAATGTTTGGTTTGAATTTATTCAGATAGGACCCATGTGTTGTGATTTTGAGATCCCAGCTCCCCTAAACCTCTAAACCTCAATATTTTGGTGGCCCATACAGCTGTCTAACCCCTAGCTCTTTTTCAACTAAGACTACAAGGTTTGTAAGCCTTCCCCCTCTTCTTGCCCTGCAGTTGAGATCACTCTACAAGCACCTCAGAAGGCTTGGAAATACTTTTTGGGAAGACAGTTATGAGGCTATCTTGTACTCAACCTGGAAATATCAGGTTCTTGTTCGGTTCAAGGCCATGGACCTGGGTACACCTTCCACAGCATAGAGGACAAGGACTGATGCTGTATCTGGAAGCCTATGCCCAATTCTGTCAATTCTCTTAGAGCTAAGAAATTGGAAAAACTGCAGGTGTGTTTTAGTTCCCTGAGGCTTACTCACTCCCTTCCCTCTACATAGTGAATCCTCCTTCATGGAGGCTACAGACAGCTAAAAAAAAATCTTAGCAGATTCTAAAGGTTTTGTGATTAATCATTAAAGAGTTTTGAAACATCTCCTTACAACTGTGATCACTCCCTTCTTCTCCCAATCACAAGAGAAGAGAGTTTCACCCTCCCCACCTCACCTTCAAATTAGTCCTCCCCCACCAGGAAAAAGGAAGGAGGAGGGAGGGGCAGTAGCTACAAAGTGGGCCCCACTGTCAATGGCTTTGGGCCCTGGGGCAAGCATTGCCTGCCCAGGTTCAGCACATCCTGCTCACCCCCAACCCCCACCTCAACCCTCAGAAGCTGTGGGGAGAGAGCGAATGCGGATGGATCAAGGTAAAGAAGGTAGCCTCCAAACTTGGGTAAATATGCTCTTTGAAAGTTGTAGTTTTAACTGTTAATGATGAGATGTTGATTCTCTGCGTAAAGTAATTTGGAAATGCATTTAGCAAAATCAAAATACCTGATTGGTAAAAGTTTCAGATTGGTATACTTTTGTATCAGTTATGTCAAGCAGCATTTCATTATTTGGTTACAGCTAAAAGAATTTGGCTATTGTTGGTTATTATTTTAAACTTGCCAAAAAGCTTGTTTGAGTTGCGGTTTCTGAGAATTTGCAAGTATATAGAAATAATCTCTCATGACTGTTTTTTTTTTTTTACACCAGGACAAATTTAAATTTCAGATGTAAATCCTGGAGAAGTTTTTCGTAAGGTGTGATTAGTGAAACTTGCTCATGGAATCATAAATGATTTTATTTTGAGTTATCTAATGGATTGTAATAATCCATCAATAATCAGTAATCAATAATCAACCATCTTTGAGCTAGGTGTCACAGGCTACTCAGAGATAGTGTGATTCTAGTGGTAAATCTGTATCGGGATAAGCTGAGAAGACAATTTTAGCCTCAGTCTAAGATGGGATACTCCTGGCTCAGTTTGTTCATTATGTTCCTTTGAAAAGGAATGTTACCCACCTGGCTATTCCTGAGTCTGGCTATGAGGTGGATTTGATATTGCATGGTTAGAAAACTGAATCATCTGAATCCAAACAGAGTTAAGAATGTTTTATCCTGTCATATTTGTGCCTTAAATCTTGTTCCTGCTTTATCCTTTTATAGCAAATTTATAAAATCAGAGCAAGTGGTCAGTAAAACATCAATGCAAGTATGTGAATTTTGCTGAATACAACCTGGATGTGTAGTCATTCAATACACCCAAACAACTGAAATTAAATCAGAAGCATCTTCATTTTGGTTTGAGGAAAGAATTTGAGTGATAATTGAAGTGAAAGTCAGTCTCTGAAAGATCCATTTGTGTAACTATTGAACCCAGGGTAGAAAACTTCTACCTGCCAAAGTATTACTTAAACTTTTGAAAAAGAAACAATATCAGATAATCTTGTAGGTCAAATGTAAATGATTTTAATGGGGATCTTACTCTTTTACTTCTCCCTATACCTGGGCCTTGCAATTTTTTCTGTTAGATTTGTCTTCCAGAATACAGGCCATTCACCTACAGTTGGTAGCAAACAAGGGATACCAAACCAATGTCCCCCGGTTGTCCCCTAGACGCAGCATGTGCTTGGTTCCACTCTGACTCCTCTTTGGGACACCTTTGAGTCAGGGACGGCTCTACATCCCTTGCCAGCAGGAAGCAGTTTCAGAAGCAAAGACCTTTGCCCCTTACTCCAAAAGAATTTGGGTCCCATTTGTTTCAGGGGGAAATGATGGGGTATGGGCCCAAGACCACCTTGGATTCTCCTTGAACTCTCCCACTTGTTCAAGGAAGTCTCTAGTATTCCCCTGAGGCTATAATGCTATCAACATCCAATTTCTGTATTCTCTGTTACCCTTAAGCTAACCCAACCCTCTATTGTCTGTTACCTCCAAATGGTCCCCCAGCCACTTCCCAAACTTGATTCTTTCTATACCCCATTATACATCTCAGTCACTCCCATAAAGATCCTCCCTTGACTCCCTTCTCCCAGGGCCCTCCCGCAGTCACCCCAAACTACTTGGTCACTCTTAGATCCTTCTCACAGTTTTTCTGAATATAAGATCCACCTTGTCTCCATTAAGGTGCTTGGATTCTTAAAATCTGGCCTGATTGCATTAGTGATACAAATGCTTAGATTCCTTCTGAGTCTGACCAATACAGAGAATCTTTAATAAACCTTTTCTTTGGCTGAAAAAAAAAAATAAATTACCTGGTACATACAGGCAGTAATGACTACAATAAACTAGGGATACCTCAGGATTTTTTTTTATTTGTTTTTACTCTAATTCTTATGTTTTTATTTTTTTATTACATCACCCTTCCTACTCTTACACTTTTCTTTCCCAATTTATTTATCTGTAGTTTTCAACATTCACTTCCACAAGATTTTGAGTTCCAAAGTTTTCCCCCATTGCTCTCTTCCCACTACCCCATGATGGTATGCATTTTAATTACCACTTTCCCCAATCTGCCCTCCCTTCTATCACTAACTCCCCTTCTCTTATCCCTTTCCCCTTACATTTTCCTGTAGGTTAAAATACATTTCCATACCCATTGCCTATGTATCTTATTTGACAGTCGCATAGCAAAACAATTTTTAACATTTGTTTTTAAAACTTTGAGTTCTAAATTCTCTCACTTTCTCCCTCCCCATCCACCCTCACTGAAAAGGCAACCGATTTAATATACGTTATACATGTGTAGTCATGCAAAATACTTACATAATAGTCATGTTGTGAAATAGTAATTATATTTCTGTCCATCCTATCCTGCCCCTCATTTATTCTATTCTCTCCTTGACCCTGTCCCTCCTCAAAAGAGTTTGCTTTTGATTACCCACTACCACAATCTGCCCTTCCTTCCATCATACCTCCCTTTCTTATCCCCTTCCTTCCTACTTTCTTGTAAGGTAAGATAGATTTCCATACCCAAATGAGTGTGTATACTATTCCCTCCTTAAGCCAAATCTGATGAGAGTAAAGTTCACTCAGTCACTTTCACCTCTCCCCTCTTCTCCTCCACTGTAAAAGCTTTTTCTTGCCTCTTTTCTGTGAGACAATTTATCCCATCCTACCTCTCCCTTTCTCCTTCTCCCAGTACATTCCTCTCTCACCACTTCATTTTTTTTTTTTGGTGTCATCCCTTTGTATTCAACTCACCTTCTGCCCTCTATCTAAATATAGTGCCTCCAACTACCCTAATACTGAGAAAGATGTCATGAGTTACAAATATCATCTTTCCATGTAGGAATGTAAACAGTTCAACTTTAATAGGTCCCTTTTGATTTCTCTTTCCTGTTTACCTTTTCATGCTTCTCTTGAATCTTATATTTGAAAGTAATTTTCTATTTAGTTCTCGTTTTTCAAGAATGTGTTAAATTCCTCTATCTCATTAAATATCAATTTTTCCTCTCATAGATTACACTCAGTTTTTTGCATAGGAGATTTTTGATTGTAGTCCTTTGCCCTCTGGAATATCATATTCCAAGCCATCTGATCCCTTAATATAGAAGCTGCTAAATCTTGCATTATCTTTACAGTGTTTCTATAATACTTGAATTGTATCTTTCTGGCTACCTGCAATATTTTTTCCTTAATCTAGGAACTCTGGAATTTGGCTATAGTATTCCTGGGAGTTTTCATTTTCGCATCTCTTTCAGGAGGTGATTGGTGGATTCTTTCAATTTTGATTTCACCTTCTGCTTCTAGAATCTCAGGGTAGTTTTTCTTGATAATTTCTTGAAAGTTGATATCCAGGATCTTTTTTTTATTATTATTGCTTTCAGGTAGTCCAATCATTTTAAAATTATACTTCATGGATCTAATTTCCAGATCAGTTGTTTTTTCCAATGAGATATTTCACATTGTCTTCTATGTTTTATTGTTTTGGTTTTGTTTTATAATTTTTTGATTATTCATAGAGCCATTAGCTTCCATTTGCTCTGTTCTAATTTTTAAGGAATCATTTTCTTCAGTGAGCTTTTGGACCTCCTTTTCCATTTGGTCAATTCTACTTTTTAAGGCATTCTCCTTATTGGCTTTTTGGACCTCTTTTACCATTTGAGTTACCATGGCTTTTAGGTAGTTCAGTAATTTTTTTTAAGGCAGTTAGGGTTAAGTGACTTGCCCAGGGTCACACAACTAGTAAGTTTCAAGTGTTTGGTCTGAGTCTGGATTTGAACTCAGGTCCTTCTGACTTCAAGGCTGTGCTGTATCCACTGTGCCACCTAGCTGCCCCTTTTTTATGATTTTCTTGCATCATTTTTCATCCCAATTTTCCTCTAATTCTCTTCATTTTCAAAATCCTTTTTGAGCCCTTCCATGTCCTGAGACCAATTTATATATTTTTCTTGGAGCCTTTGTATGTAGGAGCTTTGACTTTGTTGTCTTCTGATTGTACATTTTGATCTTCCTTGTCACCAAAGTAAGACTCTAAAATCTGAGGTTTTTTTAACCACTGTTTGCTCATTTTTCTAGCCAATTACTCGACGTTTTACCTCTTATAAAGGTAGGGGTCTGCTTCCAGGGCATACTGTCCCAAGCTTCAAGTGATTCTTTGCAGCAGTTTTCAGAGATACTTCTAGGGACCTGCAAGTTTTGAGTTCTTCTATTCTGATATCATGTAAGCAGCTTGATACCCCCAACCTTTATGGGCAGAGAGCTCAAGAAGCAGCCCTCACCACTGCAACCCCGAGGCTGTACCAGGGTTAGGATCAGGCTATGCTCCTCTCTCACACGGGTCCGACAGACCTTTCCCACTCATCTTCTAAATTGTCTTTGGCATTTTTGGGTTGAGAAGTATGGAAACCACTACAACTGCCTGTGATTCAGTCCCCTGAAGCATGCTCAAAGTTTGCTGAGGCCTGGTCTATCCCAGCATGCCCATGCTGAACTATTTCCCTCTCCCAGCCTGGTATAACAGACCTTTCTTGTTGACCAGCGACATTGTCTTGGTCTTGAAGTTTGTTTCACTTTCTTTTTTATGGGCTCTGTTATTGTAGAATTTGTTTAGAGTTGTTTTTTACAGGTGTTTATAAGGGATTCACAGGAGAGCTCAAGCCAGTCCCTGCTTTTACTACGCCATGTTGGCTCCCCTGCCTACACTTAAAATATTTTTATTTTAAACAAATACTTGTGAGTTGGAAAAAATGCATAGGTGACATAAATGATTTTTTTTTCAAACAGTGACTCCAATCACTAGTTCATCTAGTATATATGAATATATATGGTATGGGTGATGTCCTTTGATTCATGCATATATTGTATTTAAGGGAGGCCAAGTTGCATGAAGTCACTGGGTTTGGTCTCTCCTCCAGAGTCATCACAGTACAGTGGCAGGACAGAATCAAGAAGACTGGTGATGGCTGAAGATATACTGGATGAACTTTGTGTCTTTGATGTTAATCAAGCTCTAAGAACTCCATAGCACCTGCTTCAGCTGCCTTCATGGGCATTGGAACAAATTATTTTCATCCATCCATTCCACCAGGGGAAGTCAATGTATGCTTGGGGTAGGCAACCCCTAAATCACCCATGTGTTTGAGACTCCTTGCTTTTTGTACTCTATAAGCAAAGTAGAATTGAAATAGTTCAAGAAAAATGCAAGATACACAAACTTACAGAATCTGCCCCAAAGGTTCACAATGACTATTTGTGCCTGATCTGTGGTAGAATATTTTGAGCTTATATCAGTCTGATCAGCCACAGTCAGACACTCTAAAACTTAATCCTACCATAGTGATGTCATTTTGGTCCTCTTCAAAAATGAAGGGCAACAACCAACCAATATGACTATTCATAGCTAAAACTATTATTAGACAAAAGCGGTTATATTTCAAACATATCTTCATCTATTTAGCTTTTTGTCTGTCTGTCTATCTATCTCTCTATCTGTACCCTGCTTACATCACTCAAAGAATGGGGTCCTTAACTAAAATGCATCTTTAGGACAAAAGTAGCAGGTAGAATAATAACTGCCTAGGACACAAAAAGGCTTATATTTCTCTGCTTAAAGCTACCTATCTAATGTGTTCATAGTGTAGGAAAAAATATGTCTCTGTGAAAGATCACTGTGAAAGACTTTAGTAATGTTCATTATATCCATAAAGGGTCATAAAATTTTGAATTGCACATCTGTTCAGAGAGTCTCCAGGTAGAGAGTACCCCTCAATTTAAATTGCATTCCAACACATACATACATACACACACACACACACACATACACACACATATGCGTGCACAGAGAGAGAAAGAAATCAAAATGAAGCAAATAAATGGAGAAAACTTCCCTGATTATCTGTTTAGTCTTACATCTTGTCCTCAGGAGAACTGAAAAAAAATCCCAAGAACACATGGTTGAACTCAGTACAAATTGCCATTACATAATAAGGGAAATGTTTCTATATAAAATTGTATTTATGAGAGGCAAATCACATGTATGATTCTTTCTGGAATATGTAAATATCTTCAAATATGTAAATAAACTTGAAATGCATAGCATTTAAAATATTGTCACATGTGGGAAAATCTAGTTTTAAAATTACAAACACAGTTATTCACTACATTCTATCATGTCATAATTTTAAATGGATAGAAACCCCTCTATATTACTGTCAAAGGAGGTAGGGAAGAGTAACACATTTTCAGATTTGAAATTCTACTACCTCCTGGAAGAAATAGTGACATCAGAAAGACTTCTTTAAAAAAAAATGTATTTATTTTTTAATACTATCTTTTAAATGATTCGAATTTTAAATTCTCTTCCACCCTGACTCACCTTCCCTACCTACTATAAAAGTAAGCATTATGTATGTGAAATAATGGAAAACATATTTCCTTATCAGTCAAATTGGGGAAAAAAAAGACTAAAGATAAAAAAGAGATAAAAAATGACAAAATTATAGTTTGCACTGAGAGTTCATCATTTTTCTCTCTTGGATATCATTTTTCATTATGAGCCTTTTGGAACTATTTTGGATCATTTTATCGATCAGAGTAGCTAAGAATTTCACAGTTGCCCATTATCACATCATTGCTGTTACTGTGTACCAAGATATTTTAATTCTATTCACTTTACTTTGTCTCAGTTTATGGAGTTCTTGCCATGTTTTTTTTTTTCTTTTTTCTGAAAACCAAGCTCCTGGTCATTTCTTATAGTATAATAGTATTACATCACAATCATATAACAAAACTTTTTTAGTCATTCCCTGACTGATGAGCATCTCCTCAATTTCCAATTCTTTGCCACCACAGAAAGAGTTGTGATAAATAATTTTTGTACATATACATCCTTTTCCTTTTTATTTGATACTTTTGGAGTACAGACCTAGTAGTGGTATTGCTGGGTAATAGGATATAGAAAGTTTTAAAACCCTTTGGACATATTTGCAAGTTGTTTTTCAGAATTAGTGAGCCAGTTCAAACTGCACCAAAAGTTCATTAGTATACTTGTTTTCCCTCATTTTCTCCATCATTTGTCATTTCTAGTAGGTATAAGGTGGTACCTCAGAGTGGTTTATATTTGCATTTCTCTCATCAATGATGATTCAGATTTTTTTTTTAAATATGACTAGAGATAGTTTTTATTTCTTCTTCTGAAAAGTGCCTGTTCATATCTTTGACCATTTATCAATTTTGGAATAACTTTTTTTTTAACAAATTTGATTCACTTTCTTATATTTGAGAAATGAGGACTTTATCAGAGAATAAAGATGTAAAAATTTTAATACTAATGTGTTGTCTACAGTACCTTTTCATAACATGAAATTTCCCTTAGTATATCTTTTAATTGGGCCTATTTGATTGTTTGTTTTTGCTTTGAATTAACTGAGATCATGATTGCTATCCCTGCCTTTATTACTTCAAGTGAAGTATTATAGAATCTTTTCAAGCCACTAATGTTAACTCTCTGTTTATGACTTTTTGTTACAAGTATGTTTCTTGCAAACACCTGACTGAGGAATTCGAATTTCTAATCCAGTCAGTTAACTGCTTCTGTTTCGTGGGTAAACTCATCCTATTCATATTCGCAGTTATGATTACCAACTGTGTATTTTCTTCCCTTCTTTTCCTTCTTTCTTTTGGTTATCATTCTCTCTCTTTTAATTCTGTCCTTCCTCAATAATAGTCCAGTTTGTTTTTGATTAAAATCTACCTTAATCTACCTTCCCTTTTATCATCACTATACTTTTCATTACTCCCTTCACCTCCTCTTTTGCTATCAGGCAAGAGATTCCTATACCCAAAATGTGTATAAATGTATTTTTTTACCTGTTTGAACCAATTCCTATGAGCATGAGGTTCAAGTATTGTCCACTTCCACCTTTCCCTTTCACTGTAGAGGCTCTTCCTTACCTACTACATTCATGAGTGCAGGTCTTCCCAATTCTATCTCTCCCTTCCCCTGTCTCTAAATATATCCCTCTTTCTCACCCCTTCATTATTTTTTTAAGATCATCCCTAACTGCCTTAATAAACAAAGCTCTTAGGAGTGACTTGTATCATCTTCCCATATGGGAGTATCAATATTTTTTTAAATTGAATCTGTTAGTATTTCTCTTTCATATTACCTTTTTTTGGTATTTCTTTTGAATTTTGTGTATAAATATCAAATTTTCTATTCAGCTCTGCTCTTTTCATCAGGAATGCTTGAAAGTCATCTATTTCATTGAATATCTCTTTTCCCCTGAAGGATTATACTGAGGTTTTTTTGATAGATTATTCTTGGTTGTAAACCTAGCTCTTTTGCCTTGTGAGGCCATCTACAGTCATCCTGATTTATACCTCGCCACTGGACCCAGGTGGCTGTGGAGAACAGAGTCAAGATGGTGACTTTGAAAAGAGAAAAAAGCATAAACAACGGAGGTGAAAGGATGCAGAGAAAGACACAGATAGTAATCATAACTGTGAATGTGAACAGAATGAATTCTCACATAAAATAGAAGCAGACAGCAGAATGGATTAAAAATCATAATCCTACAGTATGTTGTTTACAGGAAACACATTTTAAAAAGAGTGACACACACAGGGTAAAGGTAAAAGGCTAGAGCAGAATATATTATGCTTCAGCTGAAGTAAAGAAAAAAAAAGCAGGGGTAGCAATCCTGATCTCAGACAAAGAAAAAACAAAAATAGATCTTATTGAAAGAGACAAGGAAGGAAACTGTGTCCTGCTAAAAGGCACCATCAGCAATGAAGTAATAGCATTACTTGCACCAAATGCTATAACATCCAAATTTTTAGAGGGGAAGATAAGGGAGTTACAGGAAGAAACAGACAACAAAACTATACTAGTGGGGGACCTCAACCTCCCACTTCCCAAACTAGATAAATCTAACCACAAAATAAACAAGAAAGAAGTTAAGGAGGTGAATACGACATTAAAAAATATAAGTATGACAGACCTCTGGAGAAAACTGAATGGGGATAGAAAGGAATATACATTTTTTTCTTAGTGGTACATGGCACATACACAAAAATTGACCATGTACTAGGGCATAAAAACCTCACAACCCAATGCAGAAAAGCAGAAAAATTAAATGTATCCTTTCCAGATCATGAAACAATAAAAATTATATGTAATAAAGGACCATGGAAAGATAGACTAAAAATAATTGGCAACTAAATAATCTAATCCTAAAAAATGATTGGGCTAAACAATAAAACAGTGAAAAAATCAATAACTTCATTCAAGAGATGACAATAATGAGACAACATAACAAAACTCATGGGATGCAGTGAAAGCAGTTCTTAGGGGAAGTTTTATATCTCTAAATACTGACAGAAATAAAATAGAAAAAGAGGAGATCAGTGAATTGGGCATACAACTAAAAAAACTAGAAAAAGAACAATTAAAAATCCTCAACTAAACACCAAATTAGAAATATTGAAAACAAAGGAAAAATTAAAAAATTGAAATTAAGAAAACTATTGAACTAATAAATAAAACTAAGAGCTGGTTTTATAAAAAAACAATAAAAATAAAATTTGGTTAATTTAATTAAAAAAAAGAAAGAAGAAAACCAAATTACTAGTATCAAGAATGAAAAGTGAAGCTACCACCAAGGAAGAGGAAATTAAAACAATAATTAAATTATTTTGCCCAACTATATGCCAACAAATTTGATCTTAGTGAAATGGATACATTTACAAAAATATAAATTGCCCAGATTAACAGAAGAGGAAAAATACTTAAATAACCCCATCTCAGAAAAAGAAATTGAACAAGCCATTGATGAACTCCCTAGGAAAAAATCTCCAGGGCCAGATGGATTTACATGTGAATTCTATCAAACATTTAAAGAACAATTAATTCCAATACTATATAGACTATTTGGGAAAATAGGTGAAGAAGGAGTCTTACAAATTCTATGATACAGATAATGTGCTGATACCTAAACCAGGAAGAGTCAAAACAGAGAAAGACAATTGTAGACTAATTTCTCCAATGAAATAGATGCAAAAATTTTAAACAAAATATTAGCAAATAGATTACAGCAACTTATCACAAGAATAATACACTATGACCAGGTAGGATTTATACCAGGAATGCAGGGTTGGTTCAATATTAGGAAAACTATCAGCATAATTGAATATCAACACCAAAAATAATAGAAAACACATGATCATCTCAATAGATGCAGAAAAAGCTTTTGACAAAATAACACCCATTCCTATTAAAAACAAGAAAGCATAGGTATAAATGGAGTCTTCCTTAAAATAATAATGCATAATCTAAAACCTTCAGCAAGCATTATATGTAATGGGGAAGCTAGAAGCATTTCCAATAAGATCAGGGGTGAAACAAGGATGTCCATTATCACCACTGTTATTCAATATGTACTGGAAATTAGCTTTAGCAAAAGAGAAGAAGAAATTGAAGGTAGGATAGGCAAAGAAGAAACAAAGCTATCACTATTTGCAGATGACATGATGATATACTTACAGAATCCTAGAGAATCAAGTAAAAACCTACTTGAAATAATAAACAACTTTAGCAAAGTTGCAGGCTATAAAATAAACCCACATAAATCATCAGCATTTCTATATATTACCAACAAAGCCCAACAGCAAGAGATAGAAAGAGAAATCCATTTAAACTTACTGTAGACATTATAAAATATTTGGGAGTCTACCTCCCTAAACAAACCCAGGAACTATATGAACATAATTACAAACACTTTTCACACAAATAAAGTCAGATCTAAATAATTGGAAAAACATCAGTTGCTTATGGGTAAGCTGAGCTAATATAATAAAAATGAAAATTCTCCCTAAGCTAATTTATGTATTCAGTGCCATACCAATCAAACTACAAAAATTTAGTTTATACAGTTAGAAAAAATAATAACAAGATTCCTTTGGAAAAATAGAAAGGCCCAGAATATCGAGGGAACCAATGAAAAGAAATGCAGGGGAAGGTGGCCTAGCCATTCCAGATTTTGAATTGTATTATAAAGCAGTAATCATTAAAACTACTTGGTACTGGCTAAGAAATAGAGTAGTGGATCAGTGGAACAGGTTAAATATGCAAGACACAGTAGTCAATGACTATAATAATCTATTATTTGATAAACGCAAAGGCCCCAGGTTGTGAGATAAGAACCAAAACTTTGGGGAAAAAATGCTTGGAAAACTGGAAAAGAGTATGGTAGAAACTAGGCATTGATCAAAATCTCACACCATATATCAAAATAAAGTGAAAATGAATTCATCATTTAGATGTAAAGGCTGATTGCATATGCAAACTGGGGAAGCAAGGAATAGTTTACCTTTATGGAGAATCAAAAGAATTTTTTAAAAGGAAAATTAAGTATATGTACAAAAATATTCATAACAATTCTTTTCTAGTGGCAAAGAATTAGAAATTGAGATGATGCCTAATAACTGGGGAATGGCTGGAGCAGCTGTTGGTGTATTATTATGATGGAATACTATTGTGCTATTAAAAATGATGAGCTAGATGCTCTCTGAAAAACTTGGAAAGACATGCATAAACTAATGCAGAGTGAAATGAGCAGAACCAGGAGAATATTGTACAAGGTAACAGCAATATTTTAAGATAATCAATTATAAATGAATTAGCTATTCTCAGGATTACAAAGTTCGAAGATAACTCTGAAGGTCTTATGATGAAAAGTGCAATACATCACCAGATAAAGAACTGATGGAGTCTGAATATAGATCTAAACAAACTTTATTTAATTTTTTTATTGTCTTATTGATTTGATTTATGTTTTCTTTTACAACATGACTAATATAGAAATAGATTTGCAAGAGTACATGCAGGGGCAGCACCAAGATGGCAGAGTGAAAGCAGTGACTTGTTTGAGCTCTCCCTGAAACCCCTCCAAATACCTATGACAAATGCTCTAAATAAATTCTAAAGCAGCAGAACCCACAAAAAGACAGAGTGAAACAAATTTCCAGCCAAAGACAACGTGGATAGTTGATTGGAAAGGTCTATTGTGCTGGGCAGTGAGAGAAGCACAGTTTGCATGGGCATGCAGGCCACAGAAAACCTAGAGCAGGCCTCAGAGGACTGACTCATAGGCAGCTGTGAAGGTTTTCAGACATCTCAACCCACAATCCAAAGACTACTTAGAAGGTCAGTGAGAAAAGTTTATTTCTGTGGTGGTGAGAGAGGAGCTTGGGGTCTCAGATCCAGTTTGCAAGCTTGGCCCTGGGAAGGAGGCTGCCTCCTGAACTTTGGGCCCAGAGCCTGAGGGGGAATCCAGTGGCTGATCAGAGGCAGATTGCAGGAATCTCTGCTGGTAGACTATTCTCTTTCTTTGGGCGAGCTTGGATCTGGGTCACAGTCCTGGGTGGTGATCCTGGGGAGAGGAGGAGAGCTGGTGTGGTGGCTGTGGAGAGAAAACCCTCACAGTTCCAAGTCACAAAAGAGTACTTGTATTCACTCATAGACAAGAGCACAGGACAGGAAAGGAGTAAACACCTTGCCCTTCATCATACCACCTTGGAAGAACTGAAAATTTATGGGTCCTTTAAAGTATCTCTGAAAACAGCTGCACCAAACCCCTGAAGCTTGGGACAGTACATTCTCCACATTGGAAACAAACCCCTACCTTAAAAAGAGTTTATAACTCAAGTAAGTGGCCAGGATCACGAGCAAGCAGTGCAAAAAAACTCAGAGTATATTATCTTATTTTGGTGAGAAAGAGGATCAAAACAGAACCAGGAGAAGACAATGAAGCCAAAGCCTCCAAGAAAAATATGAATTGGTCCCAGTTCATGGAAGAGCTCAAAAAGTATTTTGAGAAGCAAGTAAGAGAAGTAGAGGAAAAACTAAGAGTGATGCTAAAGGAGACCCAAAAAAAAAACACTGAAGAAAATAATACCTTAAAAAATAGCCTAAGCCAAATGACAAAAGAGGTCCAAAAAGCCAATGAGGATAAGAATGCCCTAAAAAAACAAAGTTGGCCAAATGGAAAAGGAAATCCAAAAGCTTACTGAAGAAAATACTTCCTTAAAACTTAAAATGGAGAAATTGGAAGCTAGTGACAATTTGAGAAATAAAGGCACTGTAACACTAATCCAAAAGAATGAAAAAAATAGAAAAGAATATGAAACATCTCATTGGAAAAACAGCTGACCTGGAAAATAGATCCAGGAGACAGAACTTAAAAATTATTGGACTATCTGAAAGCTATGATCAAAAAAAAGAGCCTAGACATCATCTTTCAAGAAATTATCAAGGAAAATTTCCCTGATATTTTTGAACCAGAGGGCAAAATAGAAATTGAAAGAATCCACCCATCACCCCCTGACAGAGATCCCCAAAGGAAAATTCCTAGGAATATTGTAGCCAAATTCCAGAATTCCCAGGTCAAGTAGAAAATATTACAAGCAGCCAGAAAGAAACAAGTCAAGTATTGTGGAAACACAATCAGGACAACACAAGATTTAGCAGCTTCTACATTAAGGGACTGCAGGGTGTAGAATACAATATTCTGGAGGGCAAAGGAGATAGGACTACAACCAAGAATCACCTACCCAGCAAAACTGAGTATAATCCTTCAGGGTAAAAAAAAAACAGTCATTCAATTTAAGAGGGGACTTTCAAGCATTCCTGAAGAAAAGACCAGATCTGAATATAAAATTTGACTTTCAAATACAAGACTCAAGTGGAACATGAAGAGGTAAACAGGAAAGAGAAATCATGAGAGACTTATAAAGGTTGAACTGTTTACATTCCTGCATGGAAAGATGATATTTGTAACTCATGAGTCCTTTGTCAGTATTAGGGTAGTGGGGGGTGGGTGAGGCAGAATATGCATATGTATACATAGATAGAGGGCACAAGGTGAGTTGAAGATGAAGGGGTTAAAATAAAATTACAGGGTGAAAGAAGATTATGCTGGGAGAAGGAGGAAGGGAGAAGTAGCATGTGGTAAATTATCTCAAATGAAACAGACAAGAAAAGGCTTTTACAGTGGAGAGGAAATGGGGGATCGTGAGAGGGAATGGGTGACCCTTATTCTCTTAGGATTTTGCTTAAGGAGGGAACAACATACACAATGGGGTATAGAAATCTATCTTATCCTACAGGAAAATAAGGGGAAAAGGGGACAGGAGAGAAGGGGGTTGATAGAGGGGAGGGAAGATAGGGGGAGGGGATAATCAAAAGCAAACACTTCTAGGAGGGACAGGGTCAAAAGAGAGAATAGAATAAATGGGGGTAGGATAGGATGAAGGGAAATATACTTAATTTTTCACAACAGGTCTACTATGGAAGTGTTTTGCATGAGAACACACCTATAACCTGTATCGATATGCTTGCCTTTTCAAGGAGGGTAGGTGGGGAGGGAGGAAGGGAAAAATTTGTAACCCAAAGTTTTAAAAACATATGTTAAAAATGAAAAAAAAATTAAAAAGAGTACATATGTATAACCTTTATCAAATTGCTTGCCTTATCCATGAGGGTTTCAGAAGAGAGGGAGAGATTTTGAAACTCAATTTTTAAAAATGATTGTTTAAAAATGTTTTAAATGTAATTGGGGAATGTATCCTTAGAAATCAATTGGGCTAGAACTATTTCATTCTTTGCTTTATTGTGCTGATGTCTTTTTTAAGTCACATGTACTCACAATGCATCATAACAAAGCTATGTAATATGATGAATTCCTTCTAACCACATAGAATTTATTCATTTTCCTATTCATTTTGGTATATATGTGTGTATGTGTGTGTGTGTGTGTGTGTGTATATATGTATATACACACACATATTCACATATATGTATATATACATACATATACACATACATACATATATATATACACATGTGTGTATATGTGTGTATGTATATATATCTTATAAATGTGTGTATACATATATACATGCCCATATGTGTATGTATAAACAACACTCTCTGTGGAGTTGAAGTGGGTAATTTCTTTTCTTGCATGAATATGTATTAAAGTTGTTCACTCAATTTTGTGTGCTAGGCTTGGTAAAGGAGCTGAAGGACCTCATATTTAATAAATTATACATATATTTCTGGTCATGTACTGTTATTGTGGTCATTCTTGAACACAACTCTTTCCTCTTCATTATTATCTCAATGAATGGTGATTTTTAAAAGTTGTGTCTGTGCAACTTATCCACAGAGAAAAAGAAAATCATCCCTGCAAAAAATGGGAAAAGATAAAAAAACAAAAAATACTGTAGGTATCATCTCTGGCCAGTGCAAATGGGAGGATACAGTAAGAAGTGATCTATATACTCTGAAATCTTACCTATGAAATGATGAAAGTATACTGTAGGAAGGCAAATGCGATCACAACAGCAAGTTAGAAGTTTTCTGACCTGCCATATCAAAGGTTAGTGCACAAGGGTTATTTTATATACCTTGACTGATTCTCAACCATTCCAGGAAACATTCGCCTCCCTAAAACAGAATGTTAGTATCATCAAATTAGTAGCGGCAACAGCACTTCACAAATGAATTCTTCAGTGGTTGTTTTACACTGTTGTATAAATAGGATGACATTGCACTGAAGTCCTAGAAATACCACCATCAGAATAGTAGGTGAAGTAGAGTATCTAGCAATCAAAAAATCTTCAGTATTTCATCAGGACTTGGGAGGTAGAATAGAGCAGACATCAGGGAAATGTCTGGAAGTAAGAATACGTGGAATATAGGGACATATGTCAGAAAAATTAAGGAGATGTACAAAAGCTAAGCAGAAAATCAAACCAGAACTGATTGACTACCCTCTACCTCATTAGCAGGAAAGGAGCTGGAGTATTGACTACCCTCTACCTCATTAGCAGGAAAGGAGCTGGAGTCAAAAAGAGCACAGCTAAAGGAAAGCTTAAAGGTTAGAAAGGAAACAAATGGGGATAGGGGCACATCCCAACCAAAAGGAATCCTTAAAAGTTAATCATTTCCCAAATAAAAAGGAAGCAGTAGTAGCAGTAGTAATAATAGGATTAGGAGTAGTAAACAATAATGATTGTAATAATAATAGTAACAATAATAAAACTTATTTGGTACTTTAAAGATTTCAAATAATTTTACAAATATTATCTCAACATATTCTCATGAGAACTATGGAAGTTTGGTGCTGTTATTATCCCCATTTTACAAGTTACTAAACTGAGTCCAATTGATATTAAATGTTTTGCCCAGCATTGTACAACTAGTAAGTAACTAAGGACAGATTTGAACTGTGATCCTACCTGCTCTAGCACTCTATCCATTCCTTCATCAACTGTCTTCTATATTTTCACTTCTTTTTCCCAGAGGAACTAATCCCAGGGTAAGGTGAATCCAGTGAAAGAAAATCAGTGCTGACAAGTCACTAATTACCAAAGAATAATATATCATATTTCTATTTTGAGAAAGAATTCCAGAAATCACCTGGCTGAAGTCTCTAATTTTGTAAGTGAGAAAAATGAGGCTCCAAAGAGTTTCAATAAATTTCCTAGGTTCACTCAGGTAAATGAATGACATAGGAGCAATTTCAACTCATGTCCTTTAATTCTAAATTCAACATATTGGGCATTGCACCATATTGAGACCTTGTTTACAGTTAGAGGGCAAATATAAAGTCAGGAGAACTGTTCAGATAATATGCCTCATCAATACTTACAAATTTATATCTATGCAATAAATGATGGCATCTGGAATTGAGTCTCCCATCATTTTGACTTATCTGAATTCATCTACACTGCTATAGAATGTGGAATATTCCAGCTTTATGATTGTAAGGAATGGTGAATGACTGAAAGAAGTGGAATGAATAATTAACAAAATGCCTGAAAGTTAAATTTTTATTGCATCAATTCTATTTAGGCAAGTTAGTATGAGGAAAGAAATTCCACACAAATATATCTAACATTCAATAATCAAAACTTCTCATTCTTTCATAAAATAAGAAGTTACCAAGAATCTCTCTGAATGTCATATGTAACTTATATTAAAGTGAAAATGTGTTATCTTTTCTTTTCAAAATTCATGTTTGGTACAATTGAGAGGTTAATTCTCTCCTGGCATTTTCTATGCATTCTGTGGCTTGCCCACATAGTCATAATAATGTGATTGCATATATCAATTTTAAGAATGAATCCATTTTCCAATTTTGCTAAGAATTTGTTGATTAGTATCTCTCTGTATCTCTCTCATTTCTCTTTCAGAAATGTGAAAATTTGAAGCTATTATAGGAGATCTCTTTTCCTTATTCCTCTCCTTTAAAAATACAAAAGCAAAACAAACAAAAAGCAAAATATCTCAGCATTTTATTCATTCTCTACTTTAATCTTTGTGGAAGATGGTTCTTCCTATTGTCAATATCCTTCACCCTAACCTAATCTCAATCTTTAGTGAGATGTAAGGATGCCACAATTATCAATCTCTCAAGCTCTTTCATCTTAACATTTCATCTTTTAACTGTTTTTCCCCTTATAGCTACAACTAAGGTCCTATCTTCAAATCAGGTGAGACAGCTGGTGATAAAGTGCTGAGTGTAGAGTGAGGAAGAGCTAAGTTAAAATCTGGCCTCAGATACTTAACAGCTTTGTGACCCTGGGCAAGTCATGTAACTCTGTTTGCCTTAGTTTCCTCAACTGTAAAATGAGCTGGAGAAGGAAATGGAAAAGCACTTCAACAACTTTGCCAAGAAAACACCAAATGGGATTATGAAGAATCAGGCATGACTGAACAACAAAACTTCAATTCAGGTAAAACGAAACAAAACAAAACAAAATACACTATCAAAATCCTTCACTTTATGATAGAAACTTCTAAATATATTTCTCCATATTCTCCTTCCATTTATTGTCAAAGTTTAAAAAAAAATTAAATATACATTTCTTTTAATAGTTCTGGACTAACTCTTAAACCTCTCAAAATTTTCAGTTCAACCCCATCATACCATTACCACTGCTTTTTCAAAGGTTACCAGTGGTTCATTCCATTGATTTTGTAAAATCCTCCTCCTTTATCTCTTGAAAATTTTAACATTTCTTCCTAGATATTGACTTCTCCCATGTGTTCTAGGATGTTGCTTTGTCCTGGTCATCCTTCTGTCCATCTCATTCTACTTTTTTCATTTAATCATTCAAATCCTACTGACCAAGCATTACTATCCTTAAATCTCTGTTCTGAGTCCTTTTCTTTCTCAACATTCTGTCATTTGGTCTTCTGAAAAGATCATTTGAATATGAATTTCATATAAATGGCTCCTAAAAATCTACATATACTGCCATAAATTTGGCTAGAAGTAATGATAAATGTATTTTGATCATTGATTGTTGCCCTTCGTTCTTGAAAAGGACCAAAATGAGAGCACCATGAGCATCTTGGAATTTTCTACCATACTCCAGGCTAAAATAGTCTATGTGCATACTTGGGTTGGATTCTCTAAATTTGTGCATCTCATGTTTCTTTTGAGGTACTTCAATTCTGCTATACTTATAGCATACAGCATATTCTCTGACACGAGCACACCATGCTAAGCAGCCCTGTGCCAATGCCTCCCATGTCAAACAATCAATTCCAGAGTTCTTAAGAGGCCTTGAGAGTATCCTTCTATTGCTTCTTCTGACCAGCATGTGAACACTTGCCCTGTCTGAGTTCTCCATAAAATATTCTTTTTGGCAAGCATACCTTTCATATTCAAACAACATGACCAGCCCATCAGAGTTGCACTCTATGAAGTAGAGTTTGAATGCTTGATAGTTTAGTTCAAGAAAGGACATCAGTGTCTGGTATCTTATTCTCCCAGGTGATCTTCAGAATCTTCCTAAGACAATTTACATGGAAATGATTCAGTTTCTTGGCATGGCACTGGCATACCATCCAGGTGTCACAGGCATACAAGAATGAGGTCAGCACAATGGCTGTGTAGATTTTCCGTTTGATAGTCAACCTAATACCTCTTTTCTCTCATATTTTCCTTCAGAGCCTCCTAAACTAGCTAGCTGTGGCAAAGTGTCTGTCAACCTTGTTATAAATGTGTAAATTTCTGGAAAATACACTACTAAGGTAAGTGAACTTATCCATAGCATTAAAAATCTTCTCTATTTGCTGTAACCAATGATTTCATGTATAGATGGGGGATGGCCGATGGAGCACCTGTGTTTGCTTGGTGTTAATTGTTGGGAAAGTTGGCACAAGCAGCAGAGAATCAATCCACACTTTATTGCATCTCAGCTTCATACACTGCACTGAGTGCACAATCATCTGCAAACAAAAAGTTACACACTCCCTCTACTTTGGTCTTGGCTTGTAGCCTTTCAAGTTGAAGAATTTACCATCAGTGTGGTAGCTGACCTTGATGCCATATTGGTCCTCATTGAAATCATTTGACAACATGGTTGAAAACATCCTGCTAGCAAACATGGGAGAAAACACAGAACCTTGTTCATGAGGGCTTATAGAAAATTATGTCAAAATTTGGTTGCCTAGGGAAGTTCATCAGCATTGCATGCAAATTTCACAATGGCATGCTTGCCCAAGTTCTCAATAATGAAGAATGCTCTCATACTTTTCCAGTCAGCAAAGGAGTAAAACAAATATATATTGGTATTGCATATGTGAAATGCATATTCTTACATGATACATATTATAAAACATCAAAGCAAAATAATTAGATTTTTCAAATTCTTTTAAAACAGTTACCTTTGTTTTTGTCATGCATTTTCAGCATTAAAATTATAACATCAATTTATACTTTACAAAAATTAAACAATCAATGGAAAATTTTCTAAATTAACTTTCAAGACAATTATTAAAACTTCACCAAATTCCATCCAAGTATCTGTTGACTCTTCTAATTAATTGAATAAGGCTAAGATACATTAAATGAATGTTTTTACAAAATTGTCAAAGAAATCTCATTAAGATCTCATTTAAGGCTTTCATGACCTTATATAACTAGGCTGCATGCTATTAATTAAATAGATAATAACTGTCAAACTGAATAAGGTATAATTGGTGCAATTTTCATGCTATAAACACTCAAACAACAAATTTCAGACTGTTCTATACTGTATAAATATAAAGGAATATATTTTTCCAAGTTACTCTTATCAGCATGAAATAAGATATTGAAAATCTAAAGAACTGTAGATAACTGTGAAAATACACCCAATCTTATTGAACCTTAAAACCTAATGAAACTTTCTTTCTTTATTCTGGAGCTGATGCTCCATCCCACTTTTTTCTTAAGGGCCTCAGACTAAACTTGAAATGTCACATGATAGCCTCAGTATGTGTTCCCCTAAAAAAGCCCACAAATATATTGAAGGTAAATTAGATCTCAAAAAAGATACCCACTTTGCTATCACAAGGGATGTAGCTACAAAATAATTTGAGTTTCCAAAAAAGTTTGAAAGTTATGTTTATGAGCTGTCTTCCACAACTATTTGAATCAAATACTTTTATTTTTACCAATAAAACTGGAAAAAGGATTCTCATTTTTGTGAAAGAATTCCAAGAGGAATTTGATTATATTTTCAAAAAAGAGTTTTTTAGCAATTCATCACCAAGTTTACTCTAACACTGCAAAGACTTTTGGCCAGAACTTCCATTTCACCCCTCCCCCACTGGAGTTCCTTCACTCAAATATGGTTTACTTGTTATTTGACTTGGGCAGACACATATTTGGTGTAGAAAATAAATAACAGTTAAGGGAAATGAGTTGAAATTCATCTGATTATATAAATTATAGAATTAACTGGATTAATAAGAGTTTCAAAAACTTTCTACAATCAATATTATATCTCAGCTAAGAATGGAAAAAAATCACAGAAAAATTGGCCAATCAATTTGAATATAAATTTAGAACAGAATGTTTATCAAATCTATTCCACTATAGCCATATCTAGACATCATAAAGATACTTTTCAGTTAGCATAAACTGACAGTATTATAGCAGCAGTATTCTCATAACAAAATCGTTTTGTTTATGACAATTTTCAGCTTTTGTTATACCTCCTTATTTTCAGTGATTTGCATGTCATATCAAACTTGCTGAGAAATGTAATGAATCTGTATGCTCATTATCATAGCTTATATTCTCCTAGCTTTTGACATATCACAAGTGAAAAGGATAACTAGCATTTACTGGCTAAACAGTGACATCAAAAATGATTCTGTCCAGAATCATTTAATAATCTGGCCAACTAGGTTTTGCTTGCAGAAAAACAAAAAAAAAGTAACTCTGAATAGTAATATTTGAAACAGCTGTTATTATCCTATTACTATTTTATCTCTTTTTTATACTGATGTTGTTTATAACTTTCCCTAATAATTTTGTATATTTTTCATTACCTATCGTACAATAGACCATAACATCAGGTTTTTTGCTATCCATAATTCAAGGAGTCAATTTTTTTTAAGAAGGACATTGATTAGGTAGGGTGGGTCTAGAGGGGCATATTCAAGACAGTAAGAAGGTATGAAATCATGTGATATGAGAATCTTTGAAACACCTGAGATTATTTATAAAGCTCAAAAAGGAAAGCATTAGTCAGGAAGAAGGAAAAAGTAGAGTGTTATCTTGCAATATTTAAAAGATTATAATGTGTGAGAGGACTCATACTGCCTTTTTTCCAGAGAAGAAAATTAAGGCCAACGGGGAGAAGTTGCAGAGAAGCACATTTTGATGAAATATGAGAATTTTATAAAAATGGAAATGGAATAGAATATTATAGTTGAATTGATTTTGTTTGTGCAAGAAATGAAACATTTTATATAATAAAACTTCTTTTTTTGTTTGTTTATTTTTCCTGTGACTCTTTCTGTTCCTTGCTTGGTCAAGAACTCTACCCTGTTCATATTTGTTGCATCCACTTATTAAGAGGGCTTTCATCAAGAGTTCTCTCTTCCCTTTCTTTTTTTATGTGATATTACCCAGATGACTTCTGCCACTGCCTTAAAAAAAGATATGAAGTTGTACTGACCAGATCTAACGTAAATTTATATTACATAACCTCAACTAGGATCTAACCACTACAAGTCATTGTTCATATCTCTCTAACACCAGTTACTCACTAAGGTACTTCCTACAAAACTTTTCATCCCTTAGTAAACCTTTCATGGTCCCCTGGCACCCAAATTATAATTAGGAACACTGCCTCATATTTTACTAAAGAATCTTTCTTTTCTGAATACTATGTTTTTCATTCCTTCCATTTTTAATTAACTTTCTTATTTTTCTATTTTTAATTCTATATGTACATCTAGATTTAGATATATAGAGATAGATATTTGTACAGTTAGGTCTTTTTCACTCTTTAATCCCTTTGAGATATAGACTTCGCTATAGTATTGCTGGGCTCAAAGTGTATACATAATTTTATAACTCTTTGACAACTGTTCCAAATTACTCTCCCAAATAATTGGATCAATTTCAGCTCTATCAACAGGGTATTAGTGTACCTGTTTTTCCACATCCCTGTAGCATTTATGGTTTTTTCTATTCCATCATATTAGCTAATCTGACAGGTCTAAGGTAGTATCTCAGAGTAGTTGTAATCTTGACACAATAAAATCAAAATCAGACCTAATTAAAAAAGAATAAACAGGGAAGCTACCTCTTCTTAAAGAAAATATAGAAACATAGACAATGAAGTACTATCAATACTAAACATATCTGTACCAAATAGAATACCCTCCAATTTATTTTAAAAAAAAATGTTAAATGATGTATAGGAAGAAAACGACAGTAAAATATTCTGGTAGGGACCTCAAATTTTCCCTATCAGAGCTAGATAAATGATATCATAAAACAGATGAGAAAGAAGTCAAGAAATAAATAGAATTTTTTAAAAATAGATATGATAGATATGTATAGAAAACCTATTGCAAATAGAAAAGAGTACAACTTTTTCTTATATGTATATACACCTTCACAAAAATTGACTATGTATTAAGGCATAAAAACTTCAAAACAAACACAGAAAAAACAGAAATATTATGTGCCCTTTCCAGATTATGATGCAATAAAAAATACATTTAATCAAGGGCCATTGAAGCAGAGATTAAAAGCTGATAAGAAACTCAATACACTAATTCTAAAGAATAAGTGGGTGAAATATCAAATCATAGAAACAACCAATGATTTCATTAAAGAGAATGACAAAAATGAGACATCATTCTAAAATTTGTGAGATGCAGTCAAAGCAGTATTTAGGGGAAATTTTATATTTCTAAATGTATATTTATGTATCTAAATAGATATTAATGAATGAGAGAACACAGATCAATAAATTGAGTGTGCAAAAAAAAAACAAATAAAAAAGAACAAACTTAAAATCCCAATTATCAATTAGGGAATCACTTGTGTTCTCATAGATTTGACAAAGTTATATTTGTGTGCATATATATATGAGAGATGAGAGCTTTATATAAGAAACTGTCTACAATTTTTCCTAAATTTCTGCTTTCCTAATCTTGCGTACATTTGTTGTATTTGTAAAAACAAAACAAAACATTTTTTTAATTTTACATATTCAAACTTATCCATTTTATACCTAATTTTTTTTCTCTTTCTCTTGTTTACAGGAAATGATGCTGTAGGAAATGATGAGTTTCTGATCTTAGAAAAGCATGGAAAAACTTGCATGAAATCAGAAGGAGTGAAATGGGCAGAACCAGAAGACCATTGTATACAGTAACAACAATGTCCTTTTGGGAGCAACTTTGAGTAAATTTTGACTATTATAGGTACTATTATAGGCTGCCTGTAGGAGATGTATGAGGAGGAATGGGGTCTACAACCAGAAAGGGAAATGGTAAATATAAATTTGAATAGAATAAATTTACAATTATGAACCCATTTGTGTCTGGTGTTGACCATTTCTGGGGTGGGGGAGAAGAAAAAAGAAAAATTTATAATAACATTATTATTTATATTGCGGAAATTGCAAATTGTCCACAGTGGATTTGCAGTTTCTTTTGCAACAAAAACAAACAAACACTAAATTAGAAATCCTAAAAATCAAAGTAGAGAATAATATAATTTAAAGTAAAAAGAAAAGAAAGAAAGAAAAGAAAATCAATCCATACTATAAGCAAACTGGGAGAGCAAGGAATAGTTTACCTGTCAGATTCATGGGGAACAGAAGACTTCAGGACCAATCATGAGATGGAGTACATTACAAAATGCAAAATAGATAATTGTGATCACATCAAATTAAACAGTTTTTGCACAAAGCCAATGCAGCCAAGATTTGGAGGGAAATAGAAAACTGGGAAAGAATTTTTACAACCAGTGTCCCTGATAAGAGCCACATTTTTTAAAATATATACAGAATTAAGTCAAATTTAAAAGAATACAAGTCATTGCTCAATTGATACATGGTCAAAGGATATGAACAGGCAGTTTTCACATTAAGAAGTTAAAGTCATCTATAGCCATGTGAAAAAATGCTCTAAATAACTATTGATTAGAGAAGTGCAAATCAAAACAATTCTGATGTACTACATCAAATATATCAGATTGGCCAACATGACAAAACAAGAAAATGGTAAATGTTGGAGAAGATGTAGGAAAATTGGAACAATAATATATTGTTGGTAGAGTTGTGAAATGATCCTACCATTTTAGAGAGCAATTTGGAACTATACCCAAAGGACTATAAAAAATGTGCATATCCTTTGACCTAACAATAGCATTTCTAGGGCTGAACCTCAAAGAGATAATAGAAATGGGTAAAGGACCCACATGTGTAAAAATATTTATAGCAGCTCTTTTTTGTGGTGGCAAAGAATTGGAAATTGAGGGTATGTGCTCATTTGGGTAAATGGCTGAACAAGTCATAGTATAGGAATGTAATGGAATACCATTGTGCTGTAAGAAATGATCAGCAAGCAGACTTCAGAAAAACTTGGAAAGACGTGCATGGACTGATGCTGAGTGAAATGGGCAGAACTAGGAGAATGTTGTACATAGTTACAGCCAAGTTGTGTGATGACTAACATTGATAGACTTTGCCCTTCTCAGCAATAAAATCTACAATACAATTTATAAAAGTCTTATGATGGAAAATGCTATTCACATCCACAGAAAGAACTATAGAGTTTGAAGGCAGATTGAAGAATACTACTTGCTCTTCTTTTTTCTTCTGTTTTGTTCTGTTTCCTCTTTCTTGTGGTTCCTCCTATTGTTCTAATTCTTCCTTATAATCTCACTAACGGAAAAAATGTTTAATAGGAATGTATATGAATAGCCTATATCAGATAGTGCACCTTCTTGGGGAAGCAGGGGGGGAGGGAGAGAGGAGGAGAAAAATTTAAAACTCAAAAGCTTATGGAAGTGATTGTTGATAAATCAAAATAAATTTAAAAAATCAATCCAGTAAAGAAAACTAGGAGCTTTATGGAAAAAAAAAATTAATAAAGCATTGGTTAATTTGATATTAAAAAGGAGATAACCAATTTACTACTATTAAAAATTAAAAGTGTGCATGTTTCATCAATGAAGATGAAATTAAAACAATTATTAGGAGTTTTTTTTCCCAATTATATGCCAACAAATTTGGCAACTAAGTAAAATGACTGAATATTTCCAAAAGTATTTCCCGTTCTCATTAAAAGAAGAAATAAAATACTTAAATAATCTTAACATAGCAAAAGAAAATTAATAAACCATTAATGAGCTTTCTAAGAAAAACAATATCTCTAGGACAACATGGAATTACAAGAGAATACTACCAAAAACTTAAGGAGCCATTAATCCCAACACTAAAATGAACCACTTTTGAAAATATACAAAGAAGCAACCTTACCAATTTTTTTTTCTTTTTTCACACAAATATGGTTTTGATTCCCAATCCAGGGAGAACCAAAACAGAGAAGAAAATTATAGACAAGTTCCTGTAATGAATATCAATGAAAAAAATAAATCAAATACTGGCAAGGAGATTATAGCAATATATCACAAAGATGATATGCCTTGACCCAGTGGGATTAATAGCAGGAATGCAGGTATGATTCAAGATATAAAAAACAAACAAACAAACAAAATTATCAGCATGATTGAGCATATTAATTATAATAATAAAAATCTTAAGATTGTTTCAGTAAGCGTAGAAAAAGCATCTGAAAAAATATAACACTCACTTCTATTGAAAACATTAAAAAGCATAAGAGTTAATGGAGTTTTTTAGGAAGGAAGTAAGAATTTCTGTTTTCACCACTACTATTCGATATTGTATTGGAAATGCTAGCTATGGCAATAAGACAATAGCATGAAATTGAATGAATAAGAATATTCAGTGAGTAAACATATCTATTTTTTGTAGATCATATAACAATGTACTTAGAAAACCCTAGAAAGTGAAAGGAAAATAGAATTGAAATAATTAAAAAATTCAGGATATAAAATAAATCTGCAAAAATCATAAGTATTTCTGTATGCTTCAAAGAAAAGATCAAAGGGATAGAGAAATTCCATTTAAAATTATTACAGATAATATAATAAAAATGACAATTCTCCCTAAGTTAATTTACTTATTCAACGCCATGCCAAACTACCAAAGAATTATTATAGATTTAAAAATATACAATAGCAAGAATAAAAAAAGAAATTTAAAAAATGTTAAGGAAGGTATCCTAGCAGTTCCAAATTTCAAAGCAGTAATTTTCAAAACATGTTCAAAAAATGTTACTGTCTAAGAAATAGAGTAGTGCGTTAGTGGATTAGATTTAGGTACACAATGCACAATACTAAATGAATAGAGTAATCTATTGTTTAATAAACCCAAAGACCCAAGCTTTGGGGGTAAAAATTTAACATTTGAAAAAATTGCTAGAAAAAATATCTTGCACTATATAACAAGAAGGTATATGTTAAGGTAAGTTGAAAATGGATAAATGATTTAGGCACAAAGAATATCAACATAAGTAAGCTAGGAGAGCAAGGAAAAATGTATTTGCCAGATCTATGTATTAGCAAAGAGATTATGATCAAACAATATAGATGGGATTATGGGAAAAAATTAAATTATTTGAAATTAAAACACTTTTGCACAAATATACAACCAAAACTATAGAAGAAAGGGCAGATTGGGGGAGGGGGTAATAAGAAGCAAATACTTTTTAGGAGAGATTGTGTCAAAGGAGAGAATAGAACAAAGGCAGAGTGAAATAGGATGAAGGGAAATATAGTTTTTCACCATATGACTATTATGGAAGTGTTTTTTTTTTTTATAACTGCACCTGTATAACCTGTATTGAGTTGCTTGCCTTCTCAATGAGTGTAGGTGGGCAGGGAGAAAGGGAGAGAATTTGGAACCCAAAGTTTTAAAAACAAATGTTAAAAATTTTTCATGCAACTGTGGAATAAGATATACAGGCAATGGGGTATAGAAATCTATCCTGCCCTGCAGGAAATTAGAATGGGAAAGGGATAAGAGAGTGTGGGGGTGACAGCAGGTAGGACAGATTGGGGGAAGAGATATTCAGAATGTATGCCACTTTGGGGTGTGCAAGGGGAGAGATGGGAAGAAAATTTGGAATTCGAAATCTTGTGGAAGTGAATGTTGAAACTAAAAATATGCAACCAAAACTCAAAGGAAAATGGGGAAACAGGAAAAAAAATATAGCAAGTTTATCTGATAAAGAGCATTTCTCAAATATATAGGAAACGGTAAAATTTACAAAGCTAAGAAATCTCAGGATTAGAAAAAATCAAAAGGAAAGTTATAAAGTTTTAAAAATACAATAAATACAATCAAAATTTTAATTCATTGAGATAAAACAAATTAGATGATTCAATTGAAGTTAAACAGATTAAGAAAATCCTTATCACCACTAAGTTATATTGCCTTCATACAAACAAATGTACTTTCTACATCTCTTGTGTAATTTAAAGTTTTGTCTTGTATTAAACATATTTGTACCATCAGATTTGTGTTTTACCTTATTGGAATGTAAACCTTTTGAAGGTTAAATCTTTTTTTTTTCCTATTTCACCTTTTACATACAATCTTACATATATTGAGTAGTCAGTAAATATTCGCTGAATTTCATGACTTTGCTGAACACTATTTATTCCATGTGTAACACTCAGGGAATTTTCTTACACTGTGTTCCCCAGGAATTCAGGTTCTTGTTGGTGTCAGAATTCTTTCCCAGGCAGAGCTAACAAGTCCCCAATAATATGTCTATTTTTATTAATCAACCAGATTATACACATTTCAAAGCAAAAATGTTTAATAGAATAATATTATAATAAAGATATTAAATAAATCAGCCTCATAAACCTTGAGTTCACTTGCCCATAAATGCTCACTAACTCAGTACCAAAATTGACCTTGTATATTTTTTCATACAATTCATACTCACATGCAGAAAAGATATTAACAAGGGACCTGGGTGAAGGGTCAGGTTACATTTAGAAAAGTGGCATCAGAGAACACATTTAGGAGCAATATACCAGAAAAATCATATAGATCTTTTGAAGTCTTTTGCTGATACTATGGCACTGCTTCCTGACTTTTGACTGTGCTGTAGTTTACCCCACATTATATGTTGCAAATCAGACACCTCCTACTGTTTCACATTTCTACTAATTTCTAATGGTTATCACAGCTATAAACAATCTCAAACTCAATTATCCAGTTATTCTAAAGGTTTCCTTAAACCCTGACCAACATCTAGTTAAAAAAATAAAAAGCTGTCTTTCTTAAGAAAGGTAGATGTTAAATTAACCTGTAGGGATAAACTATGGCTTTTTCAGCCTCTCACTGGGCCTGTTATAACCTTCATCTCAGTTTCTATCTTTGAAAATACATACTTCCCCCTTCTTCTAATTGGGGGTCTTGAGGATGCTGTAGTTAATAAGCTGCTTTCTGACTATATCCACTTCTTTCAGCTCTTTCTGTAAATACTTTTTAATTCCTTCCCCACATTCTGCCTCTTGCCCACCAAAACATAGACATAAATCTGTGTCTGCTCTTTGAACTTTTATAAGTTAATCTCTCTTCTACTTTTTCCTCAGTTATCCAGTTCAGTTCTCATATACCTTATAATCAGACACTCATTTTAGTTTTTTGTTCTTATAACATGCACTGTCTATGACAAATAGGCTTGTGTTTCTTCAAATGAAAAAATATGATACAAAACTGAACTAATTTTCTTTAAAATTCCCCATTATATCCCTTTATTCTACAAGGTTTGGATGACTAAAGAAAACTGAGAATAAAACACAACAACAACAAAAACTAATTACTATAATTCTACTTTGCCCAAATATTGTCATCTTTTGAAAGACATTTTATGGGACTCCTTACAAAATGTAAACCCTAATTTTTTAAAATTCAAAAATTATCTAGGCTATTTTTTAGCATTCAAAAAAACCTCACATTGAAATTCATGTATCATATAAAATTTGTAAACTCACAAATAAAATACATATAAAATATAATATATAAAATTCATGCTACCACAAAAATGTGATTGCGAACATTTCAAAAGATAACAACTCAATGTATTTAGAGTGATAGAGAAACAGTAATCTTTCTAAAAAAGGTAACACAATGTCCTTCATGTAAGATAGAAACCATTTTTTGATACTGAAACTTTTCTATACTTCAGGAACCACATTAAAATTGTTTACATTTAAGGCTTTTAAAAACGCATGTTGGATGGGGGAAAACAAGCATATATACAAATATATATACATACATACATGTATATGTGTATATAAAATTTAAGTGTGTGTATATATACACATATTGAAATCACATATACACATATATACATTGATATATTTAGTCATTCTACACAGATTTTATATCTTTGCAGTTTATATTCAAGGATGTTGCTGGAAACAATAGCACCCACATGTTCGAGTGTTGCTGAGAGCACCATTTAAAACTAGAAGCATTTTTTTTTCATTGTTATCAGTGTTGAGATAAAACATCACGCCTTTTCCTTAGTAAAGAAGTAAGATAACACTCCAGAAATGTAAAAAATTTTAAACTTGACACCAACTACCAGAACCATTTATTAATGCAGATTACTAATTCACATAAAAAGGAACTTTTTCATATATTCTGATACATTTAGTTACTTTTCCTTTAATCTCTTTAGGATACAGACTTAGTAGTGGTATTGCTGTGTCAAAGGATATGCACAGTTCTATAGCTCTACTGGAATATTTAAATACTTGAGTATCATACCCACCAAAGCCAATGTAAAACTGGGTTCATTGTTACTCAGAACACCTTCCACTCACATGATTGAAGCCAGTTTTTATATCATATCCTGCATTCCTATCTTATAATTTAATATCTGTTGAAGCAAAGTAATTTTGTTCTTATGTGAGTACAACAAAATACAGAAACATTATGGTAAATCTTTGTGGTATATCTTAAAGGTTTTTTCACTTTATTAATTTTACTATAAATAGTAACTGCTAAATTTAATTTCCAGACAAGATTTCTGCAAGTCCTATGTGATACAGTTTAACGAAGGAGAAGGTGGAAGCATGTGCTGTCCAATAATATATTACAGAAGAAAATAAGAAATGTAAAATTAAGGAACCTCATAACTAGAAGAAATAATAGAATCCATCCATTGCATCCCTCTTCCAATCACATTAATTCCTTTTATTATAACCTTAGAAAGTGGGTATATCATGTCTATTAAAAAGCAAACAAAAAGAATAGTCAATTCACTTATATGCTTTGACAGCTCTAGGTGCTAGCAACTACATCTTTGTGCTTCACTGCTCCTATGATGGTTTTGCACATTGATCCTATTCCTTTGTGGAGCTCAGAAGAATGAATCTCACTGAAATTAATCTGTAGATTATGATCTCTGAAGTCAAAGATCCTTAGGTTCATACCATTTATGATCCTTATCCCTTCTATAGTCTTTGGCAAATCCACAATTTTTTTTTAACCTTAGTTTCTTTATCTGTAACACAAGAAGGTTGAATTACCTGGCCTCTCAGGCCCACCTCAGTTCTAACAATGATACTAATATCTTAGAAAGTCAGCATATAGTTATGTTTCAGCTGAAAGGAAACATGAGAATAAGCTCTCACTTTCCAAAAGAGTACATTGAAGTAAATTTTTCTTTTTGTGATATCTAGTTGATGGTAAGACCTTATTTGATTCTTAAGTCCATTATTTTTTTCATGCACATGATTGTGTTTATTGCTTAAAACCCAGACCAAATGAAAAGCATATGGAAGTATAATACTGAAACTACCTTCTTGCTAATTACTCCGGACCTACATGAGATATTACAATCATCCTTTTGAAGAGTATTAGTCACCACAGACAATAGTCATACTTACAATTAAACACCCATGAAATGCTAGAAGATGGATATTCTATCAGCAGAGAAACACAATTTATTGCAGCATATCATATGGCTTGTGCAGGATGTGAACAAAGAGGAATGGCAACAATTTCACAGAAATATCAGGTGATATAAATTTAGAGATAATGAAAAAATATGAGTGGCTTCCAAAATGACAATTTTTAAGTGAAACCTATTTGAAGACTGATTCTATCTATTACTAATTGACTTCAGTTATGAGTAGATTGTTAATTTAATCTCAAATATCAGTTGTGTGCAGTCTCACTAAGAAAGCAGGACCTTCTCATAGAAAGTAGATATGGACTGTGGCCTCCTTGGAATTCAGAAGTAACCAAGTAATTATATTAAATAGTTTCATTTCAAAGAATACCAAATATTAGTGCATTAGATTTCATAAACTAATACCACACAAATTAAAGTTGATAGAATTTTGTTATGTGGATTTCTTTTTTAATAAAGGAGATAATTACTCCCTAATAATAAAAAATTACTAATTATTTCATTATTCATCTGAAGACTAATTAGCAATATAACAATTCCATCAAAAGCAAATGTGTATCATTCTTTTGAGGTGAGACTTAGAGTGCAATATTTATGTGTTGCCCTGTATTTCACATCACATAGTATTTTTCCTCCAAGTCTAAAATTTCAAGGCATAGTCTTAAAATACCCTTGTGGAATAGGAAACACATTATTCTACAATCTTTGTCAACCTCCCATTCCCCTACAATTTAGTTTACAATCAGAAGGAAGATGTTGGTGCCGTATTTATTTTAGAATAAACAACTTTAAAATCAAGAGAAAAAAAAGAAGAAAAAACTATGGTTTTAGTAGAAGGAGAAGTTATAACTCAGTTGTTAATTACTAAATCCTTCCTTATAAGCTTTAATGGTAATGCTCTTGGGGAAAAAAGGTGAAAAGTCCCTGAATTTCATGGAAGAGAATCTTTTCCATAATTTGTAGCCATGTCATATTTTTCTAGCTACATTCAGAATTAATCTGGATCAATAAATGATATCATATTTTAAAATTTTATTTAACTATATTTGGGGTAACAAATAGGTCTGTCACTATCTTCAGCTCACATTAAGATTTTATATTAATGATTTCTTTCACTCATCTAGCCATTAATTTCATTCTTTTTTTTTTTTTAAATTTAGGTTACAATCTAGTCCAATAATAAAAATTTGGAAAAAAGTTAAGGAAGTTGTCTTAGCAAATTCCTTTCATGACAAAATTATGTCACTTGTATATGAACTAGGAAGAGCAAAACATAGAGAAGAACACTATAGACCAACTTTCCTAATAAATATTGATGGAAAATTATTAAATGAAATACTAGCAAGGATATAAGAGCAATATATTACAAATATTATGCACTATAAGTAGGTGGACATTATGTCAAGAATGCAAGGCTGGTTAAAAATCAGGAAAACTATTAACATAATTGACCATATCGATTAAAATCATATTATTTTCTCAATAGATGAAGAAAAAGCTTTTGACAAAATGCAACATTTATTACTATTAAAAACACTAGAATACATAGGAGTAAGTGAAGAAAACCATCAGGAAGGAGTATCTGTAATGGCAATAATCTGTAATGGATTCTTTCCACTAAGACCAGGAGTAAAACAAAAATGCTTATTGCCATCATTGTTACTCAGTATTGTTTTATAAATGCTAGCTATAGCAATAAGAAAAAGAATTTGAAACAATTAGAACAATAAGGAAACAAAACTATTATTCTTTTTTTAATATAAATTTATTTATTTTTAGTTTTCAACATTCACTCCAACAAGTTTTTGAACTCCAAATTTTCACCCCATCTCCCCCCTCCCCCCCAAGATGGCATGCATTCTGAATATCTCTTCCCCTAGTCTGTCCTCTCTTCTATCTCTCTCCCCTTCTCTTATCCCCTTCCCCTTCGATTTTCCTGTAGGGCATGGTAGACTTCTATACCCCATTTCTTGTATTTCTTATTTCCCAGTAGCATGTGAGAACATTTTTTTAAACATATGTTTTTAAAACTTTAGGCTTCAAATTTTCTCTTCCTCCCTCCCCACCCACCCTCACTGAAAAGGCAAGCAACTCAATATAGGTTGTACATGTGCAGTTATGCAAAACATTCCATAGTAGACATGTTGTGAAAAACTAACTCTATTTCCCTTAATCTATCCTGCCCCCATTTATTCTATTCTTTCTTTTGACCCTGTCCCTCCTCAGAAGTATTTACTTCTGATTACCCTTTCCCAATCTGCCCTCCTCTCTATCATCCCCCTGCTCTCTTGTCCCCTTCTCCCCCTATTTTCCTGTAGGGTAAGACAGATTTCCATACCCAATTGAATGTGTATGTTATTCCCTCCTTAAGCCAAATCCTATGAGAATAAGATTCACTCATTCCCTCTCACCTTCCCCTTTCCCCTCCACTGTAAGAGACTTTTCTTGTTTTTTTTGTGAGATAATTTACCCCATTCTACCTCTCCCTTTCTTCTCTCAGTATAATCCTCTCTCATCCCTTAATTTTATTCTCCAGATATGACCCCTTAATCTTCAACTCACCCTGTGCCCTCTATCTATCTATATATACACATATAATTTTTTTCCTCCAACTACCCTAATACTGACAAAGGTCTCATGAGCTATAAATATTCTTTCCATGCAGGAATGTAAACAGTTCAATCTTAATAAGTCTCTTATGATTTCTCTTTCCTGTTTACCTCTTCATGTTCCACTGAGTCCTGTATTTGAAAGTCAAATTTTCTATTCAGCTCTGGTCTTTTCATCAGGAATGCTTGAAAGTCCTCTATTTCACTGAATGACCATTTTTTCCCCTGAAGGATTATACTCAGTTTTGCTGGGTAGGTGATTCTTGGTTGTAATCCTATCTCCTTTGCCCTCCGGAATATTATATTCCATGCCCTGCGTCCTTTAATGTAGAAGCTGCTAAATCTTGTGTTATCCTGATTGTGTTTCCACAGTACTTGAATTGTTTCCTTCTGGCAGCTTGTAATATTTTCTCCTTGACCTGGGAACTCTGGAATTTGGCTATAATATTCCTAGGAGTTTTCCTTTGGGGATCTCTTTCAGGAGGAGATCTGTGGATTCTTTCAATTTCTATTTTGCCCTCTGGTTCTAATATATCAGGGCAGTTTTCCTTGATAATTTCTTGAAAGATGATGTCTAGGCTCTTTTTTTGATCATGGCTTTCAGATAGTCCAATAATTTTTAAATTCTCTCTCCTGGATCTATTTTCCAGGTCAGTTGTTTTTCCAATGAGATATTTCACATTGTTTTCTAATTTTTCATTCTTTTGGATTTGTTTTACAGTGTCTTGATTTCTCATAAAGTCACTGCTTCCAATTGCTCTATTCTAATTTTTAAGGAAGTATTTTCTTCAGTAATCTTTTGGACTTCCTTTTCCATTTGGCCAATTTTTCTTTTTAGGGCATTTTCTCCTCATTGGCTTTTTGGACCTCTTTTGCCATTTGGGTTAGGCTATTTTTTAAGGTGTTATTTTCTTCAGTATTTTTTTGGGTCTCCTTTAGCAAGCTGTTGACTTGTTTTTCATGATTTTCTTGCATCACTCTCATTTCTCTTCCCAGTTTTTCCTCTTCTTCCCTTACTTGCTTCTCAAAATCCCTTTTGAGCTCTTCCAAGGCCTGGGACTGATTCATATTTTTTTGGAGGCTTTGGATGTAGGAGCTTTGACTTTGTTTTTCTTCTGTTTGTATATTTTGATCTTCTTTTTCACCAAAGTAAGATTCTATGTCTGACTCTTTTTGTGCTGCTTGCTCATGATCCCAGCCAATTACTTGAGTTTTAAACTCTTTGTTAAGGTAAGAGTCTGCTTCCAATGTGGAGAATGTATTGTCCCAAGCTTCAGGGGTTTGTATAGCTGTTTTCAGAGATACTTGTAGGGACCTGTAAATTTTCAGTTCTTCCAAGGTGGTATGATAAGGGAAGAGGTGTTTACTCCTTTCCTGGCCTGTAACCACAAGTATTCCTTTCTGTCCTGTAACTGTGAGGAGGGGTTTCTCTCCACAGCCACTACGAGCTCCACCATGCCAGCATTCCTCCTCACCCCAGCACCACCGCCCAGAACTGTGACCCAGATCCAAACACGGGCAAAGCAAGAGATTCCTGCCTCAGCACTGGCAAAGAGATCCCTGAAATCCCTTTCTGATCAGCCACTGGATTCCCCCTCAGTCTGTGGGCCAGAATCTCGGGAAGCAGCTGCCCCCCCAGGGCCTCACTCTTGGGGAATGGAGCTGAAACCCCACCTTTCTGTCTCAGCACTGACAGAAACAGACTTTTCCCACTGACCTTCTAAGTTGTCTTTGGCATTGGTGGATTGAGGACTCTGGAAACCACCACAGCTGCCAGTGATTCAGTCCTCTGAGGCCTTCTTCAGGTTCCCTGCATCCTGCGTGCCCATGCTGCACTCCCAGCCTGGTGGGATACACCTTTCTGATCCATCATCCAGGTTGTTTTGGGCTGGAAATTTATTTCACTCTTTCTTTTTGTGGGTTCTGCTGTTCTAGAATTTGTTTAGAGCCATTTTTTTGAGTATTTGGAGGGGTTTGGAGGAGAGCTCAAGCAAGTCACTGCTTTCACTCCGCCATCTTGGCTCCACCCCCTATTACTCTTTTCAGATGATAAACTGGTATACTTAGAGAATCATAATAAGCTAAAAATCAGTTGACATATTTAACAACTTCAGCAAAGTTACAGGATATAAATTAAGTCCACAAAAATCAGCAGCTTTTCTATATTACCAACAAAGTCCAGCAGCAAGACATACCAAGAGAAATGCCATTTAAAATAAAAGTAAGCCAAATAAAATATTTGTGAGTCTAACTGCCAAGACAATCCTAGGAATTACATAAACACAATTACAAAAGACTTTGTCAAATAAAATCAGATCTAAACTATTGGAGATACACTCATTGCACTTGGTAGGCTGAGCCAATATAATAAAATCACAAAATAAAGAGTAAAAATAGAAAATCCAAAACAAACCAAAGCAAACACTTCCATAACATAGTATAATAAAGCTTGTGCATGATGCTAAAAATATGTATGTATACACTTTGCTATATCATATTACCAAAAATGTTATGTACATAATAACTAATCTAAATTTCTTATCCATGAAATGTATATCTGTACTATTGGGGAACATACTCATAAGTGATGCCATAGGTCCATTGAACTATGATAGCATTTCACTTTATTTTAAATAAAACTTTCCTTACAGATTAAAAAGTGGTTTCAAATGCATTGTCTCATTTGGCACTATTGGCTTTATTTTGAAGTAATTAGGACAGGCATAACAATTATTTTTTTAAAGTGAAGATAACTAAGATTAAGAAAAATTATGACTCATCCAACATCATAAAGTTAGTTTAGAAATGGCTGAGCTAGAATCTAATTATCCTGATGCTTAGTTGCAGATTCTTCTCTTATGACAGGATATTTTTGTTTATTTTTATAGAGTTTCATAGCACCAATTCATCAAATATTTGCCACATTTTAAACCAGGAAGGTAAATATTTCACTAAAATATTCACTAAAAATATTCACTAAAAACTATTGCTATGCATATTCTGCTAACATGCGGCGTAAAGTTAAAATTCCCCCTGGTCTTTCAATTTATCCTACGTGTTTCACTAAAATGCATAGGAAAATTTAATTACGTGCTTACATTTTAGATGCTGTATTTATGTTATGCTTTTTAGTTAGATGAAGTTTTAAAAGATTTAAAGGGATTGGTTCCAAAATGTAACTCACACTTAGAGAAAAAAAAAACCTCTTGTAGATAATCTTTCTCTGATAGGATGTGATTGGGTTGGAATATTGCTGTGGTGTAGGAAATGAAGATTAGTTGATCATCTGGTCAATTAAGAAAATAAATAGTAAGACTTGGGCTTATGAAGGAAGATGCTATCTACTTTTAGAGAAACAGATGACAGGTGGAAATAAGCATAATATAGTCTTACATATTCGTGTATGTGTAGATATATGTATGTTTATAGATATCTATGCATGTGCGTATGTGTGTGTATATATATATGTATATATATATGTATGAATGTCTGTGTGTGTGTGTGTGTGTGTGTGTGTGTGTGTGTGTGTGTGTATCCATGCTTAACTATAGCTTTCTTTGGGGTAGTTGTGGAGGGAGAGGAAAAAATAAAGTAAAAAGCCTGTAGCAGAGAACAAAATAAAACTGACAAAGAATCAAAGAAAAGCTAGTTAGATTTGGAAACAATGTATAGAATGTATTATATAGATTTTCTTGAATTGGAAATGTATTGTGTTATATTGAATTCTCACATGTTCAGCTATGTGCATGGCAAAGCTTTTTTTTTCTTTTTCTTTTCTCATTTAGTATTTTAAAAAATTACCAAAGAAAGAAAGAAAATCTAGATATATGGAATAAAGTCTTTGGGCAAAATGCCTCTGAAACAAGGCCTAATCTATACTTCCTGAAAGAACACACACAAAGGGAATGTTAAATCATTTGGAACACCAATCCCTTTTCTGCCCTGCACAATTTTATATTAAAACAAATAAACAATGACAAAGCAATTTGCAAATATTTCTAAGTGATTAAAACTATTCTACTGATTCTTTCATTTAGGAAAACTTCTGATTTATCATTGTATCATTCTTGTTTTTCTGCAAAAAAAAAATATTGATTCCATGGTAGCATCACTATAACACAGTTGTTCAGTTGTAAGTCTGACCATCACAGTGGGACACTACAAGCACTGGATTTTATTCAAGCCCTTCTAAAGCTTATCCACTATTTCTGAACCTTAATTTTGTTAGGGTAAGCAACTGATCAGAAATAATAAGGAATAATCTGACTATGCAGGCAAATTAATTATTCCAATTCTGCCTTCATAGAAAAGTGGGGTCTAAGATGAACCTAAATCCCCTGCTACAATGAAGCATGTTTTAGTGAATTTTAGGTCTAGTGTTAAAATAAAAATTGCTTCTGCCTAGGATATTAATCAACATAGTTACAGTGTTTGTTAAATGTCAATTTGCATGGATAAAAAATCCTTAATGGATTTTTAAAAACACTTCAGTATTTGCACTAATTAGAATCCAAATCAAACAAATGAAAATGTGTTTAAACATTTTCTAAAACATTTTTGAATGTACAATGTCCATTTACTTTTTTTCCTAAATTTTTAGAATCATTTCACTGGAGTCCCTAGAAAACATTTTTTTGCTGTCTGAAGTACTCATGAATCCTTAGTAACAAAACTTGCCTCTACATTCACTTTCTGGCAAACCATCTTGGTCTGATTTGAAATCCTATGGTGTCTCTGCTGTCACCTGGGAAATCAAGGTCCTTTTCAGGTGTTGTGAAGCCTGCATGTTTGATAAAAGTTAGTGAGGGAATGAAGCCAAACTTGAGCAACATGCAACATTAAGTATTTGAAAGGTATTTGCAAGATATGCCATTGGGTTTGCAGGATTTGCAAAATGAGAGGTATGTGACACCGATTTTTACTGTATTTTTTCAGTGCCCCCAACCTACAACCAAATGGCTATTTCTCTCATTAAAATGAACCCTGAAATCTTTACATACGTTTTGTTTACAATCATCATGAGCTCATATAAAATGACAATGTCTATTTTGTGCCCAAACAGTAAATATGTAAATTAGTCGACACTTTTTTCTTTCAAAGTACATGAAAATTTGAAGTACCTAATTTTTTTTTTCAGATTCGGTACTTTTTCCTATACAAATTATAAGTTTATAAGCCCTCTAAAATGTGTATTTTGTGTATGTGTGAGAGTATGTGCATGTGTTTGCCTTTGTATGGTGAAAGAAAGAAAGAAAGAAAGAAAGAAAGAGAGAAAGAAAGAAAGAAAGAGAGAAAGAAAGAAAGAAAGAAAGAAAGAAAGAAAGAAAGAAAGAAAGAAAGAAAGAAAGAAAGAAAGAAAGAAAGGAAGGAAGGAAGGAAGAAGGAAAGAAAGAAAAAAAATTACCTGGTAATCAATATTTTGCTTTGAAACTCCATGTGTTTAGCTTAGACTTGCCAGAGTTTGTACTGGGCAAGCATTCAAAAGTTCCAAGTTCAGGATCATACTTTTAAAAGAGGTTGGAATAGGACTTTACAGACCCAGACATATAATTTCAATTCTTCATTGAATGTGAGATACTACCAATGTGAGTACTCCATTTAATATTACAGAGGTTTTGGAATGCAATAGTCATTTAAGAGAAGTTGATTTATTGAGATTGATTCATTTGTCAACCTATCCAACTCTTTTCCTTATTTTTCCATTACTAATCCAAAGTGAATATGTACAATGCATTGGAGGTCTAAATTTGGATCTCCTGCCATTAGTTGTCTACCATGATAGTCCACTTCTCCCATCAATAATCCCTTATTATATTCAATCATTTCAATTCAACAAACATTTATTATTTACTTTAGATAAGGTATTGAGGTAACCAGACCACTTGCTTTGTTGATCAAATATCAATTTAATGACATTTAATTGTTTAAAAGTTTTGATATAATTAATAGTTGTTGTGGGTTATTTCTAGACTCAACAAAAGATGAAACAACATGGAAGAAAAATTATTTTTAAATAGATTCAAAATATGTAAATCCAATAAAAGGCAAAGGTTTTTGTTGTATGTTTATTTGCTTTGGTTTGTTTTGGCTTTTCTATTTTTATTGTTTATTTTGTTTTTATTTTGTTTTCACAGATTTATCCTGAACTTTGTAATACACTAAAAGCCAAATTGAGTGGAAACCCCTCTCAACCTTCTATTACCAGGATCTCATTGCTGCATGGATCAATTGTTAACTGACAGGAAAATCAGTCAGTTGCTTTATTTGAATGGATAGACACTCTCAGGTACCTCTGATTCGTGACTTAATTGATGTCAGAGGAAGAGAAGTTCAAGTAACCATGAAGATGGAAGATCATAGCTTAGATGATTCTAGGTGTATGCTTTTCAGTTATTTTTCAGTTGTGTCTAACTATGACTCCATTTGGGGTTTTCTGGGCAAAGATACCAGAATTTGGCACTTCTTTCTCTAGCTTATTTTTACAGAGGAGTAACTGAGGAAACAGGGTTAAGTAACTCGTCCAGCATCACCTGGTAACAATACCTAGTAAGGATCTAAGGTCAGATTTAAACTCAGGTCTTCCTGACTCCAGACCCAGTGCTCTATCTACTGCATCACTTAGCTGCCCCATCCTAATGTATGAGAAAACATGAGTCAGAGGATATTGTTGATGTTAAGAAATTTCAAAACAGGGCAGCTAGGTAGTGCAATAGAACAGGAGTCAAGAAGACCCAGTTCAAGGAAGTGTCTGAAGTCAAATTTTTGCTCACAGAGATGAGTCTTCCTGACTACAAGCCTGAAACTCTATCTGCTATAAAACCTAGACTCCCAAGTGTAGAAGTGTTGGGTTCTAGGCCAGCCAGTTCTAGCTAATCTGTTGTTAATTTGTTTCATGTCCCTTTTGGGTTTTCTTGGAAAAGATACTGGAGTGGCTTACCATTTCCTTCACCAGCTCATTTTACAGAGAAGGAACTGAGGCAAACATGGCTGATAGACTTGCTCAGTATAAAACAGCTAGTAAATACCTAAAGTTTGATTTGAACTCAGGTCCTCCGTATTCCAGGGCCAGTGCTCTATCCAGTGTGCCACCTAATAGGAATGTACAAAAAAGTGGAGGGCTGGATGGAGGAAGCATCTCTAGAGAAGAGTCAGGTTAATGTTAAGGATTGGGCCTCTTAAAATGGAAATTTTCTGGATTACCAGAAGTAAGCAACCAGAGTACATAAAGTTGACTGCAGAGATTAAATGAATCAACAGAATTAGCTATCACATTACAAAGGGGGCGAAAAGTCCAATAGAATCTCAAAATCTTGAACCTAGAGATACAGGATAATGTTGGAATTTTTCCCTTAAAATATTCATTGATAGATTTCATATATATACACATATATACATATACACACACACACACACACACACACACATATGCATATATGTATATATACATGCACATGCATATGTATATGTGTATGTATATGTATGTGTGAATATATATACATATATACATACATTTATGAAAATTAAGATAAATTTTAAAGGAACCCTTAACCAGATAGTGGTTGTATTTGAATATCAGGCAAAAGAGCATAAGTGTATATAATACATGCATAAGCGTAATATGTGAATATCCATATCTATATGGATATAAATGCATATGTACATACATACATACGTTGTCATATCAGATTCCCCTTTAAATAAATTCATGGGTTATATAAAATGTTCTTCCAGTGATGTCATATGACTGCAACTCATAGAGTACCATGATGTCCAAAGAATCAACATTTTAGATGGTATAAGTAGAGTTCATCATGTTAACAATGGTAATTTTCATGTAAGAAGTGGTGTGAATATATAACACAAGCTAAATCTAAAAAAGAGTTAGTCAAAACAAATTTGAGGGAACACCAATAAAAATAAATTTGAAAAGATTACTTACTGGATATTAAAATACTTATGGAAAGGCCTCCAGAACATTGTTTAGATATTTTATGGAGGATTTATGACAGCCTATGAACAAGAATTATACAAGATGAGGTATGGATGTTTATATATATATATATATATATATATATATACAAGCTTTTAAAAATATCATGAAAGTTTTATACAATAGAAGTAACACTGAAACTTGAGTCAGAAGAACTCGACTTGTTTTTTTTTATTTTTTTATCTTTTTTATTTTAGACTTGAATACTAAAAGTTAAATACATAATAAGAAAAGAAAAAGAAATATTATAAACTTCAATATTAAAACAAATATAAAATAAGAAAAGGAAAAAAATGTGACATGAGAGATGATTAAGAATATATAGCAATAAATTTCCATTTCAAAAAACCCTATATATTATATACTGCATGTTGTGTTAAAAGCTCTCTTTGCTTCCTTGTATGTTTTCTTTTGTTCTCTGCTGTACACTTTTTATTTTGTTCTTTTTTTCTCCTTTCCTCCCCTCTCTACCTCCCCCAGCCACAATTACGTTTGGATATATTTCTATATAAATACAGGAATATACATACACTATACATATACACATACATACATACACACATACAAAGATAAACATATACTTTCCCTCCAAATATCCCTGACTTATCCTCCCATTCCTGTAAATCTGAAGATCCTTTCATATGTTCCTTTGATCTATTCCTTCACCCTCTCCTCTAAAGATCCCTCCCTTATCCTCCCAAGGATCCCTCCCTTTTCCTCCCATTCCCATTACTCTAAACACCCTTCTATAACTCTCTTTAATCTCCTCTCTCACCCTGCCCTCTAGATATCCCTCCTTTATCCTCTACCCCTTCCTATCCCCTTAACAATTTATTTTTTTATGAATTTAGAAGACATTTATACTCCTCTAGACAGATATGTATTGTTCCCTCTTGAACCCATTCTGGAAGAAAGTAGTTTTCCAGAACTACCAGCCCTCCTCCCTCATCTCATTCCTCTGTGTTGTTTCTCCCTCTGGCACTTTATTTGTATACGATAATTATTCATTTTAGCTGTTCCTGAATGGTTTTACTTTTTGATGTCATATCATACTCAGATCTGTCCCAATCTTTCTTATGAACTATCCAACTACTAATAATAAACTTAGACATACATTTCACATTGAGGACCTAGATTTAAATCCTGCCTCTGTTACTCAATATCTGTTTAGTATTAGACAAATCAATTTAACCATCTGGTCCTCAGTTTCCAAATCTGTAAGTTGAGGTTGGAAAGAATGTGTTATGACATTCCTTCTTTCTCTCTCTCTCTCTCTCTTCTCTCTCTCTCTCTCTCTCTCTCTCTCTCTCTCTCTCTCTCTCCTTAAAGAAACCCAAAAGAAAATTCTAAGTATGTCATATCCAAAATCTAGGGGGAGGAATCAAGATGGCAGTGTAAAAGCAGTGACTTGCTTGAGCTCTCCTCCAAACCTCTCCAAATACCTGTAAAAATTGGCTCTAAACAAATTCTAAAATAGCAGAACCCACCAAAAAGCAGAGTGAAACAAATTTATAGCCCAAAACAGTCTGGATGGTTGATCAGAAAGTTATATCACACCAGGCAGGGAAAGGAGCGCAGTTTGTTATCAGCGTGCAGGCAAAACAGGCCTCAGCAAAACTGGAACAGGCCTCAGAGGACTGAATCATGGGCAGCTGTGGTGGTTTACAGACTTCTCAACCCATGAACTGCAAAGATAAGTTAGAAAGTCAGGGAAAAGTCTGTGACTGCTATCAGAGAGAAAAGCATGGTCCCAACTCTAGTCTGTGAGCTAGGTCCTGCGGCTGTGGCTTCTTCCTGAGCTTCTGTCTCACAGACTGAGGGGGGAACCAAGTGGCTGATGAGAGGGGGATTGCATAGATATCTCTGCTGGGGCATAGCTTTGCCTGTGCTTGGATTTGAGTCAAAATTCTGGGTGATGGTCCTGGGGAAGAGAGGAGTGTTTCCATGGTGGAGCTTGTAGTGGTGGTACAGAGAAAATCCTCCTCACAGTTCCAAGGTAGAATAGAGTGCTTGTGGTCACTCATAGAACAGAGCACAGGCCAGGAAAGGAATAAACACCTTGCCCCTTATCATAGCACCTTGGAAGAACTGAAAATTTACAGTTCCCTAGAAGTATCTCTGAAAACAGCTGTACAAAACCCCTGAAGCTTTGGACAGTAGTTTCTCCACATGGGAAGCAGATTCCTACTTTAACAAAGAATTTAAAACTCAAGTAATTGGCTGGGATCATGAACAAAAAAAGGTACAAAAAAAGTCAGACCACAGCATCTTTCTTTGGTAACAAAGAAGATCAAAACATACAACCAGAAGAAGACAACAAAGTCAAAACTCCTGCATCCAAAGCCTTCAAAAAAAATATGACTCAGTCCCAGGCCATGGAAGAGCGCAAAAAGAAAATCCAGAAATTCTGTGTTGAAGAAAAAAAATACTGCAAGTAATCAGTAAGAAAGAGTTAACTAGCAATAGCACTTCTAGGGCTATATCCCAAAGAGATCATACAAGTGGGAAAAGGACCCACATGTACAAAAATATTCATAACACTTTTTTTGTGGTGACAAAGAATTGGAAATTGAAAGGATGCCCATCAGTTGGAGAATAACTTAACAAGTTGTGGTATATGAATGTAATGGAATACTATTATGCTATATGAAATGATGAACAGGCTGATTTCAGAAAAACCTGGAAAGACTTGTATGGTGTGATGCTGAGTGAAGTGAGCAGAATCAAGAGAACCTTGTACACAATAACAGCCACTTTGTACATTGACTAATATTGATAAACTTAACCCTTCCCAGCAATAAAAGCATCTAAGACATCTCCAGAGGCTTATGATGGAAAATACTGTCCACATCCAAAGAAAGAACTATGGAATCTGAATGCAGATAAAAACATGCTGTTTGCTTTTTTTTTCTCTTCTGTTGAGTTTCATTTCCTCTTTCTGGTGGTCACTATTATGGGTTCTAATTTTTATTTGCAACATCACTAATCTGAGAATATATTTAATAAGAATGTATGTGTGTATGTGTGTATATATATAGCCTATGTCAGATTGTGTGCTGTCTTGGGAAAGGTGGTGGGGAGGAAGGGGGATAAAAATTTTAAACTCAAAAGTATATGGAAGTGATTGTTGATAAATCAAAACAAATTAATTCTAAAGAAATTTTTAAAAAAATTTTAAAAACATTTCAAATACCAAGAAACTCTATTCACATTACACATAGGAGTTTCTGTCCATATGTGATAAGATATTGCAATACAATATCCTAAAAGGAGAAAACATAGATTAACAACAGAAAATAACTTATCCTAAAAAGTTAAATATTATTCCATAGGGATGGGAAATGAATCATAAATACAATAAAGGACTTTAAAAATTTCTGATGAAAAGACTAGAGTTTGTAGGTACTTTCAATTGCAAACAGGAAGAAACTAAAAAGGTAAATGTATTTACATGATTTCTTCCTGTTATTTGTGTCTTATATTCCATCTTCTGTCTGGGTGCCTTTCATTGGTGGTCCCACATACATAGAATGCATTCCCTCTTCACTTTTTGTTTTAGACAGTGAGGCTGTCAACTAGCAATTACTTAGGGCTAACTAAATGTCACAAATTTAGGGAAGGATGTTGATGGCTGTGCTAGTTCTACCTCACTGAAATATAATTCACAGTAAGGTTAAGACCTCACTCTAGTGATGTCATTGGTCCTCTATGAACAACAAATAAACTCTGGGGATTCAAAGAAAGTCACAAGGAGTTCTTTCCCTGGGGAACTCACATTCTAATAGGGGAAATAATATGCAAATTAAATAATCCTAGAGTTCTTAGTCTCTTTAAGGCTCAGCTCAAGGGTTAACTTTTGGAAGCCCTGATAATCCTCTTCCAATTGCTAGCTTCACCTCTCACGTATTTTATGTAATTTATATTTATTTTGTACAGATATATTATTTATTTACTTATCTATTATGGATATAGAGATAGATCGCTAGATTGATAGACAGATAGTTATGTTGTTTCTCCCAATAAACTGTGATCTCCCTTCGGAGAAGGTTTTTGTTTTTTCTTGTAGCCCCAGTACTAAATTTAGTACCTAGTACTAAATTAGGCTGGAACATAGCAAGCATTAGTATATCTTTGTTGAATAAATAAAGCTACTCCCAAGAACATAAGACATTAGCAGAAGATCACTCATGAAATTAGAGCCATAGAATATAAAACCTGGAAAGGACCCTAAAGATCTTTTATCTAAACCTGTCATCTTACAGATGGAACTGAGACACTGACAAAGAAAATGACTTGTCCAAGGAAAAATAGATTGTTATGTCACAGAGCCTAGACTCAACACAGTTTTATCATCATGGCAAAGCTGGTTGATTATTTCCAGCCAAGAATCTGAAACTTGACACACCAAGATTGACTGATATGTTTGCAAAGAAGGAGACTCTCTGGAAAGTCACTGAACAGGCATTCTATAGACAAATCCTGTTGTTTTTTTGGGGGGCCGAGAGGGAAGAAATACTAGGCACTTTAAGTGAAAATAATCTTGGAGGGTGGAAAAAAGGATTCCATAAAGAGGATCTGAAGAAAATGTCTTTAGGGTTCAACCAGTTCCTCTGTGCATTTTTTATTCCAGTTCCATTTTCTTCAAAAGATTGTGAAGGGATCACTGAGGTCATTAAAGATTCACTGCCAAGAATCTTAAAATAATCAATATTGAGATCTTATTTAAAGCTATAAGAGAGATGTTAGATGTTGTAAGTTCCATAATTTTACAGATGAGAAAACAGTACTTGCCCAATGTTATAGAGATAATGAGAGATTTAGAATTTTAGATCATTTTGTCTGACTCCAAAGCCAAATTCTTTCCACTTCCCCATGCTGGCATACTATAACAAATTATTATTTTTTTCCTTTTCTTAATATCATAGTATACTAAAAGATTTCAATTTTTGAATACTTTAAAATTGTCATCATATAATTTGAACATATGAATTGTAATGGTCTCCAAATATACTATACTCAAACTTTGCCTCAAGCTCATCTTTAACTGAGATTAAGCAAAAGCTTAAGCAAAACAATAAAGAATATTGTTTCCAGAGAGGCAGGTAGGTGACACAGAGAATGGAGTACCAGTCCTGGAGTTAGGAAGACTTATATTCCTGGGTACAAATGCAGCCAAATCACTTAACCCTATTGCCTCAGTTTCCTTTTATGTAAAATGAGTTGGAGGAGGAAATGGCAAATCACTTCAGTATACTTTCTTTTTTTTAATTTATTTTTTTACATGTGTTTTAAAGACTTTGGGTAACAAATTATCTCCATTCTTCCCTCCCCACCTACCCTCATTTAAAAAGGCAAGCATCTTGATACAGATTATAGATGTATAGTCATGCAAAACACTTCCATAGTAGTCATGTTGTGAAAAACTAAGTATATTTCCCTTCATCCTATCCTATCATTCATTTATTCTATTCTCTTTTCTGACCCTGTCCCTTCTGAGAAATGTTTACTTCTGATTCCATCCTCCCCCAATCTGCCCTCCCCTCTGTCAACCCCCTTCTCTCTTGCCCCCTTCCCTCCTTATTTTCCTGTAGGGTAAGATAGATTTCAATACCCCATTGGGTATGTTATTCCTTCCTTAAGCCAAATCCTATGAGAATAAGATTCACTCATTCCCTCTCACCTTCCTCCATTTCTCTTCCATTGTAAAAGCCTTCTGTTTCATGTGAGATAATTTACCCCATTCTACTTCTCCCTTTCTCCTTCTCCCAGTATAATCCTGTTTTGCCCCTTAATTTTATTTTCCAGATATCACCCCTTCATCTTCAACTCAACCCATGCCCTCTATCAATCTATCTATCTATCTATCTATCTATCTATCTATCTACCTACCTATCTATCCATACATACATATTTTCTTCCCCTCCCACTACCCTAATACCGACAAAGGACTCATGAGTTACAAATATCATCATTCCATGCAGGAATGTAAACAGTTCAACCTTAATAAGTCTCTTATGATTTATCTTTCCTGTTTACCTCTAACATGTTTCACTTGAGTCTTGTATTTGAAAGCCAAATTTTCTATTCACCTCTGGTCTTTTCATCAAGAATGTTTGAAAGTCCTCTATTTTATTGAAATACAATTTTTTACCCTGAAGGATTATACCCAGTTTTGCTGGGTGGATGATTCTTGGTTGTAATCCTATCTCCTTTGTCCTCCAGAATACCATACTCCATGCCCTCAGGTCCCTTAACATAGAAGCTGCTAAATATTGTGTTATCCTGATTGTGTTTCCACAGTACTTGACCTGTTTCTTTCTAGCTGCCTGCAATATTTTCTCCTTGACCTGAGAAATCTGGAATTTGGCTACAATATTCCTAGGAGTTTTCCTTTGGGAATCTCTGTCAGGGGTGATGGGTGGATTCTCTCAATTTCTATTTTGCCATATGGTTCTAAAATATCAGGGCAGTTTTCCTTGATAATTTCTTAAAAGATGATGTCTAAGCTCTTCTTTTGATCATGGCTTTCAGATAGTCCAATAACTTTTAAGTTTTCTCTCCTGGATCCTATTTTCCAGGTTACTTGTTTTTGCAATGAGATATTTCACATTCTCTTCTTTTTTTTTTCATTCTTTTGGATTACTTTTACAGTGCTTTGATTTCTCATATACTTGCTAGTTTCTAATTGCTCCGTTTTACTTTTTAAGGAAGTATTTTCTTCAGTAAGCTTTTGGACTTCCTTTTCCATTTGGCCAACTTTGTTTTTTAGGGCATTGTTCTCCTCATGGGCCTTTTGGACCTCTTTTGCCAGTTGGGTTAGGCTATTTTTTAAGGTGTCATTTTCTTAAGTATTTCTTTGTGTCTGCTTTAGCATCACTCTCTGTTTTTCATCTACTTCTCATACTTGCTTCTCAAAATCCTTTTTGAGCTATTCCATGGTCTAGGGCCAATTCATATTTTTCTTGGGGGCTTTGGATGTAGGAGCTTTGGCTTCATTGTCTTCTGGTTGTATGTTTTGATCTTCTTTGTCACCAAAGTAAAATAATATAGTCTGACTCTTTTTGTGCTGCTTGCTCATGATCCTGGCCAATTACTTGAGTTATAAACTCTTTGTTAAGGTAGGAGTGTGTTTCCAGCATGGAGTTTGTACTGTCCCAAACTTCAGAGGTTTTGTGCAGCTGTTTTCAGAGATAATTCTAGGGACCCGAAAATTTTCAATTCTTCTAAGGTGCTGTTATCAAGGGTGAGCCTTTTACTCCTTTCCTGTCCTGTGCTGTACTCTGTGAGTGACCACAAGCACTCCCCTCTGTCCTGGAACTGTGAGGACAATTTCTTTCCACCACCCCTACAAGCTCCACCATGCCAGTGCTTCTCCTTGCCCCAGGACCACCACTCAGAAAGGTGACCCAGATCCAAGCACAGGCAAAGCAAGTGAATCCTGCACCAGCAACGAGATCCCTACAATCCCTCTCTGATGAGCAACCCCTCAGTCTGTGGGCCAGAAGCTCAGGAGGCAGCTGCCACCCTGGGGCAGAGCTCCAGGCTGGGACCTTGCGCTTCTGTCTCATCACAGAAACAGATTTTTCCCACTGACCTTCTAAATTGTCTTTGGTGTTCGTGGGTTTAGAAGTCTGGAAACTATTACAGCTGCCTGCAATTCAGTCCTCTAAGGCCTGCTCCAAGTTTGTTGTGGCCTGTGCACCCATGCCAAACTGTGCTCTTCTACTAGGCCAACACGATATACCTTTCCAATAGACCATCCAGGTTGTATTGGGCTGAAAATTTGTTTCATTTTGTCTTTTTGTTGGTTCTGCTGCTTTAGAATTTGTTTAGAGCCATTTTCAAAAGTTTTTGGAGGGGTTTGGGGGGAGCTCAATCAAGTCACTGTTTTACTCTGCCATCTTGGCTCCACCCCCTTCAGTATCTTTTCTAAGAAAGGTCATTAAAGGTCATGAAGAGGCAGACACAAATGAACAATGAAACAACAAAATTGCTTAAAAAAAATCACTTGAATACGAAAGTTAAATACTGATATTTGGAAAATGTATTACAAGATGCTAGAATCTGTCAGTTTTTTCTAGATATAAATTAAAATGTGGTTTGATGATCATTGGACTGTATTTCAATGGAATATTTAAATCATTTTATTACTGGAACATTTAAAAATAGCACAAGTTTGATTATGAAAAAAATGGGTTTTTCATCTTTGTGAAAAATAAAAAAAACACTTTAAATGAAAGAAATATAATTATTGCCTAAAAAAACTTCAATAAAGAACTCATAGATTTGAGAAAATGTGGAGTAGTAGAGTAGTCCATTTCAAGTTTGTAAGTAGGTATTCAAGGCAACCTAAAAGAGACATCAATCTAACTTGTTGAGAACAAAACTACTTCCTAAGAAGAGAAGTTTTTGATTTCTCTTTTAATTCATTTGAAATTTCAGTATTCCTTCTTATAAACATATTCTGTTTAGTTAAGTACAAAATTCAAAAAAATCTATGCAGTAGACCTGACTATATTGAGTATACTAGAAAGATTACTACATTTTACACCAGTGAATTATAATTGACTCTTAACAATTTATTTTTTTAGGTAAGGTTTATTTTTTGTTCACTAGATTTTTTTTTTTTACTGCCTGGTTTTCCACTGCTTTTTGTGCATGTTGTTTTTTCCTAATTAAGAAATTAAAATAAATCAATTCATCTTTGCTAGTAAGTTCTGTCTGCCAATTCAAATATTTTCCACATTTCTTCCTTCCTTTCTGTGGCTTCCCTGGAATCCTTACTCTATTTCACTTATTTTCTCATAATTCCTCTGTATTACTTCTAAGATTTGCAAATTATGAATATTTATCACCCCAATGATAGCAATTTCTGTAGCCTTCCTTTATGAATTTCTACAGAACTCCATCCCTATATTCAATGTGCAAATCAAGTGCTACTTCTTTTAAAAGGATTTTCTTGAGCTTCCTCTCAGCAGCATTATGAAATAATTTAGTATTTACTTTGCATATTTTTTATTTTGATTTGCCTTTGTACATGTGACTTCTCATTCCACACTGCACCCCACCACCACTCATACTGTGATAAAAAGTACATTCCTTGAGCAAGTAGACTGTTTTTATTTCATCTTCATATCAAGCACCTAGTATAGTGCTTATCCCATATTTAGTGCTTCATAACTGTTTGTGTAATTAAATGAAATTGAACTCAACACAGACACATCTTCATACTAACTGTAGAGTTCAGTGGTCCAGTAGACATAATAGACCATTTGAATGGCACAATGCTACTTTTCTCAGGAGATATTTTTTTTCTAGAATTATTTAGAAATTTTCCTTAAATCTCTACTTCAATTGGTATATATAGACATAGCTGTTTATCAGATTCATTTCATAACCCTTGACTATAAATTAGGCACTTTTAAAGGGGCCTAAGTATTATGGATCCCATTCTTCTAATGCTTAGCTATAGTTTAACATAATATTTTCATTCTCAAAACTCCCTTCGTTTTTAAGATTTAGGGTCTGTTTTGTCTGGATAAAATTGTGTTTTTCCCTCCTATAGAATAGTAAAATTTTTCATAAATTGGATTAGAGAATCATAAATATACATTTAAAAGGGCATTCTGACTTTTTTTTTCAGTTAAGAAAACTAAGGCTCTGAGAGTGAAATGTCTTGCTTAAGGTCACATATCCATTGCATCTGAAAGCTAGGATTTGGTTTCAAGTTCTAATAATTCCAGCTCAAGATCCTGCAACTTTCCATTTGTTCTCCACTGAAATGGATTTTAAAATATTGAAAGCACTAGTTATCCAAAAGTGTTGGCAAGCCTTAGAAGTCAGGTGTATTAACTTAATTGATAACTGAACAGAAAACATATGCAGCTGACTTGAACTGAATATTTTTAATCACTATCTTGACAACATGCACTTTTACAATAAAACAACCCTTCAAATATTATATATATTATTCAAGGTTATAAAATCAAATACTAATAATATCTATTATGAGTAATGAATACAATCATTTAATCATTCATTTTGCACACAAGCCAGTAAAATTTCCTTAACTTGGTGTTTCTTTTTTTTTCATTGTTTTTCTTTAATTTATGGAATACAACAAGCATTTCCATAACATAGTACAATAAAAAAAAATGATTGTACATGAAACTGCAAATCTATTATGCACAATTTGCTATTTTTGAATATGCAACAAAATTATCATGTAAATTTATTTTTTCTTCCCTCTCCCCTCCTCTCACCTTAGAGATAACTACCATTAGTCACAAATAGGTATATAGATAAAATTATTCTATGCATACTTCTACTTATCATATCTGTCTCTGGATGTAAGTAGCAATTTTCTTCACATGTCCTTTATAATTAATTTGGGTATATATAATAGTTAAAGTAACTTATTCTCTCAAAGTCAATCTTAAAAGAGTATTTCTGTTACTATATATGATGTTCTCTTGGTTCTGTTCATTTCACTCTTAATTATTTTGTCAAAGCCTTTCCATGTTTTTTTCTCTTCCAAAATCATCAAGCTTATAATTTTTTTTTTTTTGTAGCACAGTAGTATTCCATCACAATTATATACTACAACTTATTGAGCCATTCTGAAATTAATGGGCATCCCTGCAATATCCATTTCTTTGTCACTAGAAGGAAAGCTCCTGTAAACATTTTATAACATATGGTTTCTTTCCCCCCCCTTAATCCTTGAATTATTTTGTTTATTTTTAATATGAGAGAAACTTCAGAATGTTTGAAGGAAGTAAAAAAATATCAAATATATAGAGAAATTTATGATTAGAGAGAAAGAAAGTGAATAAGGAAAGTGATCTGGTGGCTAAAACAGGAGAGTATGGAATCAAGATCAACATGAAAGTGGTTGATCTTCATAAACAGAAGAGATACAGCATTGCCAAAGCACCGAGGAAAAGAGGAGAAATTAAGGGAAGTCAATGAGCTTTGAAATGGTAAGATAATATTGAACTGACAGGGAAGAACCTCAATTTTCTCTGTAAAGTAAGGATTGATGTTCTCAGCTATAGGAATGGGGGAACTAGGTAATGTAGGAAGCTTGAAGAGAGAAGTGGTGATTCAATGCAGCCTCTTTGAGCAATTGAGACTGACTCGAAATAGTGAGGGATCATTTGAGATAAGATAGCACTAATTTGTAGTGTTCCCAGTCATCTCCAATTCCATTAAATTCTATAAGAGGAATGGAGAAGAAAGATACAGAAAATACTCCAAGCTTGGGTTTTGACAAGAGCTTACTTACAATAGGACTAAAGACAAGATATTTGAAGGTAGATTACAGGTTAGAGCTGAATTTGGTAACTGAATTTTGAGATGGGGACAGTAGAAACTTCAAATCAGAGCCTAAGAAAATACCAAAGGCAGGGGTAGAACTGCAGCCTTCTACAAAAAATAGGTTTGGTGTGAGGGATGAGGCCTAAGGAGAGGTGTAATAAGAGGAAGTTATGATCAGGTAGAACAATGGTAGCCAAAGTAGGGTCTGTTAAAGGACAAGAGATCAAATTCCAATTCTGTTAATATCTGCATGCGATCTTAAGCAAGTCACACTTAACTTCTCTTTCTGTTCTCTCACCTTCAAAATTAGTGAATATGAAAAAAAAAATTAAAGTGTTCCCTTCCAGCTCTAAATCTATGATTGTATGATCTACACTTATCCAGGAAAAGCCACATGTCCTTACACTTCAAAAATCCTCATATTGGTTTTTAGTTTCTCTATTATCCTGCTCATCCTCCTCTAAACTTGCCTCATTTGCCAATGTTATCTTTAAAATATGACATCCAAAATTAAACACTATATTCCAAATATTTAATCCAAGTAAAATTAATTATATTTGTAACTTTCCCCATTCTGGGGACTGTGCTTTTAGATATGAGTCTGTTATGCCATACTATACTGTAGTACACTATACTATATATATATATATATATATATATATATATATAATATATATATATATATATATATATATATATATATACATACTATACTGTAGTACACTATACTATATATATAATATATATATATATATATATGTATATATATATACATATATATATATATATATATATGTATATATATACATGTATATATATGCCTTGTTCCCCTCTCAAGGCACTGGTTAGCTGTGACACAATTGAGATTATTTCTTAAGAATCTGACCTTTATTCTTCCTTCCTTATTCAGTAATTCAGGGAATACAATGATTTCATTGTTCCTGATAAAAGATATCAAACATGCTACCCATCCTTGCAACACTGTAAGATAAATGAACCAGTTTAAAATTTAAGTGAGAAATATTTAATAAAAAATGCAACCGAGCATAGGTGATATTTATACTGTAGTCTTTGGATCAGTATTCATCTCATCTTACATATGTTCTCATGTATAATGTGGTGCCTGCTATTCATTCAGTTATTTATTTATTTAATTATCCATTTGTTTATTTATTTGTTTGTTTGTTTGTTTATTTTGGTGAGGCAATTGGGGTTAAGTGACTTGCCCAGAGTCGCACAGCTAGTGAATGGTGTGTGTCAGAGGTCAGATTTGAATTCAGGTCCTCCTGACTCCAGGGCCGGTGCTCTATCCACTGCACCACCCAGCAGCCCCAGTGGTTGCTATTTCTATTTGAATTTAGTACCACTGGTCTAGCCTAACCCACTGTCTTTCTTCACAGGTGATGGACAATCCCATAGTAGGGGCATTTCAGATCTTCATCTAAAACTGTATTCAAGTATGAGCCCTAAGTAGCTTTGGAACCCTCGATTTAGAGTGTGTATATATAGATGCATATCTAATAATCTATCTTTAGAGCTTGAGTAAATGAAGGCAACACAGCTATGCTCTTTCTCTCAGGCATCTATAATCCTCCCATAACTGCAATCCCCATATGGCAGTTTTGACCTTTGGGAGCAACTTCTTCCCCTTTTGCCATGTAGAGTTTTGAATTTCAAATGCAGAAAGTGAATATATTTTTGAATACGGCTAGTGTAAATTTATCTTCTTGTATTATGCAGATATTTATTGAAGGCTTTTTAATATATTTTATTGGAGGAATATGAGGTACCAATTAATAATTTAGAAATAATTTTAATAACTATTAATTAAGAAATTTATTTAGAAAATATTCAATGAATGATGCATTGAACTATCACCATCCTAAGACCAACAAATGTTGGTCAATGGGCCTCAGAATTTGAAATTTAATAAAAATATAAAATTTAAAGAGTCAATTATTGTATGCCTACTTTCGTACATCTATAAAACATTCATAAGAATTATCTATGTGAAGAATAAGGTTGTCTTTAAAATCATGAAACAAAGAATAGGCAAACTTTCATATATGATTTTCTACAGTAAAACACAACTTTACAGTTATACTCTCTATTTCACAAAAGGTCACAGAGATTTTTCAATATTTATTGCTGGTGATTAAACTAGATAAAACAAAGTCTAGTTTTATAGGATCTCTTTGAACAAATCTCTCATGTATTTGTTAAAATACATATGTTATATCAACAAGTCTCTCATGTATTTGTTAAAATACATATATGTTATATCTCTCATGTATATGTTAAATTAGATACAATTTAATGATAGGATAATAAAGTATGTGTAATAATACACTGAGCATCAGCATTAAAAATAAGAAAACATAAAAGGGGAAGGCAAATGATATACTCCTTAGAGTTCACTAGTGTGTAGAGGATGCATGAAACAAAGTCCATATAGAAAAAAAAAAGCTTTCCCTTTTTCAGGATGAGAATTCTTGAATGTTGCAGCATTTCAATCTAACAGGCATTCATAAATTGTCTACATTATGCAAGATTGTATTAGGTGTTAGGGACATGAGCACTAAAATGAAAACAATCGTTGTTCACAAGAACTTATATTCTACATTAAGGAACTTGAGAATTAGATCCTAATTCACTGGACCATTAGTCAGAAAGAACAGTGTACAAATTGTGAACATGTGCTTTCTAATGACTTTAGTAACTTATTTGGTATGTCAGACCTTCCCTTCTTCACAGGGGAGCTGGACAATAATATTACACAACAACCAGCCAATTAGGAAGATTTCTGAGGGCCAGGGCTGCTTGGCATACTAGTGATCCTTTGTAAGTGAACTCTAGCTGAACTTTGAGATGCCTGGAGTTGCCAGAAACTACAGAACCAGCCTTGACCAGATCAAATGAACCCTGAGCAGCAACTGTAGACTGCAGATCTTAGGGTTTTCCAAACATCTTACTCCCTGGCTTATTGTGTGTACAGACTTCTTCTCTCATAAACCCCACTTCCCATCTGAAATCCTCTAGAAACCACAAATATTTCATCCTTTTTGACTCTTCTTTGAGCAGCAGAGAACTTTACCTCCCTCTCCTCTCTTTCATGCTCTTCTTTCCCTTGCAAGAACCTCTTAGGAAAAAAAATATATATATTTTTTGTAATCTGTGTTTATACTCTTTCATTTAGGGTCCCATTCGTCACTGGGGTCTTCAAATAACAGGGTCAGAAGTGAGATTTGAACCCATTTATGGAAATCAGATATAATCATGGAATCTTTTATGTATGTGTGAGTTCTGGTAAACTTTTTTTGCTTATTGAAACATGAGAGTGAAAATAGGTATAACCAGCTCCAAGCTGTGATTAATAAGACTTGCCATTTGAGGTAAAAGGTCTTGGGGTTGTAAATGACATTGTTTTGAATTTTGATTTCCAGTAATAGTTCTCTGATGTATCATTGAGTCAGTAATCCACCATTTGAGAAAAATGTCACAAGCTACTCAGAGGGAATGTGATCCTGAACTGTTACAGATGGAGGTCTTTATCTGGGAAAAAGCCAAGAGGATGACCTTGGAATAGGTGAACATAGAATATTTTTGGCTCAGTTCCTCCAGTATGTTATTAACTTTTGAATAGGAATGTTTCCTACCTGGTTATTCCTGAGTCTGGCTATGAAGTGGAATTGTTACTTTGTGATTGGTTTTCAACTGTGACTCTTACCTGAAATCAAGCAGAGCTAAGGAGGTTTTATCCTGGCATACATGTGTTATAATTCTGTGCCCATATGCCATGGTCAGAAGGACCACTTTTGATGCTGCCATAATCATTTTCATACTTTTTCCATTTACAGCAACTTTCTATAATCAGAAGAAGTGGTCAGTAGAAGATATGAGCACAATGCAAGTATGTAAGATCTTACTGTTTTCAATCTGAATGTATAGTCATTCCATATCCCAAACAACTAAATAAACTAGTACTTAGGCTTCTCATCTGCCTACTAATATTTACATAATCACGTATAAGATTAAGTTCCTGGAATAGCTCATTTATTATTTTTTTTCTGAATAATATGGTAATAATTAGATAAAGACAAAAGTAGGTTGTGAAACAAATATACAAACACAGTGTTAAATTATTATCTCATAGACTAGTGCTTCTTAAACTGTGAGTCATGACCCCAGGTGGTATCATGAAAAATTTGGCAATAGTAAAAGGTTTCTGAACACACAACCTAAAACAAAAATCAAATATGTAATGAATCTGAGGTGTTTCTGGTAGCACTTGACCTTGTTGCATCACACAACTCCACTGCAGCCTTGGTTCTAAACATAAAGCATGCATACTTTGCACTGCATGTGCCTTCAAGCCACTGATCACCAATGAATCCTCCTGAAATGCAACAAAAAGGGATGAAGGGTGGAAAAATTTTTAAGAAGCATTGCTATAGACTAAGTCTCGAACACATCAGAGCTAATATAATAAAATGCATGTTTATAAATCTTAGCTGATGAAGATAGAATTAGAGTTCTTTCTATGTCTTAAACAACTTAGTAAATGAGTATTTAGCCTGGTCATCTGACTGTTGCTAGATATATATTTCAGAAATATCTTCAGCTTTGTTTTGAAGAATTTTAATGCACTCAATTTTCTTAGAGGAGAGAAACTTATGAAATATTTTGTGTTGTATCAGTGGAAAAGTCAATTGTATTTAAGATTAGTATTTAATGTGGAAATAACAGCTGTTTGTAGAATGCATCCTGTGGTACAAACATATTTTATTATGAACAACTCAGTTGATATACCCTGTTCTATATATTCAATTAAGACTTGATTATTTAAGTGTATCTACATATCCCATCCTAAATCATTTGCTATAAGTGAAGTTAACTTTGAAATTTTATGTAAATTCATTTATGTATCGTAGCTCATCTTTCTATAAACCATATGTTCTTATGTGAAAATTAGATTCCTAGCTGTCTCTGCTCCTCTTAAGGAGAACATTGAATAATTGAATTGGATTAGAATTAATTTAAATTAAGTGATACTTAAATTTGAAATTCTAAAATAATTAACAGTTAAAGTAAAAATTATGACATGAGAAACTGAGTAAAAAATTTTGAGAAAAATAGCAAAATGAAATGAATCTGTATGTAATTTGAAAGGTTTTAGAGTCCTGTCTTTTGTTGTATTTAAAATACTTAGTTTGTTTTACATATATCAACATAACACTAAACTATTAGCTTGTTATTAAAAATATTTATGTCAGGTACAGATTTTAGGTAAAGATAGAAACAGCATAAGGTATTTACAGCCTGAATTCTCTGAAGTTTCTGGTAAACTATGGCTCCTTTTTTGAGGTTCCCCTTATAACTCTATTGTTAACAAAATAAACAAAATCACTGAGAAGAGACTACTATTAGACGTGTGATATCTTCTGCATTTCTTCATTAACTGCCTAGTCACTCTAGATTTCTTCAAAGGTTTTATAAATGATTGATTGGACAATCATTTATAGCAAGATCTCGAGACACTTGGCTCAATTATTGGTAGCCTGTGAAGGTAGAGTTAAACAAAGTGCTAGAGTTGAAGCCCAAAATAAACTCTCCCATTTTATAACAATGTGGCCCTTGGAAACTTATCCTACATCCATGGGTGTGCTGCAGTCAGTTTGTACCAATATGTGAAAACTTACTGCTAAATTTTCAGTGTGAACATTCGTATATCACAAATTGGAAAACACTACAAATTAGAGCTTGAGTTATTTTGCTGATTGTATAGACGTAAAGTAAGGGAGAAAATGTTCATAATATAAATTAAAAGTTTGTTAAGCACAAATTTTTTGGACTTCTGCTTATTAAGCATTGACCCTCATATTCCTGAATTCTATTCCATATAGCAAGCTAAGCATGAATTCCAACTGAATTGCTTTTTACAAGATTTGAAAAAAAAATCATTAAGTAATATTATATAAGAAAAATAATTAGGATTGATCTCGTAAACCTATAAGGGAACTGCACAAGTTTTCTTACAGGAGGACTGGATAAGATTAAGATATCGACAGGGAATGTATATGTCTCTTTAAGCTTCAAAGAATATGTATTGCATTCAAAATAAATTTTGTCAACATGAGCAATATTGACTCAAAGCTAGAGAAAAAAGTATCTGCTGAATGAAAAATAACAGTTAAAAAACTTTTTATATCGTTTATCACATTATATAACAATCATAAAATGCATTGAAATAAACTATTCGATTTTAAATATTTGTCCTAAAGCCTTTCTGCTCTGTCTCCCAAATCCATCTCTGTCTTCTTTTGCAGCTAAACATAATCATGTGTAAATTAGTCAGACTGTATCTATTATGTATCCATCTATCTGTCTAAGACATATACTTGATCGGACACATACATATGCACAAAAATGTGTATATAAACACATTTATGTGTCTGTGTCCAACCAAGTATTTGTTCTGGATAAACTTCTTTGTCTTATTTAGATATTGCTTAATAGAATAATACCTACATTTTGATGTAGCATCAGTAATCTAACTTGTAAATAATGTAACTTCAGGGGGATCATATGGTAGGTTTTCACTGAAATAGTAGCACTGATGAGCTATTTTTTCTTCTCAATTTAGGTAACAATCTAATTATGTGACAAGTGTACCAAGAATTTGTAGGCCTATCACTAAACAAAAAATGTGGCCAGGATCAAAACAATAAATACGTAGAAAAATACATGATTTTATGACTTCAAAATGATTCAAATGGCATGTAAGTACAATATCTCATAGATATGTAATAAGTGTCATTAAGATAAATTGAATGCATGAGGTAGTTCTTGCTATACAGGGAAAAGATATCACCAGATATCTTTTAGCAGATGCATGTTTCCATATTTACCTTTCCAAGAACATACCAGTAAAACAACTGATTTATGTGTTTGGCTTTTTTTTTAATTCAGTAAATCTAAATTAACATTAGAATCATTTTCCATTTAAGGTAGACAAAAGATCATATCTCCTAGGGTATGTTCCCAGGAAAACAAATGACACAAACAATCTTTAGCTCTGAATTTTTTGATGTCTATGAATGTCATCACAGCAACACTACACATCTCTCTGCAAGCTCTTTATAAGGATGTGATACCCATTTCTTGGGAAGCAAAACATGCAAATGCCCCTCTTTTCAAAATTAGTATGCAAATTCCTTGAAGTCTAGATCAGAACTGTCTCTTCTATGAAAATAAAGATTTTGAAAAAAAATTAAATATTTCTCTACAATGTTACTGTGAATGCAGCAAATAAATTTACATTTAAATACCTTTCGATTATCTAATTGAATAGTTACATTTCTATACAGAATGTTGTCAAGTGCCCTCTTCTAAAAATACACTACTCTTACACTAAGACTTTATTCAAATCAAATTGTGTAGTGATTTCTATAAGAATAAAAGTTTGTCAGGCTAATCTCTTTTAATTTGTGTGAGTCTTCCTTTGAAGCTGATTTAAAACTACCTTCAGGTAAATTGATAACAGTCACTGTATTTGTTAATGTTACATAAGAAGAAAACTCAGCCACAAGATTTTTAAAATTTGGTCAGTCAGACACATAGGACTGCAGGAAACAAATGAGCATTATAAAATTGTCAATGTGAATTTAGGCATCTGTAGATCACATTGGATGGGTTAACAGTGAATGATGTATGCAAGACAGAATGATTAATTTTATATTTTTTTTCTTCTCTTTTCCCTCAAAAGGAAAATATTCCTCAGGCTGAAAAGACGGATCAAAAGTCATTCAAATGAAGACTGAACTAGGTTTCTAGGGCTTCTGATTTGGCTCAGAATGGATACTATTAGACAATAATGCTAATTTTATCTTTACATGGAATCATTGAAAGATACAGAAATCAAGAATCCAAAATGTGTCCAAATCCAAGATTAGACCCTGGAAGCTTTAGGATAGAAAATAAAAGATTAGACCTTGGAAACTTCCTGCCTCCAAATACAGAACTTTACAGATTGCGATTGTCTCTGTGTTTTCTCTGATTTTGCTGAGAGGCTTCTGTATCACTTGCCTGCTGTGGCACTTTCCTGTCAACCCCCCTTTCCTACTGCTTTTAGGTGTCTAGCTAATATGTGTGAAATTCTGGGTAGGATAAAGTCATTTGCTGTATTTTCAGGTTTGTTTGCTTTTTTGGAGTAGAGTGTAGGAGCTAGGTTAGTTGTCTTGATGCAAGCAATCATTTTAGCCATATGTCCTGTAGATATATACAATATAACATAAGAAAACAAAACAAAACAAAACAAAAAAACAACTCATTACTTTCACTTTAAAACCTATCATTTTTCAAAACATCCCTATTTCTGTTTAGATGTCATAATTATTTCAATTAAAGAAGTTTGTAACCTTGGCATTATCTTTGACTCCTCATTTTCCCTCACTCCCAAGATCAGATAATTTGCCAAATCATATTTCTTCTTCTACAAAAATCTCTCAGATTTATCCTCTTATCTACTCACATAGTCAATATCTTAGTTCAGGCCTCAATTACCTCTCACCTGGATGATTTCAATAGTCTCCTGATTTGTCTCTCTCTTTCTTTCAAGCCTCTTCCAAATCATCTTCCACACAATGGAGAAAGTGATTTTCCTAAAACTGTAGACTCATTAAAATGAAGTGACTTTTGATTGACTCTCTTTCTGTCTCTCTCTGTTTATCTTTGTTTTTCTCCCTTTCTCTTTCTCTTTCAATATATAAATATTGATAGATCTGTCTATATATCACCTTATATCTCTATTCTATATCAAGAGAGGAAGAAAGAAAAAAGAGGAAGAGAGAGAAGGAGAAAGAGAGAAGAGAGAGAGAGAGAGAGAGAGAGAGAGAGAGAGAGAGAGAGAGAGTCAATCCTCAATATTTGCACATTTAGCTTTCTTGACTTCAAGCATTCACATGCTTTTTTAGTAACTTCATTTTCATTTATGTATTAATAAATGCATACATTCACTACTAGGCACAGTAGACAAAAAAAAAAAAAGGAGGTGCAAAGCATCCAACTTTATGAATTGGCTGTTATCCAAGTAGGTGTTTCACTGGTCTTCTTCATTCTACCATTGTAGAGTAAATAGCTCCTCATGCATTCATATTATATTTTCTTTCTTTGCCTTAGATACTTAAGTTTTGTGTTGTGACTATGTCCCCAAAATGTAGTACAAGTTCTTTGGGCTCTAAGCTCAAGCATGTAAAGTCAGTGCTGTGGCTCAGTGAGAAAATAAATGTGTTAGATAAACTGATGCAGAAATATATGCAGCTGCTATAAAGAGCAAGTTTGGTGTTAAGAAATCAGCAATTCATTATATCAAAAAAGTGGAAAAGCAGCTAAGTTTATAGATAAATGAGATGGTGGAAGATTGGAAAACTGTAGTTGATAAAGCAACCAACTACTTAAATGTCCAACAAATGTGTAAGCACATAACACAGAGCCAAGAAAATATGAAGTCTTTTGTAACTAGTCATGAGTGGGTTTATAATTTTAAGTTATGGCATGATTTTAAAAATGTGAAACATTATGATGAAGCTCATTCTGCTAATGCTGCAGCTACTACCCAGTTTCAGAACATACTGAAAACATTGATTGAGAAAGATGGCTACCTACCAGAACAAGGGTTTAATGAAGATGAAACTGGCCTGCTTTTTGAACAGATAGGAAGGACATCTGTATGTGTCTGTGTGTCTATATGTGTGTGTGTGTGTGTGTGTGTGTGTGTGTGTGTGTGTGTGTGGAGAGAGAGAGAGAGAGAGAGAGAGAGAGAGAGAGAGAGACAGAAATCACTGTCAAAGCCCTTGGGTTCAATGGTTTTTAAGACTGTTTAATCCTACCATCGTGTACCAACACCAGTGCTGACAACGTGAGGTGTAAGCCACCAGTGATCTACAAAATTCCAGAGTTTCAAAAGAAAAGAAAAGGAAGCCAGAATGCCAGGGCATTAGTTCTGGAATAGAAAAGCAGAGATAACTGCAGAAAGCTTCTGGGACTGGTTCAACCACTGTTTCATTCTAAAGGTGGAATGGTATCTACAGGAAAAGGACCTTGCATTCACAGTTCTTTTAATATTTGACACCATGTGAATTCATATTCATAAGCAGTTAGAAATTGCCTGTGAAAATATAAAGTTGTTTTTATGCCACCCAACACCACATCTTTGATTCGTGCTATGGGTGAGGGAATCATAAAATCGTTCAACATCTATTTAACCGGGGAAATCTACAGAAGCAACGTGTATGATGACTTGGAAGTGAATCCAGAAACCACCACTATAGATTTCTGAAAATCTGACACTGTGCTTCAAGTCATTGACTATGTTAATATAACCTGGGGAAATGTTTCACAGGCTACCTGGAACAACTTCTGAAAATAATGTGGACTTCTTGTATAGCGATTCTGAGGGCTTTAAAAGTGTTAACAAAGCAAGGAGGCAGAATATTGAAGCAATCATGCATCTACTACACACCATCAGAGGCAAAGGATTTAAGGATATGGGAGAAGAAGATATCTCTGATATCCTGCAGAAGCAACCACAAGAGGATGAATGAGGTGTGATGATTCAGGAAGGCCTTCAGGACAGTAAAGATGATGACAAACAAGTGCCCAAGATCATTCCAATAATAGTTTCCAAGCTTGAAGTGTTGCTTCACATGTTCAATTAGCTGTCTAGAGACAACAAGACTCCAAATCCAGTCATCAATCAGAGCCACATAATTAGAAGTCAAGTAGCCTCTACCATGTCTAATACTAAGACCCTTAAGGATCTCAAATGGTTCATGAAGCATATGCTGCTGACAGATTGTTTCAAGCTGGTGCATCCTTCATTCAGACTCTAACTCAATCCACCACCCACAAAGAACTGAGTGGGGGAGGTGATACTGAGACCTCATCAGTCTTGGTGTCTTCCAACTTAAGCAATTAAAGTCCCAACAGCCTCTCCCTTACTTTCCAGAGGGCAGCCAAAGTAGAGAGACTTGCAATAGTATAGTATACACCACAATTCCCTCACACTACCATCTGAGAGAGTTGAAGGTAAGATTCAAAATTTTTAAAATTTAGTTTTAAGAATTTTATTTACTACATAGTATTTATGGCATTGTAGATTTCATTTCTTATTAAAAGTAAATATTGTTGGAAATCAATTTATTTTACTGGGAAATTAACAAAAAGGCCACAGAATTCTAGAGAATTACTGGAAAGGTAATGTTTTGCAGGTTACCAATTGTATTTTATGTAGAGCATTTTATGCATTATGTCACAGATACCATATGCTTTTGAGTTGAAAATTTTTTCTCCCTTTTTCTCCCCCCCCCCCTTTCCCCAAGATGGTGCGCAATCTGACATAGGCTTTACATTTACATACCCATTAAACATATTTTCACATTAGTGAAGTTGTAAGTAAAAATTAAAACCAATAGGAGGAACCATCAGAAAGATGAAACAAAACTCAACAGAAGGTAAAAATAAGTGATAGCGATTCGACTTCCATAGTTCTTTCTTTGGATGTGGACAGCATTTTCCATCCGAGGCCTCTGGAGATGTCTTAGATCCTCGTAATGCTGAGAAGGGTTCAGTTTAACAATTCTTAGTCATTGCATAACGTGGCTGTTATTGTGTACAAAGTCCTCTTGGTTCTGCTCACTTCACTCAGCATCAGACCATATAAGTCTTTCCAGGTTTTTCTGAAGTCAGCCTGTTCATCATTTCTTATAGCACAATAGTATTCCATTACATTCATATACCACAACTTGCTCAGCCATTCCCCAATTGATGGGCATCCTCTCAATTTCCAATTCTTTGCCACCACAAAAAGAGCTGCTATGAATATTTTTACATGTGGGTCCTTTTCCCATTTGTTTGATCTCTTTGGGATATAGCCCTAGAAGTGCTATTGCTGGATCAAAGGGTATGCACATTTTTGTAGCCCTTTGGGCATAGTTCCAAATTGTTCTCCAAAATGGTTGGATCATTTCACAACTCCACCAACAATGTATTAGTGTTCCAATTTTCCCACATCTCTCCAACATTTATCATTTTCCTGTTTTGTCATGTTGGCCAATCTGATAGGTGTGATGTGGTACCTCAGAGTTGTTTTGATTTGCATTTCTCTAATCAATAACGATTTAGAGCATTTTTTCATATGACTATAGATGGCTTTAATTTCTTCATCTGAGAACTGTCTGTTCATATCCTTTGACCATTTATCAATTGGGGAATGGCTTGTGTTCTTATAAATTTGTCTTAATTCTCTATATATTTTAGAAATGAGGCCTTTATCAGAGAGACTGGTTGTAAAAATTCTTTCCCAATTTTCTACCTTCCTTCTAATCTTAGTTGCATTGGCTTTGTTTGTGCAAAAACTTTTCAATTTAATGTAATCAAAATTATCCATTTTGCTTTTCATAATGTTCTCTATCTCCTGTTTGGTCATGAATTCTTCTGTTCTCCATAGATCTGATAGGTAAACTATTCCTTGTTCTCCCAGTTTACTTATGGTATCAGCCTTTATATCTAAGTCCTGAACCCATTTTGACTTTATTTTGGTATATGGTGTGAGATTTGGGTCTATGCCTAGTTTCTGCCATACTCTTTTCCAGTTTTCCCAGCAGTTTTTTTCAAAGAGTGGGTTCTTATCCCAGAAGCTGGGGTCTTTGGGTTTATCAAATAATAGATTACTATAGTCATTGACTACTGTGTCTTGCATATTTAACCTATTCCACTGATCCACCTCCCTATTTCTTAGCCAGTACCAAGCAGTTTTGATGATTGCTGCTTTATAATACAATTTAAGATCTGGAATTGCTAGGCCACCTTCCCCTGCATTTCTTTTCATTAGTTCCTTTGATATTCTGGACCTTTTGTTTTTCCAAATGAATCTTGTTATTGTTTTTTCTAACTTTATAAAATAATTTTTGGTAGTTTGATTGGTATGGCACTGAATAAGTAAATTAGCTTAGGTAGGATTGTCATTTTTATTATATTAGCTCGGCCTACCCATGAGCAACTGATGTTTTTCCAATTATTTAGATCTGATTTTATTTGTGTGAAAAGTGTTTTGTAATTGTGTTCATAGAGTTCCTGGGTTTGTTTCGGAGGTAGACTCCTAAATATTTTATAATGTCTACAGTAAGTTTAAATGGGATTTCTCTTTCTATCTCTTGCTGTTGGGCTTTGTTGGTAATATATAGAAATGCTGATGATTTATGTGGGTTTATTTTATAGCCTGCAACTTTGCTAAAGTTGTTTATTATTTCAAGTAGTTTTTTACTTGATTCTCTAGGATTCTCTAAGTATATCATCATGTCATCTGCAAAGAGTGATAGCTTTGTTTCTTCTTTGCCTATTCTAATGCCTTCAATTTCTTTTTCTTCTCTTATTGCTAAAGCTAAGGTTTCCAGTACAATATTGAATAACAGTGGTGATAATGGACATCCTTGTTTCCCCCCGATCTTATTGGAAATGCTTCTAGCCTGTCCCCATTACATATAATGCTTGCTGAAGGTTTTAGATAGATGCTATTTATTATTTTAAGGAAGACTCCATTTATACCTATGCTTTCTAGTGTTTTTAATAGGAATGGGTGTTGTATTTTATCAAAAGCTTTTTCTGCATCTATTGAGATGATCATGTGGTTTCTGTTGGTTTTGTTGTTGATATGCTCAATGATGCTGATAGTTTTCCTAATATTGAACCAACCCTGCATTCCTGGTATAAATCCTACCTGGTCATAGTGTATTATTCTTGTGATAAGTTGCTGTAATCTACTTGCTAATATTTTGTTTAAAATTTTTGCATCTATATTCATTAGAGAAATTGGTCTATAATTTTCTTTCTCTATTTTGACTCTTCCTGGTTTAGGTATCAACACCATATTTGTATCATAAAAAGAATTTGGTAAGACTCCTTCTTCACCTATTTTCCCAAATAGTCTATATAGTATTGGAATTAATTGTTCTTTAAATGTTTGATAGAATTCGCATGTAAATCCATCTGGCCCTGGAGATTTTTTCCTAGGGAGTTCATCAATGGCTTGTTCAATTTCTTTTTCTGAGATGGGGTTATTTAAGTATTTTACCTCCTCTTGGCTTAATCTGGGGAATTTATATTTTTGTAAATATGTATCCATTTCACTAAGATTGTCAAATTTGTTGGCATATAGTTGGGCAAAATAATTCCTAATTATTGTTTTAATTTCCTCTTCCTTGGTGGTAGCCGCCCTTTTCATTCTTGATACTAGTAATTTGGTTTTCTTCTTTCTTTTTTTTAATTAAATTAACCAAAGGCTTATCTATTTTATTGTTTTTTCATAAAACCAGCTCTTAGTTTTATTTATTAGTTCAATAGTTTTCTTAATTTCAATTTTATTAATTTTTCCTTTGGTTTTCAATATTTCTAATTTGGTGTTTAGTTGAGGATTTTTAATTTGTTCTTTTTCTAGTTTTTTTAGTTGTATGCCCAATTCATTAATCTCCTCTTTTTCTATTTTATTTATGTAAGCATTTAGAGATATAAAACTTCCCCTAAGAACTGCTTTCGCTGCATCCCATAGGTTTTGGTATGTTGTCTCATTATTGTCATTCTCTTGAATGAAATTATTGATTGTTTCTATGATTTGTTGTTTGACCCAATCATTTTTTAGGATTAGATTATTTAGTTTCCAATTATTTTTTAGTCTATCTTTCCATGGCCCTTTATTACATATAATTTTTATTGCATCATGATCTGAAAAGGATGCATTTAATATTTCTGCCTTTCTGCATTGGATTGTGAGGTTTTTATGCCCTAGTACATGGTCAATTTTTGTGTATGTGCCATGTACTGAGAAAAAAGTATATTCCTTTCTATCCCCATTCTTTTCTCCAGAGGTCTATCATACCTAACTTTTCTAATGTTCTATTCACCTCCTTAACTTCTTTCTTGTTTATTTTGTGGTTAGACTTATCTAGTGCGAGAGGGGAGGTTCAGGTCCCCCACTAGTATAGTTTTGCTGTCTATTTCTTCCTGTAACTCCCTGAACTTCTCCTGTAAGAATTTGGATGCTATACCATTTGGTGCATATATATAGTAATGATATTACTTCATTGTCTATGGTGCCTTTTAGCAGGATGTAGTTTCCTTCCTTATCTCTTTTGATTAGATCTATTTTTGCTTTTGCTTTGTCTGAGATCAGGATTGCTACCCCTGCTTTTTTTACTTCAGCTGACGCATAATATATTCTGCTCCAGCCTTTTACCTTTACCCTGTATGTGTCACTCTTTTTCAAATGTGTTTCCTGTAAACAACATATTGTAGGATTATGGTTTTTAATCCATTCTGCAATCCGTTTCCGTTTTATGGGAGAGTTCATCCCATTCACATTCACAGTTATGATTACTATCTGTGTCTTTTTCTCCATCCTTTTTCCCCCATTTATGCTTTTCTTTCTCCTTTTTCCTTTTCCCCTTCACTAGTGTTTTGCTTTTGACCCCTGCCTCCTTCAGTCCCTTCCCCCTTTTATTATCCCTTTCCCTTTTCTTCCCCTTTAGTCTTACTGCTGCTTCCCTCCCTTCTTTCCCCCCTCCCTTTTCTTTCCCCTTTCCCTCCTACTGCCTATAGGGCAAGTTAGATTTCTATACCTAACTGATTATATTATGCCCTTCTTGAGCCTAATCTGATGAGAGTAAGGTTCAAACAATGCTCCCCCCCTTTCCCTCTGCTGTAATAGGATTTTGTGTCTTTTCCTGTAATGTAATTTACCCTTGTCTGCCTCCTCCTTTCTCAGTACTTTTCTAAGATTAGATTGATCCACTTATTTGGATCCATTTAACCCACTTGATTAGATTTTTTTTATCATTACATCAAAGTCAACTAATATCCACCCTCTTTATGTATACTCCTTTAACAAGGTGTAATAACAATACAGTTCTCAAGGGTTGCAAGTCTCATATTCCCTTGTAGGGGTTTAAACAGCCCCCCCCTTATTAACAACATATTGTATCCTTCTGTCCCATTTACCTTTTTAAGTCCTGTACTTGAAGATCAAATTTTTTGTTGAGCTCTGGTCTTTTTATCAGGAAAGTTTGGAAGTCTCCTATTTCGTTGAATATCCACCTCCTCCCTTGAAAAATGATGCTCATTTTTGCTGGGTAATTGATCCTTGGCTGCATTCCAAGCTCCTTTGCCTTAGAATATCATGTTCCATGCCCTGTGGTCTTTTAATGTAGAAGCTGCAAGGTCCTGTGTAATCCTGACTGTGGTTCCATGATATTTAAATTCTTTCTTTCTGGCTGCTTGCAGCACCTTCTCTTTCATCTGGTAATTTTGGAATTTTGCTATTATATTTCTTGGGATTGTCAATTTGGGATCTCTTTCAGGTGGTGATTGGTGGATTCTTTCTATGGTTATTTTCCCTTCTGGTTCTAGGACTTCTGGGCAGTTTTCCTTTATGATTTCCTGAAAGATACTGTCCAGGCTCTTTTTTTCATCATGATTTTCAGGTAGTCCAATAATTTTTAAATTGTCTCTCCTGAGTCGATTTTCCAGGTCGTTGTTTTACTGGTGAGGTATTTTACATTTTCATCTATTTTTTCATTTTTTGTTTCTGTTTGACTGATTCTTGCTCTCTCATAGAGACATTAGTTTCCATTTGTCCAATTCTAGTTTTTAACAGATTGTTTTCTTCTGTTAGTTTTCGTACTTCCTTCTTCAACTGGCCAATTTTTTTTTAGGGACTTGTTTCCTTCAGCATACTCTTCTGTTAGATTTTGTATTCCTTCTTCAACTGGCCAATTGTGTTTTTTAGGGACTTGTTTTCTTCAGTGTACTCTTCTGTTAGTTTTTGTCCTTCCTTCTTCAATTGGCCAATTGGGTTTTTTAGGGACTTGTTTTCTTCAGTGATTTTTTTTCCCACTTGCCAATTGTATTTTTGAAGGACCCTTTTACCTCTCTCATTTGACTATTAAAATCCTTCTTGAGCTCTTCTAAGGCTTTTTGGGCTTCAGACCAGTTCATATTCCCTTCTGTTGTTGGAGATGTGGGTTTGTTGACAATGTTGTCCTCTTCAGAATTTCTGTCTTGATCTTCACTCTTCTTGTAATATGAGTCTATGGTACGGTTCTTTGTACTCATGGTGTTTCCATATTCCTTGGCCTTTAAAGAGATTGAGCTCTCCTGCTGGGGAACAGAGGGTACTGACCCAAGCTTGTTGTGTTGGGAGCCTAGGTCTCAGTCACTGGCTTTGCGTTCTAGGGCCTCTTACGCTGGGATTTGGAAGCTGTAGGTTTCTAGCAGCTTACCTTGTGTCGGGCTGGAATCAACAAGGCTGGAACTTTCATGCAATTCTAGGTTGCCTGCTTTTGCTTTCCTTTAGCTTTCTTCTGCTCCTTTTAGATGGCTGCTGCAGGATGTTTATCTGCCTAGGGCCCCCTGCAGTGTTGTCTCCCTTGGTTCTGCTAATGTACGGGGAGATTCGTTTGCAGTGGAGTGCCAAGGCTCCTGGTGGTTTTCTGAGCTGGTTTCCACCAGTTCCCCCACCCTCACTGAGGCACTCTGAGGTCCAGGTGTTGGTGTTTGCCTGCCCTACCACCTGGGCTTCAGGATTTCTTCACAATTGGGGGCTTCAGGGCTCCTACAGCTCACCTGTTGTTGGGTTGGAATCAGCAAGACTGGGGCTTTAGGAAGCCTTCAGGTTGTTTTCTTCACCTCCTTTCAGATGAATGCTGCAGGGTACTTATCTGCCTGGGGCCCCTTGTTTTTGCTGAGGCACTGAGAGATCCGTTTGCTGAGCTACTGCACTGCTGCTCCTTGTCTTTCTTCTAGTTCAGGTATTCCAGGGTTTGCTTTTTTCTTTCCTGGGCTGATATTTTCTGGGTTTGCAGAGGTTGACAGGGGAGAGTGAGAGCGACTACCTTTTCATTCCGCCATCTTGACTCCCGGAAGCGGAAGTCCCCCACAGTTACCATGTTAAGAAAAGTACATGTTATCAGAATTAATGTTTTGGTAGAAAAGATCATATGCAGAAAATTATTTCCCACTTTTTATTTTAAATTTGAGTACAGAAACTTACATACACTATAAAGACAAGAAAAAAGAAACATATTATAAACAAATACAAAATAAGAAAAGAAAAAAATGTCATGTGCACAGCAGAATGTGAGAGACGATTCAAAATATATGGCAATAACTTTCCATTTCAAGAAAGCCTATATAATAAATGCTATGTATTATGTTGAAAACTGTCAATCTTTTCTTTGCTTCCTTGTAAGTTTTCTTTTGTTCTCTGCTTTGCACTTTTTACTTCATTCTTTTTCTCTTCCCCCCACTCCATGTCTACAATTAAGTGGACATATACTTATATATAAATATGTACATTCACATACAAACACACACACAGACGCACACACAGACACACACACAGACACACACATACACACACATATATGGACATATACTTTCCCTGCCTAATTCTACTTCTGATTTTGTTTTTGTTTTTGTGTATATCTCCTACTTCCTATCCCTCCTGACTCTACTTTACTTTTGCCCATCCTTCTTCTAAGGCTGCCTTCCTTATGCTCTCATTCCTATAAATCTAAATATCCTTTGATACCCCCTCTTGACCTATTCCCTCACCCTACTCTCTAAAGATCCCTCCCTTGTCCTCACTCCTTCCCTATTCCTTTAACAATTTATTTCTTTATGAATTTAGAGAACATGCAGATGCTTCCAGATACGTATGTATTGTTCTCTCTTCAACCCATTCCCAATGAAAGTAGGTTTCCAGAACTAACAACCTTCCTCTCCCATCTAATTCCTCTATATTGGTTCTTCCTCTCCAACTTATTTGCATAATATAAATCCACTTTTTAGCTATTCTTAAATAGTTTTAATTTTTAAAGACATATCATACTCAAGTCTACCCCAATCTTTCATATGAATTACCTAATTACTAATACCAATCTTAGACATATGTTTTACATCATATATATATAAAATGTAGATGGTCTATCATTATTTAGTCCCTTGTAATTAATCTTTGGTATGTACCTCATATTTCTCTTCATTTTTGCAAGTATAATCTTCCACTGAGGTCAGGTGGGTTTTTTTTGTTTGTTTATTTTTTTAACAAAGTCCTGAGGAGATTGCAAAGAAAAAGCAGTAACTTGCTTGAGCTCCCCTCAAACCTTTCCAAATACCTGAAAAGTGGGTCTAAAAAAATTCTAAAGCAACATAACCCACAAAAAGAAACAGTGAAAAGAATTTCAAGTCTAAGACAACCTAGATGGTTGATTGGAACTGAGTTCGGCATGGGCCCACAGGCAAAACAGGCCTCAACAAACCTAGAACAGCGCTCAGTGGACTGAATCACAGGCAGCTGTGGCAGTTTAAAGACTTCTCAAACACAGACAAATCCAAAAGAATGAAAAAATAGAAAACAATGTGAAATATATCATTGGAAAAACAACTGACCTGGAAAATAGATCCAGGAGAGAGAATTTAAAAATTATTGGACTATCTGAAAGCAATGATCAAAAAAAGAGTTAGACATCATCTTTCAAGTAATGATCAAGGAAAACTGCCCTGATATTTCAGTACCAGAGGGCACAATAGAAATGGGAAAAACCACCAATCACCTCCTGAAAGAGTTCCCCAAAGGAAAACTCCTAGGAATATTGTAAGCCAAATTCCAGAGTTCCCAGGTCAAGGAGAAAACATTGCAAGCAGCAAGAAAGAAACAATTCAAGTATTGTGGAAACAAAATCAAGATAAGATTTAGCAGCTTCTACATTAAGTGACTGGAGGGCTTGGAATATTTTATTCCAGAGGACAAAGGAGATAGGATTACAACCATGAATCACCTACCCATCAAAACTGAGAATAATCCTTTAGGGGAAAAATTGATATTAAATGAAATAGAGGACTTTCAAACATTCTTGATGGAAACATCAGAGCTGAATAAAAAATTTAACTTTCAAATACAAGACTCAAGAGAAACATGAAGAGGTAAACAAGAAAGAGAAATCATAAGGGACTTGTTAAGGTTGAGCCCTTTATATTCTTACATGGAAAGATGATATTTGTAACTCATGGGACCTTTGTCAGTATTAGGGTAGTTGGAGGGAAAAAAATTATATGTATGTATGTAGATAGATAGATAGATAGATAGATAGATAGATAGATAGACAGACAGAGTGTACAGAGTGAGTTGAAGATGAAGAGGTGATATCTAGAGAATAAAATTAAGGTGTGAGAGAGGTATGTTGTCTCATTACTGTCACTCTCTTGGATGATGCTATTGATTGGTTCCAGTGACCCATTCATTCTTTTGTATTAGAGTATTAATTTCCAATTGATTTTTAGTCTATCTTCCCATGGCCCTTTATTATATGTAATTGTTATTACATGATCTGAAAATGTTGCATTTAATATTTCTGCTTTTGTGTACTGTATTGTGATCTTTTTATATCCTAATACATGGTCAATTTTTGTGCATATGCCATGTACTACTGAGAAAAAAAAAGCTATATTACTTCCTATTTCCATTCAATTTTCTCCGGAGTTCTACCATATCTTAAATCTTCTAAAATTCTATTTACCTCCTTAACTTCTTTCTTGTTTATTTTGTGGTTGGATATACCTACCTCTGTGAGGGAAAAGCTGAGGTCCCCCACTAGTATAGTTTTATTGTCTATTTCTTCCTATAATTCCATTAGCTTCTCCTCTAAGGATTGAAATGCTGTGCCACTTGGTTCATATATGTTCAGTAATGTCATAATTTCCTTGTCTGAGATACTTTGTAGGAGGATGTAGTTGCCTTCCTTATCTCATTTAATTAGATCTATTTTTTATTTCATTTTATTTTTTGCTTTGGATTTGTCTGAGATCAGGATTGCCACCCATTTTTTTTCCCTTCAGCTGAAGCATAATATATTCTACTCCATCCTTTTACCTTTACTGTGTGTGTATCCCTCTGCTTCAGCTGTGTTTCTTGTAAACAATATATTGTAGGATTATGGTTTTAATACATTCTGCTATCCACTTCCATTTTATGGGAGAGTTCATCTTATTCACATTTACAGTTATGATTACTATCTGTGTCTTTCATTCCACCTTATTCCCTCCAATCCTTGTTTTTGCTTTTCCATCTCCTTTCTCTCCTTCTCTTCTCACTAGAGTTTTTCTTTTGACCACTGCCTCCCTCATTCTACTCTCCCTTCTATCAGCCCTTCTCTTTTCTTCCCTTTTTCTCTGATGAATTCTTCCCTTTCTTCTGTCCATAACTGGCTTTTCTTTCCCCTTCCCCTTCTACTTTCTATAGGGTAAGTTAGATTTATATAGCCGAGTATATTATTCACTCTTTGAGCCAAATCTGATGAACATAAGGATCAAACAATGCTCATCTCCCTTCCTTCTTTCCTTCTGCTGCAACAGGAATTTGCCTTTTCATGTGATGTAATTTACCCTTTTCTGCCTCCTCCTTTCCTCTTCTCCCAGTACAATCTCTTTTAACCACTTAATTAAAGTTTTTAATCATTTCCTCCCCTAAAAGATTATGCTCAATTTTGGAGGGTAGCTGACCCTTCATTGTAATTCCAGCTCTTTTGCCATAAGGGATATCATATTCTAAGCCTCCATTATTTAATATAGAAGCTGCAAGGTCCTGCATAATCCTGACTGCAGTCAGGATTTAGATATTGTGAAATGATGTCTAAATCGTTTCCTCTTGGCTGCTTGCAGTATTTTCTCCTTGACCTGAATTTGTCTACATTATTCCTTTTGGTTTTCAATTTGGGATCTCTTTCAGGAGGTGATCAGTGGATTCTTTCAATGACTAATTTACCATTTGGTTTTAGGATCTCAAAATCCTGATAATTGCTTGAAAGAATATTTCCAGAGGGACATAGCAAAGAGAGTGGAGTAAAGGCAGGAGCTAGCCTGAACTCTCCCTCCAACCCCTTCAAATACATTTAAAAAATTACTCTAAACAAATTCTTGAGCAGCAGAACCCACAAAAAGACAGAGTGAAACAAATTTCCAGCCCAAGACAACCTGGAAGGTCAATAGGAAAGGTCCTTGCACTAGGCTGAGAGAAAAGCATAGTCCAGTGCAGGCCATGCCAGCACAGACCTGGCCCCAGCAAACCTGGAGCAGGCTTCGGAGGACTGAATCATTGGCAGCAGTGGCAGTTTCCAGACTTCTCAGGCCACAGATGCCAAAGACAACTTAGAAAGTCTGTTGGAAAGGTCTTTCCAGCCCTGGCCCCAGTGCAGCCAGAACCCCAGCAAACAAGGAGGAGGCCTTGTGAATGACTAAATCAGCAGTGGCAGAGTGATGACTGCTTCTGGAGCTGTCAGCTCCCAGGTGGTAAGGGAATGGAACAACTGGTCAAAAGAATATTACGCAAGTCTTTTTACTAACACTGAAGCATGACTCTCTTGCTTTTTCCCACAATAGGAGCTGAATCTCACTCCTGGGTGGCAGTCCTAGCATGAGGAGGAACACTGGTATAGCAGAGTTTCTGGCACCAATGGAAACAGCACCTTTCTCACAGTTCCAGGGCAGAAAATAGTGCTTGTGATCACTCATTAGACCAGAGCACAGTCCAGAACAGGAGTAAACAACTCTCCTTAGATACCTTGGAAGAACTGAAAATTTGCAGGTCTCTAGAAATGTCTCTGAAAATAGCTGCAGAAAATCCCTGAAGCTTGGGACAGTTCACACTCCCACTGGAAGCAGAGCCCTAACTTGACAAGAGTTAAAAAGTCAAATAATAGCCTGGGAAAATGAGCAAATAGCAAATAGATATTAGTTGACTTAGTGGTTCACAAATACTAAGTATGTACCCATGATATGCTTAAGTCTCAGCTGAAGACTGTTGGATATTCAAAAGAACTAATCTTTTCTGTTTTATGACAACATATATGAGGGCTGCTAGCATATCCTTTTTTTTCCTGTTTTGGTTAGACCTTCCTGCCACAATTCCCTGACAATAACAACAATGAATTATTTTTATTCAATTGAACATAATATATTTGAGTAAAAAGCAAAATTCCTGAATTTATGAAACTTACAATTTAGGGGGAAAAAAAGTTGGAGGGAGGGTAATTTTAGCATATGATTATGATATACTATGTTAGTTTATTAACTCCATTGAGACAGGCACAAAAATACGTAATTATTCATTCAACAACCAAAAAAATTATGAAGTCCCTACTATCTACAGGGTGTCAGAAGAATACTGGTAAATACTGGGGTGTGGCTGCTGTACATGCAGACAAAGAAAAGAATAAAAATGGCATAGTCCCTATCCTTAAGGAGATTATCTAAAAGGGGAAGATAGATATATAAACAAATGACTAAATTATATTGTGACAAATTGAAAGATGAGATCCAATTAAGAATGAGATTCTGGGAGGGAATGTTCTTCCTTAATTACATTTGAATCTCTATTAACACCTAGTATAGTGCTTTACAAAAATACATGTTCACTAAATAATTGTTAACTGAATTAATGAAAAGATGATGAGTGAATGGTTCCTGTCTGCTACAGATACTCTTTCTAAAAATACCTCAGCTAGAAGGGTGAATACATTTTCCATATACGCAAAATAATCTATTAATCAAACTAATCTTCACATGATTTCATTTCTAAAAGGGAAAATAAGACATTCAGATCCATACAATAACATGAAAATGTTGACAATGTAAAAAATAAAATTGTGAATTAGAGAAAAAAAATAAGTTGCATACTGCAGACAAACATGGATTTTGAAGAGGAAGTATGGTTGGCGTAATGGATAAAGAACTGGTTACAGAATCAGCATGATTTGAGTTTGAGTTCCAAATTGACAAAACTATAAGCTATGTGAGCCTTGTCAAGTCATTTAACTTCTCAATACCCCAGACAATTCTCCTCTTAAGGACTGTAACAAATAGATGACTTGCTGATCTATTTCAGTAGAAAGATTTTCAAGGACTTTTCTTTAACCAATAAATCAGAGTCCAGTTCCAAAAATAAACTAAGATGCACTTTGTTATTACAGTTACTTGACTTGGCTGAAGTTTACTGCAAGTTGAATGTCTTTGCCACTGTAAATATTTGTTTTGCCTCAGAAAGCAAATATAAATTCTCCTAGAAAAAAAATAAAGTCAGAAGCTAAATCACATTAGAATGCTGATAAATTTAATTTGCTTTCAGAATTCTTTCATCTTATAATTTCTAATTGGATTTTTTTTCTTATTTCAGACAGCATGTAAATAAAATGTTTTTATTTGGGTCTTTTCTCAAAGCTAATTCTGACTTGATACATTTCTCATTTCACAGAAAAGTACACTCACTGGAATGCCTATTGACAGCTTGAATCAATATCTAATTACCATCAGGATATTACAGCCATTCAGCATAAGCAAAAAAGAAAAACAACTGAAACTATTTCTTTTCAAGAAATTCAAAGGTATATTCAGTAATATGTTGAAGATTACTTTTGCTAGCCATTTGCTTGGTCTCCTGTGTAAAGACTTTCCCCCTATAAATCTACTATGAGTTTTCTCATAGGTCAGATATTTGTAAGGAAACTTGTTATATTGTTTAGAAGGAGATTTTTGTCCCACTAGAAGCCTCTTGGAAGAGAATAATATGCTTGGAAACAGTGAAAGTACTTCTAAGTGATATGGGAAATATAAACCGAATAGCATTATCATGCTTAGCCCTGAAGTCAACATCGAGACAAACTCAATCAACAATAAATAAGAATGCATCAACCAAAGGCAGTGATGTAGAATTTGTTATAGAAACTGTGCATCTTATGGTGGCAATTTAGGATCAGTATCTGCAAACACACAGCCAACAATTTGTCCAATAGTCAGGCAGGAAGGCAAAAGACATTTATATAGTTTTTGCCATGCACTTAAAGATAAGTAAGAAAAAAGCCACTGCCTATTGAGAAGCATAAGATGAGGCTCCATTATTTACACAAATAAATACAAGGTGATTTGAGGAGAGAATCAATGGTAGTTGAGACGGAGTTGAATTCAAAAAAGACTACATAGAAATAATGTCTGAACTCAGCCTTGAAGAAAGCTAAGGTTTCTAAGAAATGGAGGGGAGTATGGGAATGACAGCCAATGAAAAGACTCAGAGATGGGAGATTGAATACTGAGTTTGGTGAACAGTAACTAGGCAAGTATATGTAGAGGGCATGAAGGGCTATAAGGTGAACTAAGGTTTGGAAAGACAATCTGGATTAAGATTATACTTTTTGTTTATTCATTTTCAGTTGAATCTTACTCTTTGTGACTCCATTTGGAGTTTTCTTGGCCAAGATACTGTAGTGGTTTGTTATTTCCTTCTCCAGTTCATTATACAGATGAGGAAACTGATGAAAAAGTGATTTGCCCATGGCCACATAGCTAGTAAGAGTCTGAGGCCAGATTTGAAAGCAGGAAGATGTATCTTTCTGACTCCAGGCTTGGTGCTCTGTCCACTGTGCTACCTAATTTCCCCAAAATTATACAGAGTTTATAAATCATAGGTTAAATAGTTTCCCCCTATTCAATAGGTAATAGTGAGCTACTGAACATTTTAAATAAATGGAATGATGCAGTCAGTCACATGTTTTGTAAAGATTATTTTGGTGGTTAAATGGAAGAGAGATTACAGAGAAGAGATGCTAAAATCAGGAAGAGCAATAAGGTGGCTATTCAGTAGTACAGATGAGAGGTGAAAAGAATCTGGATAAAAGCCAAGGGCTGTTTTAGCAGAGAAAATATTAGACTCACTATTATTATAAGGGCTACTGACTGTATACACAGAAAGTCAGAGGGAAAGAAAGTCATAAAATGTTTTAAAATCACATACCAAGGTAACCAAAAAAATGGTAGTTCCCTCAACAGAAACAGAAGTATAGCAGAAAGATGTGGCTCAAGCATATAATGATGTTTCCTTGTAGTCATATTGATATTGTGAGGTTAATGGAAAACCCAGTTGTAGATATACAGTGGGCAAATCATGATGTGGTCATGGAGTTCAAAATAGAGATTAGAGCAGAATATGTAAATTGTGAAATGATCTACAGAAAGATATTAATTAAACTCTCCAACACTGATGGAGTCCCCTACAAAGTACATGCAGAAAGAGGACTGGAGGTTATTCCTTAAAGGATGTCCATGATTATAAGTGAGAAACAGAAGATGATCAATTAAAGGAGAACATGAAGAAAATAACAAATGGAATCAGGAAAGAGCAATGTAATAGTAGCCAAGGGAGGAGAATAACCAGGAGCTACTAATGGAAAGAAATGTCAAAAACTTCAGATATCAAGTAAGCTAAGAATTGATAAAAATTAACAACAACAATGGTAGCAACAATAAATTAAAAAAAAAAGAAACAGACAAAAATCACTATCTATTTTATCTGTGAAATGATCAGCCTGAGGCAGTGGAAGGAGGAGGAAAGTAGCTATAGTTGAGGTAGTGGGATTGGAAAGTAGTTAGCAAAGTACTATGGAGTAGCAGATGATGAATTGGAGGCAATTAGTGCAGGTAACTCTCCCCCACCCTCAGAATTTTTCTGTGAAAGAGAGAAGAGGGAAAAGCCAGTAGCATGGGGGACCAGTGATGGATTTCTTGTTTTAGTTGCTTGTTTGTTTTAAGTATCGTATTAACTTCAGCATATCTGCATGCATCCAGGAAGACTCCAATAGATGAGGAGACACTGAAAAAAATGAGAAAATGGGAATAATTATATGAGCAAGCTACTGTAGAAAACTCAAAGGAAAGATGAAGAGGTGGTAGCTGTGGCATGGATTGTAATGTTTTGTTGAAGACTTTGAAGACATTAAATTACATGATAATTTTTCCTGAAAAATATTGAGATCATCTGCTGAAGGCTTCTTCCTTTTCTCCTATTGTTTTCAACATATCATGCAGATGCCTTCTACCACTATGCCTTTATGCCTTGTGTCAGATGAGGAGGTGGACTCTTTCCTTATCAAGGCAAATTCCTCTACCCACACAAAGTGATCCCCTAACATTTTTTTCTCCTTCAGCAGGTTGGCCATTCTATTATTACTAACTTCACACCTTCAGTTTCCCTCTGTCTATTGACTGCTTCTCAGCTATCCACAAGCATGCTTATGCCTCCCCCCTATCCTAAAACAAAAACAAAACAAAACATAAAACTTACTTGGTCCTTCTTTCCCTGTTAATTATCATTCTATATCTTTTCTATCCTTCTTAGCTAAATTCCTTTGGAAGTCCATCTTTAATAAAACTCTCCACTCCCTTTCCTCTCAGTCTCTTCTTAATTCTGTACAATCTGTCTTTCAATTTCTCCAAAGTTTACAATGATCTCATAGTTGCCAAATCAAATAAATTTTACAGAACAATCATCATTCTTAACCTTTTCTGCAGCTTTTGGAACTGTCAATTGCCCTCTTCTTCTTCATAATTTCTTCTCCCAGAAAGCAACCTAAAGGCTTCCTATAGCCCCAGCTTTGCTGGTTCCAACCCAATGCCAGGTGAGCTCTCAGAACCCTGCAGCCTGCAATTGTGAAGAAATCCTGAAACCCAGGTGGTAGAACAGAAAAATACCAACACCTGGACCTCTGAGTGTCTCAGTGAGGGCGGCAGTGGGGGTGGGTGGGGGGAACCAGCAGAAACCAGCTCAGAAAACCACCAGGTGCCTCAGCACTCCAGCCCAAAGAAATCTCCCAGTGCATTAGCAGAAATGGGGAGACAACACTGCAGGGGGTCCCAGGCAGATAAACACCTTGCAGTACCCATCTAAAAGGAGCTAAGAAAAGTAAAGGTAAGGAAAAGCAGGCAATCTAGAATTGCCTGAAACTTCCAGCCTTGCTGATTCCAGCCTAACACAAGGTAAGCTGCCAGAAACCTACAGACTCCAATTACCAACATAAGAGGCCCCAGCACACAAAGCCAGTGACCAAGACATAGCCTCCCAACACAAAAAGCTTGGGTCAGTGCCCACTGTTCCACAGCAGGAGAGCTTAATCTCTTTAAAGGCCAGGAAATAAAGAAACACCATGAGTAAAAAGAAACATACCATAGATTCATATTATGAGAAGAGTGAAGATCAAGACAGAAATTCTGAAGAGGACAACATTGTCAACAAACCCACATCTGCAACAACAGAAGGGAATATGAACTGGTCTGAAGCCCAAAAAGCCTTCTTAGAAGAGCTCAAGGAGGATTTTAATAGTCAAATGAGAGAGGTAGAAGAGTCCTTCAAAAATACAATTGGCCAATTGGAAAAAAAAATACACTGAAGAAAACAAGTCCCTAAAAAACACAATTGGCCAATTGAAGAAGGAAGTACAAAACCTAACAGAAGAAAACAATCTGTTAAAAACTAGAACTGGACAAATGGAAATTAATGTCTCTATGAGAGAGCAAGAATCAGTCAAACAGAAACAAAAAAATGAAAAAAATAGATGAAAACATAAAATATTTCGTTGGTAAAACAACCAGCCTGGAAAATCGATTCAGGAGAGACAATTTAAAAATTATTGGACTACCTGAAAATCATGATGAGAAAAAGAGCCTGCACTGTATCTTTCAGGAAATCATAAAGGAAAACTGCCCTGAAGTCCTAGAACCAGAAGGGAAAATAACCATAGAAAGAATCCACGGATCACCACCTCAAAGAGATCCCAAATTGGCAATGGCAGATGAAAGAGAAGGTGCTGCAAGCAGCCAGAAAGAAACAATTTAAATATCATGGAACCACAGTCAGGATTACACAGGACCTTGCAGCTTCTTCATTAAAAGACCACATGGCATGGAACATGACATTCGGTAAGGCAAAAGAGATTGGAATGCAGGCAACGATCAATTACCCAGCAAAAATGAACATCATTTTTCAAGGGAGGAGATGGGTATTTAATGAAATAAAAGACTTCCAAATTTTCCTGATAAAAAGACCAGAGCTCAACAAAAAAAATTGATCTTCAAGTACAAGACTCAAGAAGGGCTTAAAAAGGTAAATGGGACAGAAAGACACAATATATTGCTAATAAGGGGGAGGGAGGACTGTTTAAACCCCTACAAGGGAATATGGCACTTGCAACCCTTGAGAACTGTATTGTTGTTACACCATGTTAAAGGAGTATACATACAGAGGGTGGATATTAGTTGACTTTGATGTAATGATTTTTTAAAAATCTAATCAAGTGGGTTAAATGGGTTCAAATAAGTGGATCAGTTTGATCTTAGAAAATGTACCGAGTAAGAAGGAGGCATTGAAGGGCAAATTACATTACAGGAAGAGTCACAAAATCCTATTACAGTAGAGGGAAAGAGGTGGGGGAGCATTGCTTGAATCTTACTCTCATCAGATTTGGCTCAAGAAGGGCATAACATAATCAGTTAGGTATAGAAGGAGGGAAAAGGGGAAAGAAAAGGGAGTGGGGAAAGAAAAGAGAGGGGGTAAAGAAGTGAGGGAAGAAGCAGTAAGAATAAAGGGGAAGAAAAGGAAAAGGGATAATAAAAGGGAGGAGAGACTGAAGGAGGCAGTGGTCAAAAGCAAAGCACTAGTGAAGGTGGGAAAGGAAAAAGGAGAAAGGAAAGCATAAATGGGGAGAAAAGGGTGGAGAAAAAGACACAGATAGTAATTGTAACTGTGAATGTGAATGGGATGAGCTCTCCCATGAAAAGGAACTGGATTGCAGAATGGATTAAAAACTATAATCCTACAATATGTTGTTTACAGGAAACACATTTGAAAAAGAGTGGCACATACAGGGTAAAGGTAAAAGGCTGGAGCAGAACATATTATGTGTCAGCTGAAGTTAAAAAAGCAGGGATAGTAATCTTGATCTCAGACAAAGCAAAAGCAAAAATAGATCTAATCAAAAGATATGAGAAAATTAACTACATCCTGCTAAAAGGCACCATAGACAATGAAGTAATATCATTACTAAACATATATGCACCAAAAGGTATAGCATCAAATTCTTACAGGAAAAGTTCAGGGAGTTACAGGAAGAAATAGACAGCAAAACTATACTAGTGGGGGACTCGAACCTCCCCCTCTCAGCACTAGATAAATCTAACCACAAAATAAACAAGAAAGAAGTTAAGGAGGTGAATAGAACATTAGAAAGGTTAGGTTTGATAGACCTCTGGAGAAAAGTGAATGTGGATAGAAAGAAATACACATTTTTCTCATCAGTACATGGCACATACACAAAAATTGACCATGCACCATGGCATCAGAACCTTACAATCCAGTGCCGAAAGGCACAAATATTAAATGCATCCTTTTCAGATCATGATGCAATAAAAATTAAATGTAATAAAAGGCCATGGAAAGATAGACTAAAAAATAATTGGAAACTAAATGATCTAATCCCAAAAAAGTGAATGGGTCAAACAATAAATCATAGAAACAATCAATAATTTCATTCAAGAGAATGACAATAATGAGACAACATACCAAAACTTAAGGGATGCAGTGAAAGCAGTTCTTAAGGGAAGTTTTATATCTCTAAATGCTTATGTAAATAAAATAGAAAAAGAGATTAATGAATTGGGCATACAACTAAAAAACTAGAAAAAGAAGAACTTAAAAATCCTCAACTAAACACTAAATTAGAAATATTGAAAACCAAAGGAAAAATTAATGAAATTGAGGAAACTTTTGAACTAATAAATAAAACGAAGAGCTGGTTTTATGAAAAAACCGACAAAATAGATGAACCTTTGGTTAATTCAATTATAATTTCTTCTCCCTAGGTTTCTGGGATGCCATTATCTCATTGTTCTCTTCCTGCATAAGAGTTCAATCAGTCTCACACCCCTTCACTAGACTTCAACCAGGTCATACTCACTAACTGCAAGTGTCCTACAAGGTCCTGTCCTAGTCCTTTATTTTTTCCTTTGTACTATTTTACTTGGAAATCTCATCAGTTCTCATAGATTTAATTATCATCTCTAAACTGATGATTTTCAGATCTGCTTATCCACACCTAACCTCTGCTGACCTACAGCTTTAAGTGTGTAACTTCAGACACCTCAAATTGAATATTCAATAGGTCTCTTAAATTCAATATGTCCAAAATTAAATTCATTTCTCTCCCCCCTCAAAAAAAAAACCCTCTCCCTTTTAAAACTTCTCTGTTAAAGGTAGAATCATCCTCCTAGTTCTCTAGGCTTACAATCTAGGTTTCTTATTCAACTCATTATTATCATTTAGTTCCATATCCAAACTTTTTCAAGGTTTATCAATTTCATCTTTGGAACATCTCTCAAATACCCCCTCCAACTTCTCTCTTCTAACATTGCCATCATGCTGGTATAGGCCCTTATCTTCTCACACCTAGATTATTATAATATTCTATAGTTGGCATGCTTGCCAAAATTCTTTCCCCATTCTAGTTCATCTTCCATTCAATTGTTAACATGATTTTACTAAATAGCTCAAGTCCAACCATGTCTCACCTTGTTCGATAAACTTCAGTGGCTCACTATCAACTCTAGGTTTAAATATAAAATCCTGCACCTTTCTAGTCTTCTTACACATTATACTCTACCCCATGTAATCTTTGATCTAGTGAAAAAGGCCTTCTTGTTTTCTTGAATAAGGAACTCTATCTCTCAGCCTCCAGAATTTTTTTCTGGCTGCTTCAAGGCCTTGAATGCTCTGAGGATTCATTTACGTGTTCTGGTGCAATGAAGAACTCTCAGTCATGTTACTTGCTTAAAGCGCTTTCCAGTGAAAGTCTTCTCAATGACTCTGGGGAAAATTTGTGATCACACTTTTCTGTTAGGTTTGAGGAACTCTCCACAGCACAAGCAGTCAACTTGTAAATATTCGCCAGTGAAACCATTCCTTTTCAATTTTCCCCTGACATAAGGGCTTGAGACTATACCCCAGATTACCCACATAGTGGCCGCTTTCTTCTGTCTCATGCTTCTTTGAGTCAAGTGTTTGTCTATGGCCTTAATTTTTGCCTACAATATTATGTACCCTTGCACTGAATAATTTTCAGGAGCATAATTTAGAGGGGTAGAAAATGTTAGGACCTAATATATGAAACAGTATGACTCCAGTATTGGCATTCTAGCTTTGCAAGCAACAATAGTGAAACCACATCAAAAAGGGGATGACTGCATTAACTTTTAGCCACTGCTATTGACATATTTAACAAAAGTTCATTTAAATAAATATTTTAAATAAATATCTGTAGGGCAACTACACTAGTTTCAAGGAATACAAGATCAAAAAAGAATCAGAGCTTTTCCTGAAGAAGCGACTATCCCACTGTCATATCACATGAGTAGAATGTTGGCTCCAAAAGTGAAACAGTTATTGCCAGTAAGAAGCCTACATTAAAAGTGGGAGAAAGTAAAAACAAAATAAAACAAAACAAACAAACAAAAAACCCACAAGGTATTTGGGGGATGGGAAGACGGTGGGAAGCAATGAATACAGTTTGAAGGTTACTGCAAGAAGTATGGTCTGAACTCAAATGGTAATGATTTAAGAAGAGAGAAAAGGAAGAATCTAAGAGGTTTTGTGGATTTAGAATTGGTACTATAACCAATTGGTAAATAATTGGTTATGGTGGTTCAAGTGAAAGGAAGAGTCAAAGATGACTTGAAATTTTCAAACCTAAGCAACTGGTGGATTGGTGGTCTGCTCAAGAGAAATACTGAACTTTGGAGGAGGAGTAGGATCAGGGGAAAGATCAGTAAATTTTGGGAAAAGTGATTTGTGTATAGATTCCAGCTCTGCTGAAAGCCAACTCTGCGGTCTAGGACAAAATACATTTCCTCAAATATAAAATTGAAATATTTCACTAAGTTATGTCTAAGGTTACTTTAACAAAAATAACATTTGTGTTGACACTAATGTTGTATTTCCAAGATGAATTTGATTTAAAGGAGTTTGAAAGTATTTCTTTTTTTAGTAAAATATAAACAACAGAATTTGAACATTATTAACACCCCAAAAATTAAATATTAACATATCAGATAATGTGTACATCCCCTATTTCTCTATGGCCAGGAGCCAGATCCTAGGTTAACTTTTTCTAAGCTTTATCGGTAAGACTTCCTCACCTTTAATGAATAGTTTTTAAATTTTGATTTTAGGGAACTTCTGCAAATCTTGCCCTAAGGCCCAAAATTTCTAGTTACCCTACTGCCTTTATCTCTTCATTTCCATGATTCTGATTAAGAGACATATATAAAATTTTGCTAACAAGATAAGGAAAACAAGAGTTCAACTCATTAGGTAGAAAACTGTTATTACCTTTGAATATGCAGGGGAATTGTACAGACTGTTAAAGGTTGGTATAATGGAAGTGAAATGCAAGGTAAAGTGAAAAGCTTTGTCCTAATATTTGTATTTATTCTTTAATTGCTGGGTTAAAAATTTCTAGATATAAGAAAGAGACTATGCATCATTAAGGAGGTGGGGAAGAGCAGCCCCAGACTGGAAAGGGGTCAAAGTTATCACTATCACTGTGGAAAGGCATTATAGGTTCTGATATTCTGTGCTCTAGCACTTTCTCTCCCACTTAAAGAGTTACCCTAGGAAGTGGGTAATATATATATATATATATATATATATATATATATATATATATATATATATATATATATATATATATATATATATATATATATGGATATATATTCTCTACTGTAAGTTGAAGAGGATAGAAATATAACAATAACAACAACAAAAAAAATCAGGAGAATTCCTTCCAATTTCCCACATTTTTCTTAACTGTTATATTCAGTTTTATTAGTAGCACTTAGTATTCTCTATTCATTTCTACAAAAAGACAAGAACATGAATGATAATACTGGTATTTGATATATTATTGTGATTCAAGCATTTACTAAAAATTACCATAAGCTCCATAATTAATGATTTTCTATGATCTTTATTAAAGTTTAAAATAACTGTATGGTAAAGTGTGCTAATATTTCATATAACCCATTTATAACAGTTGCATCACTTGTGGTATATATAGAGAGAGAGCAAATCAAATAAACTATCTAAATGGATATAAAAGTATTGACAGTAAATAAATTATCTTTTTCTGATTTTCCTAAATTGCCAAGTACAGCAACATCTACTTTCTCTTTTTACATATCTCATTACAATCTGACTGATGTGTACATATAAAAAATCAACATCAATATTTCTATTTACTCAAGTTTTTAGCAATACATCTAGAAGAGGACTGATAGTCCACAATTATGGATACATAATATTTATAACCAGACACAGTTCTTACTTTTTATAAAGTAATCCCTCATTCTCATATCGATCATATAATTTAAGGAATTCATTAAAATTTTGGGAATGTTCTTTAGGGATTTGTTTCTAAATATACATCAATGACCCAGTAGGTAAAAATAATATTAATTTAGTAAAAATAATTAATGATTTTGATAGTATGAGGAAAGGTATCTATAGCATTCAAATACAGAAATGAATTTGATGGAATTTAAATCATTTTATTAGTTTAGTGATTAGTCATGATAGAATAATGTAAGCAGAGATTTGAACCCTCATGAAATCTATTTACCTGCCAGTGTTAAAAATGTATCTCATTTTGGCTCCCCTTAACATTTCTTAACTTCTAGTCAGTATCGTAAGTTTATAAGTAGACAGTTTAAAAAGACAGTTAAAGGAAAAGGGATTTTGAAAGTGAACCTGGAAATCATGTAGCAAATAATCTCAAATATCAAAGCAGTGTAATTTACAAATTTTATCATATATAACTAAAATTCATGTCCTTGTTAAATGAACTAAGTAAGGAGTGTGAAAAATGATTTCTACACTCAGAGCTCTACCCCTCCCACCTTCTGCTTCAAAGTTCTTCAGAAGGACATGATTGATAATGAGATTTCATTGAATCTTCTTACTCTGGTCAAACTGTACTCAAACCTGAACTGAATTTATCCTACTCAGACTTGGGTAGAGACAGATACTTCTGACTATACAGATTAAGTCTGGGAATGGTCTGGAATGATGGCAGTTGATATGGGACCCTGTTGAAAAAGTACATAGTCCTGTATTCCCAAATCCCAAATCGAGCCAGTTCTGAACTGTCCCCCCTGAGCTTAGGGAGACCCAGTTTTGGACTGAACTCCTACGAAATGCATGTGAAGGCAGCATGAGAGAAATTAAGCTGTGGACAAATTCATTGTAATTTCATTTACCTCTTTCTTATAACACACTCAGTAATTTATTGGGGTTCCACAGGATGAACCATCTAGGTGCTGCTGTCAAGCATCATGTTCTATGATATGTAAATCCAAAACAAATTCCAGACCTCCACAGTTACAGACCAGAAGAATTTTAAAAAAGCTTCTGCTAATTTTGAAGTTTCACCAATAATTTTAAGATGATTTAAATATGTTGATGAACTAAGAGTTAATTTATTTCCCCCTAAAATCCTATAAAATAAGACCTTAAACTCCTGCTCCAAACATGCTTGCATCTCCATGGGGTCCATACTGTCTAGTGTTCTCTATTCTAATCCATGGTTAGAACTCATATGTGCTACACCCCCTCCCTATTCTCTGCCCTACATTTCCTAAATTCACCACCCCATCCCCTATTCCCACACCACACTCTGTCTTTGTGTCCCTCCCAAATTGTCTCTACTTTTATGGGCTTCCCCCTTCTCCATGTCTCTGTGTTTAAATAAACTATGATTGCTACCCAATTCCTACTGCCAATCATGATCTTTCCTGGTGGGTTCTCAAAGAACTGAGTATGTCTGCTCTCATTTCATAATTTCATAAATTTATTATCAATTCATTGTCATTAGATGAACACACATTAGACATGATAAAGGATGTGTTGTGGACCAATGTTCTCAAGTGTAAGCTCAAAGAAGCTATGAAAGGACAGAGTCTGGGTTAAGGTGGAGGTAGTCAAAATAAATTTTATTAACAATCTACCATTAGCAGTGTGGAAACCAGAGAATACTAACTTGGAAAAATAGATATGGCACATTCTATCGCTATGGCTATACGTGACTAAATGAATATTTTTGCTTCTAGCTGTGTATAACTACAGTTGTAACAAAATTTCAGAAGTAAATCCTATAAACTAAAACTGAATGCATAATATAATACTGATACCCTATCATAATTTTCATTATTTGTATATTACCATCTAATCTTTCTTCCTTGAAGAAAAAAGGAGGCTAGTCTGAAAAAACAGGGACATAGTTTAGATTATAGATGGTTTAGATTACATATGGTATAATGGATATTGCTACCAGCCTATCCCAAGTGGATGCAGATTTAGGGGGGTTAACCAGAATTATAAGAAACTACTAAGATAACATAAAAAGTAGTTGAGATCCTTTCAGAGCTCTGCAAAAATTTCCTGCAAATGGGGCAATCCAGAATTTCCTAGTGAGGTGGGGACTAATTACCAACACAAACACATACACACACACACACACACACACACACACAAACACACACATATATATCAGAAATCAAGTAAAGTACCATAGTAAAGATCCCTACAAACTTCTGGTATAATTGGCTGAAAAGAAAAAAGTAAGAGAAGGAGTCAAAAGTCATTAAATTGAGAGAAAAAATATCTAAAATGATGAATGCTAAGTGCCTTATATACCTTAAAAGCCTTGTGTGAACATCAACTTGTTTTTTGTTCTATAGTTAATTATAAGAAGAAAACATCGTATTTGTATATAAGCATGAGCACTGAGTCCTGGGTAAATTCAATAAAGACTGAAAGACTTATTGTGGTTACACGTGAAACCTGGAAGGCACCAGATTATCTGATTTGAAGAAGATTGAGTTCTCTCCTAAAACTTAGACCTGGTTGTCTTCTATAAGATTCAGATTTGTAATAATTTATGCCAAGGTTGTTATAGTCTCTAGTTGCATGGGTGGTGGTAGAGATATATCAATTATAACTAGATTTTTTTTTCTCAATACATGCCTCTCTAGGAACAAATGGATGAGTCATGGTGGATTATGGTCTTGACATTTCTCCTTAGTTCACACAGCCTTGTTAACTATTATAATCCCTGAACAAAATGATATGGAAAGTCCTTAGAAAAGCTTCCTAATTTTGTAATGTATACGAAGATGTGTGAACAGTGATATTTTTCCCTCTACAGTATACATATGTGCACTTACAGAATTCCTACCCATTTTTTAATGCATGACTTGAATACCAAGACTTCCCAAAAGCAATCCTTTATCCTGTCAGTCAGTAAAAACCTTCTAAACTTTAGATATAGCACTTTGTTTTCAGTTCCTTGGCACTCATTGCTGTGAATTGCAATTATGTGTGCAATATGCCCTTAATTAACTATACAATCCCCTCAGACAAGGATGTCTTATCTAAACTATCTGCAATAAATCTTACATGGTAATGGTAGTCTATAACCAATAGGGACAGATGATGGTTCTGTATCTTTATTAGGATACAGAACATCTGGATAAGGAAATTCTATTTCTAAAAACAGGTCACTATCTTCTATACAATCAGCAGTGTTTAGATATTGCCTAGAGTATTAGAAGACTAAGTGATTTGTTCTGGGTGACAGAACCAGTGTGATTTAGAGTGGCACTTGAACACAAGTCTTACCACTGTTGAAGCCAGCTCCTTATTTGTTTGTTGATCTAAATTGAGTTGAGTGCTGGAACTATTTCTCTTTGGCATCTAATATAACTTTTTGAAATTTTCTTTATAATCTAATACATCATTTCTAAATACTGAAAAACTTGCTTTAAAATCCTTTGGAAATTATATGCATATATATATATATTTAATTTTAAAGGTGTTTTTTAGGCCAAAATAAATTCAATAAAATATGACTTGCTGAAAAAGTGAAAAACATAAATTATATTAGAAATAACCTTTTTATTAAATATTTTTAGAATAAAACAACATAAACCATGAAAAAGAGGGGCTTGAGCAGAAAGAATCATAATAATAGTTTATTGTTCACATTACCCAGAAAATTTTTTTTTAAATTTTAAAAGTCTAATTCAAATAAACATTTTATTAAGCACCCAGTATGTGACAAGAGGAAGCAGCTAGATGACACAGTGAATCAAGCATGGCCTGGGGTCAGGAAAACCTAAGTTCAAATACAGCTTCAGATACTTACTAGTTGTGTGATCCTAGGCAAGTCACCCAACCCTGTTTGCCTCAGTTTCCTCATCTGTGAAATGAGCTAAACACACACACATATATAAATAAAACAAAACTTTGTGTATACATGAGTTCAGGGTTGCATCCCAAGAATACTGGAGTGCCACCTGAAATGATGAGGAATAGGTGTGCCGGTCCTATTGCCCTGAAAAAATCCACTCAATTTCCAAGTTAAAGAAAGACATTTATTGGGGTGATGAACCCAAATGGGCCTCCTCCCATGAGAGAGAGACAGAGCATAGGTGGCAGGCCCTACTCCCCTAAAAGAGCAGAGCAGCCCCTGCTTCCCATAGGAGGCAAAGGCAGTTAGCCAAGTTAAAGGTATAGCTTAAATACAATTTTATGGAATGGGATAAAGGAGACAAGTAAATGAGAGGATGAAGCAGGGCTCCAAAATGCCTGGAATACCAGATAGTCTGGAGGTGCCTTTATCCTACAGAAAAGCCAAGAGAACAGGAAAGGGGAGGAGAACTGTTCTGGAATTGAGGGTGCTTTGCAAAAGCACACAGGTAAGTCCATGGTAGGGGGAACTTGTTAGTCTTCTTTGATCACTTTTATGGCTAATAATTTCCTGCATCTTATCTCATATCTCACATCTTGCATCCTCCTTGTTCCATCTACCTTGAGCACTCTTTTCTATCTCATAATACACACACACTCATGATGCATAAGTACATCTACACTGACTACATAAGGTTAACGTAGAAATATGTGTTTATGTATTATGTATAGATGTGTATGCATGTATACACATATACATATATGTGTGCAGTACATGTGATTATACATATATAAATGTATACATACATGTGTGTGTGTGTGTATATACACACACACATACTTACAAATCCTATATAGCCAGTATAGACATACCCATACATATTACATTTATATATGTGTGTATGCATGTTTTTCTGTGTGTGCACATTACAAACCTTGTGCAATCAGTGTAGATGTATCCATAAATTGTGTGTGCATTGTGTGTATGCACCCACATACATATATACAAATACGTATATAGTCTATATACATATATGTATGTATACACGTACATTTGTGTGCATATACAACATGCAAACTTTATGTAGCTAGTATATATGTACACATGTATTGTAAATAATGTATGTGAATATTCAGAGGAATTTATATATAGAAAGAAATAGCTATCTCTATGTAGATAGATAGATAGATAGATAGATAGATGGATCTATCTTCTAGCCTTGGGATCACTATTGAACATTATAGTCTTAGCTGGCTGTACTACACAGTAAAAATCCATTCAACCACCCACCATTTTCACTATAAGTTTGAAATGCCTCTTACTAATTTTGAAGTTTTGCCTATTAGATCTACTTCTCATTTTTGATTGTAGATTTTATATTCCTAATATCATTAAATCAGGTTATATTGAAAAATACTGAAACACACAGAAGATGGTAAAGAGAAGAAGACACAGAGCTAGTAACATGAAACCATATTAAAATCATTTAGAATTCCTGAAGTTTTAAAATACTTATGCATTGTGATGTGATATTCCATTAATAGTATTATAACAAGCTTCTACACATCATTAACCTTGACTTATGTGTCTTTATATCAGCCTGGGGAGGTAGGAAGAAAATAAATGAATAGTATAATATGACATTCTACCCCTCCCCCTTAGGTTACAGAAATTCATAAAACATACTTATTTTTGTTGTTAAGCAAACTATTGACAAGATGATTTTTCATTACAAATTACAAGAGGAAAAATAATCATTTGGGCTGCTTTATTTCTTCATCTCTAAAATGTGTACTGTCAACCTCATTAAGATATTGGAAAATGCATACCTATAACATACTGTATATCTAAGAAAAGAGGTGGCATGAAAGGTATAAAATAATACAGTAATTTCATCGATTCATGATCTCATTGCCTTAAGTAACCTGTAAATAAGTGGAAATTATAAGACTTTTTCTGCATCCTCATTAGGTTATAATTTTGTTAAGACTATACCTTATGGAACATGTGTGGGAATAAGCCACTCATGGAGTGTACTATAAAATAATATTGGCAAACTCAAATAGAAAATGAATCCTGCAGGCTACATTTTGACTTAGAAATCCACAAATTAACATTATCAAGTTTGTGTTTTGGTTTTGTTTATTTATTTGTTTATTTAATTTATTACATTTTAAGCTGGTTAGAGCTACACACAGGAGTTTTGGCAGCTCTAGAGTTTGACCCTACTTTTGCAGAATAGCCTTAGGGCAGACCTGCCCAACTTTGCATTAGTTAGTAGACAAAATTAAAATAGGCTAAACTTCTTCAGGCCACAGACAGGTTTTTAGTGACTCACTTTCCAAGGAAAGGCATAATTACTGATTAAAATATTTTTCAAATAAACCATATTAAAAAGGGGAAAATTTAATTAATATCAATTAATTAATAATCATTACTGAAGATTTTTATCATAAAATCACATTAATTTTCAAAAATTATTTTGCTAAGTGGTGTAAGTTTTAACACATTTTTGAGGTTTTCTTTACTGTTTGCATTTAGTTAAAAGGATGTATTACACTACTTGTCAGCAATCTGTCATATTCTAGAATCATGTTTGAAATTTATTTCTTTAGAAATCTGAAAACTAACTTTAGTAGCCATCTCATTTTTGGAGTTTACTTTGTTGAAAAATCTTTGTTCTCCAGTGAGATTTTTCAACAGTTTGGATATGTGAATTTATTTTTCATTGCTATCCAATTTTCTTAAATCAGGATGTTTTGATTCAAAATGGTAACAAAGATTGTATTTCTTCAGAATGGCTGTTACTTCTCAGCAAACAAGGCATAGCATTTTGTCTGTCATGTAAGTAAAGAAGTACTTATTTGTCCACTTTTGATTGAACACTCTATGTTCTGATTTCATCTTCTGTTTCTTTTTATCACCCATTTTACAAAGTCACCGCAAAAAAAAAAAAAAATTAACGTTAGAACCAAGAAATGTCCACAGTTACTGCTTACATACAAAGAAATACAGAACTGAGTGTCTGACCTTAGAAAGAATGCCAGACACTCGTGTAACTTGGAGGGCAGCTGAGCAGCGAGGGAGGGGAAGAAGCCACTCATCACATTGCAGGCATCAGTTACATTGATGCACAACTGCACTCACTTTGTCCTTGTTCAACACCATTAATGAACAAAAACACAGTGAAAAGACACAACTCTCACTTCTGTCAGACTAGAGACAGACTGGTTGCTATAGGACATGTGACAAGGAAACAGGAAAGAGTGCACAGTGGCAACCCACCAGCCAAGTTACATGATGGTCACAACAATAACTAGTAAAAGGTGGATTAAGTGGGCCATAGACAAAGCACTAGTTACCTCTTTACTTTCTTCTACATCCTCTACATTTTTTGCCAACCTCCCAAAATCTTTTTTTAAATTTTATTAATTTATTTTATTTATCAATAATCACTTCCATATGCTTTTGAGTTTAAAAATTTTCTGCCCCTTCTTCCCCACCCTCCCAAGACGCACACATCTGATATAGGCTTACATTTACATTCCTATTAAACATATTTTCACATTAGTGAAGTTGTAAGTAAAAATTAAAACCAATAGGAGGAACCATCAGAAAGATGAAACAAAACTCAACAGAAGAGTAAAAATGATAGCATTCAACTTCCATAGTTCTTTCTTTGGATGTGGAGCATTTTCCATCCGAGGCCTCTGGAGATGTCTTAGATCCTTGTAATGCTGAGAAGGGTTCAGTTTATCAATATTAGTCATCACAACATGGCTGTTATTGTGTACAAAGTTCTTGGTTCTGCTCACTTCACTCAGCATCAGACCATAAAGTCTTTCCAGGTTTTTCTGAAGTCAGCCTGTTCATCATTTCTTATAGCACAATAGTATTCCATTACATTCATATACCACAACTTGCTCAGCCATTCCCCAATTGATGGGCATCCTCTCAATTTCCAATTCTTTGCCACCACAAAAAGAGCTGCTATGAATATTTTTGTACATGTGGGTCCTTTTCCCATTTGTTTGATCTCTTTGGGATATAGCCCTAGAAGTGCTATTACTGGATCAAAGGGTATGCACATTTTTTAGCCCAAATTGTTCTCCAAAATGGTTGGATCATTTCACAACTCCACCAACAATGTATTAGTGTTCCAATTTTCCCACATCTTCTCCAACATTTATCATTTTCCTGTTTTGTCATGTTGGCCAATCTGATAGGTGTGATGTGGTACCTCAGAGTTGTTTTGATTTGCATTTCTCTAATCAATAATGATTTAGAGCATTTTTTCATGTGGCTATAGATATCTTTAATTTCTTCATCTGAGAACTGCCTGTTCATATCCTTTGACCAATTATCAATTGGAGAATGGCTTGTATTCTTATAAATTTGTCTTAATTCTCTAAATATTTTAGAAGTGAGGCCTTTATCAGAGAGACTGGTTGTAAAAATTACTTCACAAATTTATAACTTCCTCCTAATCTTAGCTGCATTGGTTTTGTTTGTGCAAAAACTTTTCAATGTAATGTAATCAAAATTATCCATTTTGCTTTTCATAATGTTCTCTATCTCCTGTTTGGTCATGAATTCTTCTGTTCTCCATAGATCTGATAGGTAAACTATTCCTTGTTCTCCCAGTTTACTTATGGTATCAGCCTTTATATAAAAGTCATGAACCCATTTTGACATTATTTTGGTATGTGGTGTGAGGTTTCGGTCTATGCCTGGTTTCTGCCATACTCTTTTCCAGTTTTCCCAGCAGATCTGGGGTCTTTGGGTTCATCAGATAATAGACTACTACAGCCATTGATTACTTTGTCTTCCATATTAAACCTATTCCACTGATCCACCCCCCCCTATTTCTTAGCCAGTACCAAGCAGTTTTGATGATTGCTGCTTTATAATACAATTTAAGATCTGGAATTGCTAGGCCACCTTCCCCTGTATTTCTTTTCATTAGTTCCTTTGATATTCTGGACCTTTTGTTTTTCCAAATGAATCTTGTTATTATTTTTTTAACTCTATAAAATAATTTTTGGTAGTTTGATTGGTATGGCACTGAATAAGTAAATTAGGTTAGGTAGAATTGTCATTTTTATTATATTAGCTCAGCCTGCCCATGAGAAACTGATGTTTTTCCAGTTATTTAGATCTGATTTTATTTATGTGAAAAGTGTTTTATAATTGTGTTCATAGAGTTCCTGGGTTTGTTTGGAGGTAGACTCCTAAATATTTTATAATGCCTACAGTAAGTTTAAATGGGATTTCTCTTTCTATCTCTTGCTGTTGGGCTTTGTTGGTAATATATAGAAATGCTGATGATTTATGTGGGTTTATTTTATAGCCTGCAACTTTGCTAAAGTTGTTTATTATTTCAAGTAGTTTTTTACTTGATTCTCTAGGATTCTCTAAGTATATCATCATGTCATCTGCAAAGAGTGATAGCTTTGTTTTTCTTTGCCTATTCTAATGCCTTCAATTTCTTTTTCTTCTTATTGCTAAAGCTAAGTTTCCAGTACAATATTGAATAACAGTGGTGATAATGGAAATCCTTGTTTCACCCCTGATCTTGTTGGAAATGCTTCTAGCCTGTCCCATTACACATAATGCTTTCTGAAAGTTTTAGATACGTGCTATTACTTAATTTAAGGAATACTCCATTTATACCTATGCTTTCTAGTGTTTTTAATAGGAATGGGTGTTGTATTTTATCAAAAGCTTTTTCTGCATCTATTGAGATGATCATGTGGTTTCTGTTGGTTTTGTTTTGATATGCTCAATGATGCTGATAGTTTTCCTAATATTGAACCAACCCTGCATTCCTGCTATAAATCCTACCTGGTCATAGTGTATTATTCTCGTGATAAGTTGCTGCAATCTATTTGCTAGTATTTTGTTTAAAATTTTTGCATCTACATTCATGAAATAAATTGGTCTATAATTTTCTTTCTCTATTTTGACTCTTCCTGGTTTAGGTATCAACACATATTTGTATCATAAAAAATTTGGTAAGACTCCTTCTTCACCTATTTTCCCAAATAGTCTATATAGTATTGGAATTAATTGTTCTTTAAATGTTTGATTTGCATGTAAATCCATCTGGCCCTGGAGATTTTTTCCTAGGGAGTTCATCAATGGCTTGTTCAATTTCTTTTTCTAAGATGGGGTTATCTAAGTATTTTATTTCCTCTTCTATTAATCTGAGTAATTTATATCCTTGTAAATATGTATCTATTTCACTAAGATTGTCAAATTTGTTGGCATGTAGTTGGGCAAAATAATTCCTAATTATTGGTGGTAGCTTCACCCTTTTCATTCTTGATACTAGTAATTTGGTTTTCTTCTTTTTTTTTTAATTAAATTAACCCAAGGCTTTTTTATTTTATTGTTTTTTTTCATAAAACCAGCTCTTAGTTTTATTTATTAGTTCAATAGTTTTCTTAATTTCAATTTTATTAATTTTTTTTGGTTTTCAATATTTCTAATTTGGTGTTTAGTTGAGGATTTTTAATTTTTCTTTTTCTAGTTTATTTAGTTGTATACCCAATTCATTAATCTCCTCTTTTTCTGTTTTATTTATGTAAGCATTTAGAGATATAAAACTTCCCCTAAGAACTGCTTTCACTGCATCCCATAAGCTTTGGTATGTTGTCTCATTATTGTCATTCTCTTGAATGAAATTGTCAATTGTTCCTATGATTTGCTGTTTGACCCAATCATTTTTTAGGATTAGATTACTTAGTTTCCTATTATTTGTTAGTCAATCTTTCCATGGCCCTTTATTACATTTAATTTTTATTATGTCATGATCTGAAAAGGATGCATTTAATATTTCTGCCTTTCTGCATTGGATTTTGAGGTTTTTATGCCCTAGTATATGGTCAATTTTTGTGTATGTGCCATGTACTGCAGAAAAAAGTATATTCCTTTCTATCCCCATTCAGTTTTCTCCAGAGGTCTATCATACCTAACTTTTCTAATGTTCTATTCACCTCCTTAACTTCTTTCTTTTTATTTTTGGTTAGATTTATCTAGTGCAGAGAGGGAGGTTCAGGTCCCCCACTAGTATAGTTTTGCTGTCTATTTCTTCCTGTAACTCCCTGAACTTCTCCTCTAAGAATTTGGATGCTATACCATTTGGTGCATATATGTTTAGTAATGATATTACTTCATTGTCTATGTGCCTTTTAGCAGGATGTAGTTTTTCCTTATCTCTTTTGATTAGATCTATTTTTGATTTTGCTTTGTCTGAGATCAGGATTGTTACCCCTGTTTTTTTTTTTACACTTCAGCTGACACATAATACATTCTGCTCCAGCCTTTTACCTTTATCCTGTATGTGTCACTCTTTTTAAAATGTGCTTCCTGTAAACAACATATTGTAGGATTATGGTTTTTAATCCATTCTGCAATCCATTTCATTTTATGGAGAGTTCATCCCATTCACATTCACAGTTATGATTACTATCTGTGTCTTTTTCTCCATCCTTTCCCCCATTTATGCTTTTCTTTCTCCTTTCCCCTTTCCCTCCCTCACTATTGTTTTGCTTTTGACCACTGCCTCCTTCATTCCCTCCTCCCTTCTATTATCCTTTTCCCTTTCTTTGCCTTTATCTTTACTGCTTGTTCCATCCCTTCCATCCCCCCTTTTTTTCTTTCACCTTTTCCCTCCTACTGGCTATAGGGCAAGTTAGATTTCTATAGCTAACTGACTATGTTATTCCTTCCTTGAGCCAAATCTGATGAGAGTAAGGTTCAAACAATGCTCCCCCCTCTCTTCTTTCCCTCTACTGTAATAGGATTTTTTGTCTTTTGCTGTAATGTAATTTACCCTTGCTGTCTCTTCCTTTCTCAGTACATTTTCTAAGATCAGATTAATCCACTTATTTTGATCTGTTTAACCCATTTGATTTGATATTTTTCTTATCATTACATCAAAGTCAACTAATATCCACCCTCTTTATGTATACTCCTTTAACATGATGTAATAACAATACAGTTTCGAAGAGTTACAAGTGTCATATTCCCTTGTAGGGATGTAAACAGCCCACCCTTAGTAACAACATATTGTATCTTTCTGTCGCATTTACTTTTTTATGTCTTTCCTGAGTATTATATTTCCTTCTTCAGTTGGCCAAGTGTGTTTTTTTGGGAATTGTTTTCTTCAGTGTACATTTTTTCCAATTGGCCAATTGTATTTTTGAAAGATTCTTCTACCTCTCTCATTTGACTATTAAAATCCTCCTAGAGCTCTTCTAAGAAGGCTTTTTGGGCTCCAAAACAGTTCATATTCCCTTTTGATGCTGCAGATATGGTTTGTTGACAATGTTGTCCTCTTCAGAATTTGTGTCCTGATCTTCACTCTTCACATAATATGAATCTATAGTACGTTTCTTTTTACTCATGATGTTTCTTTATTCCCTGGCCTTTAAAAAGTTTGAGTTCTCCTGCTGTGGAACCATGGGCACTGACCCAAGCTTTTTGTGTTGGGAGGCTATGTCTTGGTCACTGGCTTTGTGTGCTGGGGCTTCTTATGTTGGCAATTGGAGGCTGTAGGTTTCTGGCAGCTTACCTTGTGTTGGGCTGGAATCAGCAATGCTGGAACTTTCAGGCAATTCTAGGTTGCCTACTTTTCCTTTCCTTTAGCTTTCTTCAGCTCCTTTTAGATGGGTGCTGCAGGGTGTTTATCTGTCTGGGGCCCCTTGCAATGCTGCCTCCCTCATTTCTGCTAATGCACCGGGACATTCCTTTGAGGTAGAGTGCCTAGGCGCTTGGTGGTTTTCCAAGCTGGCCTCCACAGGTTCCCTGCCCTTATGGAGGCACTTGGAGGTCCAGGTGTTGATTTTTGCCTCCTCTACCACCTGGACTTCAGGATTTCTTCCTGCTTAACAATTGGAGCCTGCAGGGCTCAAGCACCTCATCTGGTGTTGGGCTGGAACCAGAAAGACCCAGGCTTTAAGAAGCCTTTAGGTTGCTTTCTTCACCTCCTATCGGATGAATTCCGCAGGGTACTTATCTGCCTGGGGCCCCTTGTAGTTCTGCCTCCCTTATTTTTGCTGAGGCACTGGGAGACTCTTTTGCTGTGCTGCCACACTGCTGCTCCCTGTCTTTCTTCTAGTTCAGCTGTTCCAGTGTTTTTTCCCTGGGGTGATAATTTCTGGGTTTTCGGAGGTTGATAGGGGTAGTGAGAGTGACTGCCTTTTTACTCTGCTATCTTGGCTCCTAGAGGAGGAAATCTGCCCAACATCTTTTGACAGGCTGCAAGCGGCCTACAGGCTGCATGCTGTACATGTCTGTCTTAGACAATTCTATTTTTCTCCATTCAAGTGAAAGCATGTGTGTCAAGTGATTTTCTAGGGGCAAAGAATTAGAAATTGAAGCAATGTATATCAATTGAGGAATGATTGAACAAGTTCTGATATATGATTGTGATAGCATACTATTGTGCTTGTATTGTAGAAATGATGAGCAGGATGCTTTCAGAAAAAAAACCCGGAAAGACTTGCATGGGCTGATGCAAAGTGAAACATACTGTGTATAAAGGAAAAGCAATGTTATAAGATGATCAGCTAGGAATGACTTAGCTATTCTCAGCAATACAGAGATCCACAACAAGTATGAAGAACATATGATAAAAAATGCTATCCATCCCTTGAGAAAGAACTGATAGTATCTGAACACAGATTGAAGCATACTTTTTTTTTACTTTATTTTTGTTGAGTTTTTTTAATCTATGTTTTCTTTCACAACATGACTATTAAGGATATGTTTTGCATAACTATACATGTATAACCTATATTGAATTGCTTGTCTTCTCAATAAGGCTGGTGAGGAGGGAGTATGTGAGAGAATTTTGAACCCAAAGTTTGAAAAACAAATGTTAAAAATTGTTTTTCATGTACCTGGGGAAAAATAAATTACTAAATTAAAAAAAAGTGTGGCTCATCTTTTAAAGATACTGAAGCTGTGTTGATGAAGAGACTCCCTCATTGAGCACTGAGTAGAAAGAGTCATTGACTCAGTGTAGTTTTTAAAATCTATGCCTACTTCCTGCAACCATCCAGGTGATATCATACAACTCTAAAACTTTCGTTGGAGGTGGGAATTGAAAGATCAGCTGTTTTCTTCATTTCAACAATAGAGTGCTGCCATCTGATAGTATGAATATAGACTCAACTAGATGTTGAGTGTAAGCCTAGGCTTCCAGATGCTTCTTTGGTCTTGTGCTCTATGCTGAGCATAGCCAACTTAATGGTGATCCTGAGATAGAAATATCAAAATCTATGATTTAAGAATTTAAACTGTCCCTGACAGAATGGACAGATGAGAACAATTTATTTTAATGTCCATGAAGGTGCCTGAAGCAGGTACTGTGGAGTACTCAGAGTTTGGTCAGACAATGAAGATGTCATGGTAATCCATTGCAACCCCAGCCATTGCTTGCTGTCTTGATTTTTGTCCTGCTCCTCGAGCTTAATGACTCTGGGAGAGAGTGAGGCTGATGACTTCACACAACTCTGCCGCACTTAAATCCAATTCATGAATAAGTCAAGACATTGCCCATCATTTACCATTTTACCCTGGTATTTTAATGTCATTGCTTTTCTTCAAAAATGAAGAATGGGGGCAGCTAAGTGGCACAGTGGATAGAGCACTAGCCCTGGATTCAGGAGGACTGGAGTTCAAATCTGGACTCAGACACATAACACTTACTAGCTGTGTGACACTGGGTAAGTCTCTTAACCCTGTTGCCTAGCCAAAAAAAAAAAAAGAAGAGGAAGAAGAAAAAGGATGAACAATAGCAACTATGGGAGATGCCCTCCCATCAAATACACCACTTCTTAGAGTAGAAGATTACCATCCACAAGACAAAAAGCACAAGAAATAAACAAACCTCTGAAGGTGGAAAATGCAGAACAGAGATGAACTATAATATTGACATCTCAAAGTCAGCAGTCTCAATTTGCTTCATGTTGTGATATTGGCCAAGTCCAATGGCCTTTTCATAATCCTAATTTTCCTTGATCTCTCTGCAGCCTGTGACAATGTTGATTACTTTCTCCTCCTTGATACTCTCTTGTCTCTATGTTGCCAGAACACCACTCTCTTATAGTTTTCCTCTTTTGCATCTGATTACACCTTCTCCAACTCTTTTGTTGGGTGGTCTTCCAGATCCTACCCTCCAACAGTAGGTAGCCCTCACAGTTCTATCCTGGGCCATCTTTTCTACTTCCTTACACTACTTCACTTGATGATTTTATCAGCTCCCATGGACTTAATTACCATATTTATGCTGATGATGCTGAAATCCACTTTCCCTCCCCCAATCTTTCTTCTGACCTCCAATGTCGCATCTCCAACTGCCTTTCAGACATTTTGAACTGGATGTCCAGTAGGCAAATTCAATGTGTCCAAAATGGAACCTCAGAAAACTCTTGAATGTTAAAAATTTTAAAAGACTTACTGATCTGCACTGGTAGAAGATGCTTCCTTACTGAGTTTCCCCAATAAAATCACAGGTTTGTACAATATGCAGACACGTGTGTATATATGCATGAAGGTGTAAATGCATACATTTATATATTCCTCATTATTTAACACTGTAACCTTGAATATAGGTGTCAATCTCTCTTCAAAACATGTAGAAACAATTACACAGAACTTGTTTTAGTGCTTCACATATTTGAATATCTTGTGTCTATTATATGGATCTGTAGGCAAATACAGCCTACAGTTAAAGTAGGCTACCAGGATTTCTACTATTTGATGATATTGTGTTAGGTCCTGAGGTTACATATACAAAAATAAAAAGGAGTTTATATCTGCACATGAATAAATAAATACAAACATATACAGGATAAATACAAAGAAATGTAAAATGGTCTATGAAAAACTGAGAAAATTAACATATGCCTTCCGTAAGAGGCAGGAAGTGAGGTGAACATTGATGAAATCTGGGAATCCCCAAAAACACAGGTGTAGAAGGAAAATATTGCAGTTGTGAGTCCTGAACAACTCAATAGAGACTGGCAATATAGTGTGATTTGTTACAAAGCTCAAGTAAGTAACCTAGTTTGGGAGGAGAGTATGTGATTGGCATAAGACAAAATGTGTCTAAAAAGTTTGAGTGGAACTAGATTGTGACAATTCATTCCTAGAGCAATAGAGAGTCACTGAAGTCATTTGAAACTGCTCCATTTAATGAATTTTGGATGATGATGTTGAGAGAAGCTTTGAAAAACAACAGCAACAACATTATTTCCATGATCAAATCTGCAATGTGTTCTTAGGAAAACTTTTTTAAAAGAATCTATGATGCTTATTTTTGTTCTTTCAAGTTATTTATTGAAATAAATATCATAACAAGCTATATTTAATATATTATTTTAATGTGTATTAGAGGGACAATGCCATTGAAGGTCAACATCAGATAAAACAAAACAAAACAACAACAATCACAACAACAAATCTTATTGACCTAAGTCTGATTTAGTCTGTTTCACCAGATTCAAATTAACTACCTCTCATTGTCCCAACAAATGCTCTATGACTACAAATCACAGATGAGTTACTGATCTACATCAAATAGAAATGTCTTCTCAACAAAATTTCTCAGTATAGATGATATTGTAGGTGAAGACAACAGAGCAGCGACAGCTATGATGCTCTATTATTTCCTGGTGTTTATTATTATTACCATTATTTTTCCTAAACATGTTTAATACTTATTATAAGGAATTTTGTTGCAAATTAGCACCTTCTTCAAAATTTACAGTCTTAGACATCTCCCTGGGGAATGGAGAGGTTAAGTGATTTGCCAGTATGTTTTTGAGGCAAGACTTGTATCCAGGCTCTCTTGATTCTAATATCAGCTCTCTACACTCTCAACCTAGTAAAATATTTTAATATAAAACATTACAGTACACCTAGAAATTATATTCAACATAATGAAATGAAAACACATTTCCCTAAGTTATTCATATCTAATTACTGTTGAAAAAAGTATTCACAACCCCCTACGAAACAAATTTAGTTCCAGGTAACAGCTTCCATAACACAAGAGTTTTACCTGTAGCTCAGGTGAGGTTATGTTGCAAGTAGGCACTAGAGAGCAGACAAGGGATAGGTATGGTCATTTAAATGAAAGGGTGAGAGATAGAGAGAATCTAGAGGGTTAAAAATAAGTTATCAGGTTGAGATAGATTCTGAAGAGTATTTCAGAAAGGAGTTAGGTCAGTAAAGAGAGAAATAGGTCAAGTTAGTCAGTGACAATTATAAGTACCAGCGAGGAAATCGGAGGCTAAAACCAGTAAGAGACACATTACCAGGGCAGAGGAAACACCAGAGCCAAGAAGACTTGATACTGTTAAGAAACTTGAGAACAGGGAAACATCTAGCCTATAGGTAAATCAGGGAATACAGACAGGAGAGTTGGGACAAATTCCTTTGAGAAGAACCAGCACTGGTTTTTGTTGTTTTCATATGTTTGTTTTTGTTTTCTTGTTATTGCATGAACTTTCTGGTCATGTAAATAGAGGAGTTACACAGAAATGACCGATATATGAAAAAAAAAAAGTCATTCATTTAGCTTATACTAATAGTGTTTCTACTTAGGTAGTGTTTTGTATGGAGTTGTAGATTTGAAGTCTAGAAGGCAGAAGACCTAAATTCAAAACCTATCTCAGATTTTCACTAACTATGAGGCATTGGGAAAGTCACTCTGTTACTCTGTTTCCTCAACTAGCAGATAGAAATAACAATAGTATTTACCATATAAGGTTGTTGTGAGGATAAAAAAAGCAATATGAATACAATTTTATAAAATGTAAAATGCTATGTATTATCTGTAAGTCACTGTAATTAATGAATAAACATCTATTAAGGTCCTGCTATGTGTCAGACTCAATACTAAGTGTTGCAGTTACAAAAAGAGGCAAAAGACAGTCTCTGACCTGAAGGATCTTACAATCTAATGGAGGAAACAACTTGCAAACAAATACATACAAAGCAAGTTATATTATCTAGGGAATATGATTGTACCAGTGAATTTGTCTTCTTCCTGTGCTCTCCTATCACATATAATATAGTATGTGTCAATGATTATAAATACTGGTGAGTTCTTGGTTTCTCAGCCCATCCTCCTTACTTAATTAGGGGCTGTAAATAGCCTGACTCTTTACAAAGACTCAAGCTCACAAGGAAAGGGGTAGGGTAGGATGAGGGCTCAAAAGATACCTATGAGAAAATTAGGGTTGTTATCATGCTCCTGAACTGTGAGAAGTGTTGATTCTGTCCAGAAACACATTACCTGGATTCATGGAAGGAAAAAGAACATCAGACTATGTAATCAGTGATCAATAGAGTTCAGTTCTGAGATAAGAGGAATGGGGTCTATTTGACCCAGGGAGGAAATATTTTTGTGTCATGCCATGAATAAATGAGAAGTGTAGCAAGAAGGAGAGCTTTCAGAGTAGAGACATTGTAGTCTAACATTTCCTTAGAGTTTTAGCAGATGAAAAAAAAAAACCTGTTTTTCTTGCAAAAGCAGGGAAATTACAAGGCACTATCCTTTGCCACACTGAGATATCTATGGGAAAGAGGTTAGTTCCATCATCTGCTGAGGGCTCTAGAGCACTTCAAAAATAGCAATGTAAGGTATCAGTGACTTCAATCAGCAGAGAAACACCATTCTCACAGTTCCTCAGGCTCACAGCTGTGAACCCTGAACCCCATGAACTCCACAAACCTCAATATGAACAGAGTCTTCTCTATGTGTGATTATCAGATCAATAAGTGAATTAGTATAGAGGGAAAAGAGAAGAATATCCTGTATCTTTGATATAGAGATGGAAAAAGGAAAAGTTAGACAAAATCAAGAGCACTCATTAATTCCAGTGCCATCCTTTTATTAATCATTCCTTGTTTATCCTGCACGTAGATGGTTTTGTATATATTTGTTTGCAAGTTGTCTCTCCCATTAGATTGTAAGTCTCTTCAGGGCTGGGACTGTCTTTTACCTCTTTTTTTTTTAATCCCCAGCACTTAGAACACTGCCTGTCACATAATAGGCATTTAATAAATATTTATCAATTGACTGATTAATAGGCCTCAAGTTTTTTGATTATTCAGAGGGCTCTGCATACTATGTGAAAATACCTCAGGAATCTTTTGGTTGGCTGGTCTCCTTTCAGAGTACTCTTTTCTTAAAGGGCTTTGGTGACCAAATGGTGATTTTGTTGACAGTTTCCTTGTTTACTAATTTTATATTGCTAGTTAAACTATTTTTGTTTAACTATAGTGCAAGCATATTTACCTGTGGGGAAAAAAAGGGACTCCCTAGTTGGCTGTATGGCAATCCTAAATCCCTGGGTATGGTAGAATCTTTATCAAATCTGATTATAAAAAAGCAAAACTATGATGTCACCCTATTTGTTGACACCTTAGTTGTCCCCTCAGTAGGTCCTAAAGCAGAGGGAGGGCCTAACTGGTGGGGTAGGGAACACTAAAGCAGTGCTGGTTCAGAGAAAATATCTATCAACTTTGTCACTGGAAAAACTATGTATAAGAAGATGTTTATGATGTAGTTTGGGTTTCTGGGAACTCCAAAATATCAGGGTATATGGTAGCAAGTGCCTGGAATGAATTCACACACTCAAACCTTCTTCAAGGCAAATGACAAGGTTTATTGTAATTGTAATGTAAACTTAATGGCGGTGAGATTAATTTGTATATACAAAATGGACAGTGAAAGGATTTGGACGGGATTGAGGAGTGAGATTAAGTAATCTGGAGTAGACCAGGTGCAACAGTGAAAGAAATAACAAATAGGCTAATTAGGTGATCTAGATGTGCTGGAGTGGGCCTGTTGCCTTGGGCAGAGGTGCCAGTGATCTGGGCTGCTGAAATGTATGAGGAAATTCACGGACTGGGTTGCTTTCAAAGACATGGTCTTTTCCTTTTAGGGGTCTAGGCCCTATCACTCCATCACTTATATCTTAGCTACCTTAGCATTTACTTTATGTGGTTGTTGTGAAGATCAAGAGAAATATGTAAAACACTTAGCAAAGCTTAAAATGCTATACAAACCAGGCTATCGTTGTTGTTCCTACAACTACTATACTTAATGCCTAATGTGATGATAATAAGTGACTTGTATTACAAGTGTCACTATATGTGGCTTTGATGTTTCTGGTGCTGATCCTGTTCATCACAATTTCATATCTTGATATCCTCTTTAAAGTACCCTCAATATCCACTGTATGACAGAACTAAGGATAAATAATTTTGAATAGCCAAAACTAGGACATGGTTTCTTCCTCATGTTATATCCTTTAAGGTCTATCTCTAGTGCTTTTTCTACCAGGATTCTCATTTTGCCAAGGTTATTGTCATATATTTAACAGGCCTAAATCTATTGGAATAGCAGAAAGTCACCCAGAAGCCTTTTTTAGGGCCTTGTCAGCAAGGGGAGGCATATGGTCAAAACAATATTTTCTAAGTTCATTCCACAAATACAGAAGTAATTTTTTTTTGTTTTGGTTTTTGGTTTGTTTTCTTTTGTTTTTTGTTGTTATGTTTTTCCTTTCTCTGAAAGGTAGACAATTTATACCTGGGATTTGATTGTTGCAGGAGCTGAAGGCTTGAGTTCTTGACGTGCTTTCTACTGCCATGTGAGTCATCACAGTCATCTGACCACATGAATTTCAACTTTAGCTATTATCCTATCTCTTCTCATTTTTTTCAATCAAATTCCTTGAAAGAGATATCTGCATTTAATGCTTCCATTTTCACCACAACCTTCATTCTTTTTAATCTTCTGCAATTTAATTTCTGAGTTTACCATTTAACTGAGCTTAGAATCAATACTTAACTTAGTTGTCAAATAGAGATATGTGACTATTAAGACAAACACCATGTAGAAAATTAATCCACTTAAAAAATCTTATGGGTGAGTATCAGGTTGTTGAACCATTCAGTCATGTGGGACACTCTCTCTCTCTCTCTTTTGCCCCTGTGCATTATAGTCTCCATGGCATTTTCTTGGCAAAGATAAATAAACAAACAGTTCAACAATTAAATCAATCAATCAATAAACATGTAAATGAATAAATGAATGAATGAACAAACAAGCAAACACATAAATAAATGAATGAATGAATGAATAAATAAATAGAAAAATGAATGAATGAATGAATGAAAGAATGAATAAAAAAGTAAATTTGAGCTCAATCTCCCACAGATGTACATATTTTTCATGGGGAGGCTGGATAAGTATACCCCCAAGGATGCTGAATAATCCCCATTTTCTGTAACCTGCCAGCCGTATTGCCCCTGTGATTGAATCACCCCATTGGATTGATCCTACCTTCACTTAACTTTCCACAAGATGTCTTGGCCTGAATTATTATTATACTGGGGCTGCTTCCTGTAATAACTAGAAAAGGAAAGTAATGGTTCAGTTTTCTCTTAAAGTGAGTAACCTAAATTTGGATAGAAAGAGGCATTTGTCACCTTTGTTGTGTGTATAGCAACAAACTTAGATTTTTGATGCACTGATTTTATCTAATTAAATTTATTGAATATCCAAAAATAATTAGCAATGAAAATAAAGGATAAAGACATATGTTTAGCTAGTATATCTTTCTAATAAAGTCATGCAAGTTTATTTCACTGAGAAATTGTTCCCTAGATGAATTTGAGCCAGATATTGCCCTGTTTACTATGAGTGTTTTCTGTGAAATGCTTTAAGGTCATTGGTACCACAGTGCTGGAAAAAACTCTTGTATTTGTTTTCTATACCTCCATTTATCTAAATTCTTATCTCTTTTCTATTCAACCTGAATGTTTGTTATAAGGCTGTTCTAGATCACAATAATTTATGGAGAATTGAAAAAGCAATTTTCTTGGGATAGCTAGCTATTGTCCCTAATTTTCACCTGCCAAACAGTATGCTATGAATGTTGACTCAATCAGATAAAATGCAGGCTTTAAAGATGTTTGATTAGCTGCCTGACTTACATTTAGTGACCTACTTTGCATGTAAACAGCCTCTATTTTCAGTATTCTTGCCATCTCCTTGACAAAATGCAGAAGATTGTAATTTCAACTCTATCTTAAGCTACAGTAGTCCACCAAGTCCTTCTAAAACACATGATCACATTCCAGCAAAATAAACATGTTTCATTTATGAACTTTTTATATATTAATCCAATTTTATTACCTGAAATAAAAGGCTGCCAAGAGACTATGGCTGCGTAGAGAAAAGGTAGAGCCTTTAAAAGTGGAATGGATGTTAAGAGGAAAGAGAAAAAAACATTAAAGATATTATTTATCCTGAACTATTTTCATTTGAATGTTGGTTTAAGCCTTTTGAGCTCTTTTTCTATCCAAGAGCACAGTATGGATATTTGGGGAAGGGTGAACACTCTAGTAGTGATATACCATCAACTAATAGTGGCCTTTGAAGTTTTTTTTTTTTTGAAGGCAGAAGGGGAAAATAGAGTATATACTGGATTTCTGGTGTCAAAGATAGAAGGAAAGAAGCTTATTAAGGACCTATTATCTACCAGGCATTGTCTTAAGTTATAGATATAGATACAGACACACATATATATACACATATGTGCACGTATGTATATGTGTATATATGTGCTTGTATGTATGCATATGCATATATGTGCGTGTGAAAATGCATTTATACAGTACACACATATATGTATAAATATATTTATATACATATATGCATGCATGTATGTATATGCATATGTGTGTTTGTGTGTATAAAATTTGATCCTCACAACAACTGTGGGAGGTAGGTGTTTTTATTGTCTCTATTTTACCAATAGGAAACTGAGACTGACAGAGGTTAAATGTCTTGTCCAGGGTCATATTGCTAGTAAGAATCTAAGGTCAGATTTGAATTCAGTTCTTCCTGATTCTGGTTCCAGTATTGTATTCACTGTGCTCTCTACCTGCCTAGGAACTGAGTTTGTATCTTGCATCATTTTCTATATGATCTAGTGTACAGGGAAGCTACTGCTTCCTGCTATACACTCAAGGCCAGCCTCATGAAGTAAGATCTCATACCACATGCTAGCACCTTGTGCCTTTCCTCTCCTACTTGGTGCAGCATGGATCCTTAGCAAAAGCTGCCAGGGGCAGAGCCAGGTATCTTCCATATGAACCAAAGCAACTACTTCAACCTGTTCATGCACAAGACAAGTTCTACCTCCTTCTGCCAACCGAATTTCCCAAATAGAATGTGGGGAACCTCCAGTGCAAAGAAGAGCAAATTTCCCTTTAATTTCAGGCCCATGATCTCCTGCTGTCTGTCCTTTGAGTGTAGAGCAGTGGTGACCTCCATTCACTAATGAACATTCTCATAGCTGGTCATACCCTTCACATTCTAGTGATTCTGAATTCCTGTAGATCATTATCCAAACCCCATTCCACATCCCTAGCACTTGATTTTTCATTTCTATTCCCCCTCAACTCCAAAACCACAAATCTTCAAAATAACTTTATAGCCCTTTTGATGTGTACTTTTGAATGTCTGTTCCACAGGCAACAAATTTCCCTTCATATTTTTTTCCTCTTCCACTCCTTCCATGTAGTAGCTCTTACTGAAATCTGGCTTTCTCTTGAAAACACAGTTTCCCTGACCACCTTATTAAATCCTGGCTTCACCTTCACTCTTCTTGGCTCATTGGTTGTGGCAGAGGGGTTGGGATATATTTTGTTCTCCACTTTCCTTTCCAGGTGCTCTCCCTCCCTCCATCACTCAGTAACATCTCTTTGGTTGAACTTCATGCTCATTTTATGTACTACCCAATCAAACTCCCTCATTTCCCTTCTTCCATATCTCCTTCTACCATTTTCTCCTCCTTTCCTATGATCACATGTGATGCCATGGCCATATTCTTTACAAAAGCCAACCCCTCTACTTGTTCAAGTGTTCTCATTCAATCCCATCTCTTCCAACAGATTTTCCCTTTGTTATCCTCTTTCATTATATTTTTATCTGTCCCCTGTCTACTGTCTCATTTCTTACTGCCTAGAAACATGGCCATGTCTCCCCTTTCCTTAAAACAAAATAAAACAAAACAAAAGACAAACAACAAAAAATCTCACTTGACCTTTCTGTCTCCACAACTTATTGTCCTGTATCTCTGCTGCTCTTTGTAAAGAAAAGACAGAAGAACTAAACAAAAAGCCATCTATAATTTTTCTTCTCTCTCTTCTTCCATTGAAATTGCCCTTTTCAAAATTACTAATTATCTCTTAGTTGACAAATCTAACAATGTTTTCTCAGTCCTTATACTCTTTGATCTTTCTTCAGCCTTTGATACTTTTTATTACTCTCTCTCCCTTGAAACATTTTTCCTCCAAATTTTCAGGAAAGCACTTTCCAAGATTCTCCCCTACCTACATGATTGTTCCTTTTTTATCTCCTTTGCAGGATCCTCTTTCAGGTCATGAACTGTAATCATAGATTTATTTGAAATTCAGTCTTGGGTCTCTTGTTTTCTCTCTCTACAATATTTTGGTGATCTCATCAGGTCCAATGGATTTAATTATTCAACTATGTTGATGATTCTCAAATCAGCCAATTATGCCCCCAAATCTCATATCTCCAATTCTCATTAGATGTTTCAAACTGCACGTCTAATAGATACCTTAAATTCAATATGTGCAAAATGAAATATCAATACCATCAATACCATCCCTATCATTGTAGAGAGCAACACCATCCTCCTAGTCCCTCAGGCTAACAACCTAGGAGTCATCTTGGATTTCTCACTGTTTCTCACTCTTCATATCAAACCTGTTGCCAAAGCCTATTGATTTCACCTTTGCAACGTCTCTCAAGTGTGCCCCCTTCTCTCATTTGACACTGCCACCACTCTATTTCTGGCTCTAATTACCCCAGACCTGAACTATTGCTGTCTTCCTGCCTCAAGTCTCTCCTCACTCCAATTCATTTTCCATTCAGTCACTGAAGCAATTTTCCTAAAGCATAGGTCTGATCACATCACACACACACACACACACACACACACACACACACACACACACACGCACCCTACTCAATAAACTCCAAAAGTTTCCTATTGCCTCCAGAAACAAAACCATAATGCCGTGTTTGACATCCGAAGCCCTTCATAACTTAGTGCCTCTACACTTTCTAAAATTCTTACATCTTACTCTTTGACACATACTCTTCAATCTACTTACACTAGCTTATTGGCTATTCCACAAACAAGACACTTCATTTCTCAACTATTTATTTCTTGACATATATTTCTATGAATATGTCCCATGCCTGAAAGACTTTCCTGCCTCAATTATGAGTACATACCTCCCTGCTTTCCTGTAAGTCCTAAGTAAAGTATAATCTTTTCCCAGAAGCTTCCCTTTACCCCTCTTAATTCTACTGCCTTCCCTCTGCTAATTATTTCCAAATCACACACACACACACACACACACACACACACACACACACACACACGATTGCACTAGTACTTTGCACAGTATGTGATACATAATAAGCATTACATATATGTATGTGTATGCATATATGTATATATACACATACACATAGACCACATATATACATTTAAATATCTATCTATCTATACATACACATATACACTTAAACTACTTCATCACCTGTCATCTTCCTATTTTTCCAGTCCTTCATTATTTTCCTTGACCTCCACAATCCAGCTGCAGTTTTATATTGGATTTTCCTCATACACATCTTGACTCTATTTTCCATTTTTAAATATGTTTCCTGGACTGACTGCATGCCTGCATTGCTTTCCTACCTCAATCCTTCCTCCTGTTTCCTTAATTTCTTTTACAATTTAGCTCTAGTCACAACTTCTGTAGGAGGTATTTCCCAGCATACATCCTCCCAATTCCATGTTGGAATTTTTCTTTCATATTACCCTCCATTTGCACTGTCTACATCTTGTGTGCAAATATATACTTATTTATATGTCATCATACTCATTAGAATGATTCCTTGCTGGCAGGAATCATATTTTTGCCTTTCTTTATATTTTCAGTGCATATCACAATGTTCAGAACATAGCAAGTGCTCTAAAATGATGCTTATTTATTGATTGATGAATTTACAAAACAGCACTCCAATTAACCAAAGAAACACATGTAATGTTTAGTTCATTTCTGAGAGAGTATAAAATGAATTGGAAAGGCCAATATTTTCTCAGTAAATGAAGTAATGTGTTCTCTGTTGAGAGGGAGGGGAAGAATGTCAATTTGACTCAGAAGTGGAAGACTTGTTACTTACATTGTGGAGAGTGATTGTAAGTGAGTAAAAAAGGAAAGAAAAACATATAGTGATGCAGTAATATAGACCAAGTTAATCTGAATAACAAATATGTGGTATACTTAACCATACTCGTGAGACTTCCTCCATTGTCACTCATAATGCAAAAGGCAAATGGTGTAGCTAAACCAGCATTAGAATTTTACTAGGTTGAAAGAACATAAAATAATGATGGAAGAATTTTAGTGCAGAAGATAGTGTACTTTGCAACTGTTTATTTTTCATATCAAATTTCTTTATATCAAATTTATTTTATAGTTAGCATTAAACAAATAATTTTGATTTTCAAATTATCTTCCTCCTATCAGTTCTTCCCCCACCCATTAAGAAGGAAAGGAATATGACATCAAATATGCATTTAAATTATGCAAAAATATTTCCTTGTTAGGTACATTGCAAAAAAATAAAATGATAAATTATATTTCAATTTGCACTTAAAGTTCAACAGTTATGTCCCTTGGATCATTGTATTGATCCGAGTAGCTAAGTTTTTCATAGTAAATGACTGTTAAAATATTGCAGTTGCTGTGTATGGTGTTCTCCCAATTCTGCTCACTTAATTTTGTATAAATTTTGCCAGGTTTTTCTGAAAACAATTCTGTTAATTTTTTAAAAAATTGAACAATGGTATTCCAGTCAATCATATATCGAAACTTGTTCGCCCATTCCCCAATTGATGGGCATGCATTCAACTTCCAATTCTTTAACATCCCCCAAAAATTAATCATCTTTTTATTCATATAGGTCTCTTTCATTTTTCTTTGTTCTCTTCAGGATGTAGACTCAGAAGATATATTACTGGTTCAAATGATACACATAGTTAAAAATTGTTTTCCAGAATGAATGAAGAAATTTATAACTCCACCAACAGTGCATTACTGTCTTTATTTTTCACTATCATTTCAGTATTTGTCATTTTCTTTATCTGTCATATTAGCCAATTTGAGAGATGTGAGGTGGTACCTCAGAGTTATTTTATTTTTCAAATGAATGGTGATTCAGAGAATTTTTCTTTTTTATTTTGGAGAAAAAGCATTTATGCAAGTCTTATTCTTGCTAAGTTCCATGTTCAGCATACAGGATAACAACTAACTAACAACAGCCCATGGCCAAGTTTACATTTTGGGGAAGACAACATATTACAGAGTTCAGGTAAAAGGCAAAGAAAAAAGTTTAAAGTATTAAGTCATAAAAGTAAAAATAATACACCAGAGGGGCAGCTTCCATTATCCATACAGGCATCTTTAGTTTATCATAGGTCAGATGACAGTGTTGGGAAACTAAATAGCATATAAACAGGGTAGATGGTAAAGTCAGGAAGTAAGCATCAGGTGAGATGGTGAAGTCAATTGTACCTGAGGTAAAAGTTGATGACTCCCATTTGCCCAACATATTTGAGCAAACAGGAAGTCTGAGTTAGTTCTAGGTTGTGTGGGACAAGAAATGAACAAATCAGAGTTCAGTTTGACCTGATAGATGTCAGTATTATTAACATATGTGAACAATTTCTGGTTGTTGATAGGATGCATTGCTTTGTTTTTGTTATTATAATTATTTTAGCAAGTCTTTGTTTTTATTGGTATTATTATTTTTACTAATTTGCTTATTTTTAGTTTTTAACATTCACTTCCTCAATAATTTGAGTCCAAACATTCTTCCCCTGCTCTGTCCTTCCTTCTATAATCACTCCCTTCTCTTACCCCCTTCCCCTTCTATCTTCCTGAAGGGCAGCACAGATTTCTATACCTCATTACCTGTATATCTTAGCACATAGCACTTAAGGACAATTTTAACATTTGTTTTTCAAATTCTGTGTTCCAAATTCTCTCCCTTCCTCCCTGCCCACCCATGTTCATTGAGAAGGAAAACAATTCGATAAAGGTTATACATGTGTAGTCATGCAAAACACTTCCATATTATTCATGTTGTACAAAACTAACTATATTTCCCTTCATCCTATCCTACTGCTTATTTTTCTATTCTCTCCTTTGACCTTTTCTCTTCTCAAAAGTGTTTGTTTCTGATTACCCCCTCACCCAAACTTCCCCCCTTCTATTATACTTCCCTTTCTATCCTCTTCCCCCCATTTTCCTATAGGCTAAGAAAGATTTCCATATCCAATTGAATGTGTATGTTATTCTCTCTGTAAGCCAAATCTAATGAAAGTAAGATTCATTCATGCCCTCTCATCTCCCCTGCTTCCCCTCCACTGTCAAATCCTTTTCTTGTCTGTTTTATGTGAGATAATTTACCCTGTTCTACCTGTCCCTTTCTCCTTCTCCCATTACAAACTTCTCACCCCTTAACTTCATTTTTTAGATATTATCTCTTCATATCAGACTCACTCTATGTCCTCTCTCTCTCTCCCTCTCTCTCTCTTATAGATATATAGATATATATAGATCTAGATATAGATCTATCTATCTATATACATATCTATAGACATCTATAGATATATCTATATGTCTATATAGATATATCTATAGATCTATAGATCTATATCTAGATCTATATATACATATATAGATCTAGATCTATCTATCTATCTATCTATCTATCTATCTATAGGTAGATAGATAGATAGATATATTACCTCCAACTACCCAAATACTGAGAAAGGTCTCATGAGTTATAAATATCATCTTTCTATGTAGGAATGTAAACAGTTCAACTTTAATAAACCCCTTATAATTTCTCTTTCCTGTTTACCTTTTCATGCTTCTCTTGTGTTTTGTATCTGAAAGTCAAATTTTCTATGCAGCTCTAGTCTTTTTATCAAGAATGCTTGAAAGTCCTTTATTTCACTGAATATTCATTTTTCCCCTAAGGGATTATACTCATTTTTGTTGGGTAGGTGATTCTAGGCTCCTCAGACCTCTGGAATATCATATTCCAAGCTCTCTGATCCCTTCAAGTAGAAGCTGCTAAATTTTGTGTTATCCTGATTGTCTTTCCACAATACTTGAATTGTTACTTTTTAGCTGCTTGTAATATTTTCTCCTTGACTTGTGAACTCTGGAATTTGACCATAATATTCCTAGGAGTTTTCTTTAAATCATCTCTTTTAGGAGGTGATTGTTTTGGTTTTTTTTTCTTTTTCTTTTTTGTTTTTTGCTTTTTTTACAGGCCAAGATGGCAGAGTAGAAGCAGTGACTTAGGTGAGCTCTCTTCCAAATCCTTCCAAATACCTGTAAAAAATGTCTGTAAACAAATTCTAAAGTAGAAGAACCCACAAAAAGACAGAGTGAAACAAATTTCTAGCCCAAGACAACCTGGATCATTAATCAGAAAGGGCTACCATCCTCGATGGGGAGAGGAACACAGTTCAGCATGTGCATGTGGGCAAAACAGGCCTCAGCAGCCCTGGAGAAGGCCTCAGAGGACTGAATCACAGGTAGCTGTGGAAGTTTCCAGATTTCTCAAACCATGAACACCGAAGACAACTCAGAAGGTCAGTAGGAAATGTCTGTGACTCAGTGAGAGAAGATTTGCCCTAGTCCTACTCCACACTTGTGGCCCTAGGGCGGTGGCTGCTTCTGGAGCTTCTGGGACATAGACTGACAGGGAATCAAATGGCTGATGTGAGGGGAATTTCAGGGATCTCTCTGCTGGTGCAGGATTCCCTTGCTTTTCCCATGCTTGGATCTGGGTCACAGTTCTGGGTGGCAATCCTGGGGCAAGGAGGAGTGCTGGCGCAGTGGAACTTGTAGTAGTGGTGAAGATAAATCCCCCTCACAGTTCCAAGGCAGAAAGAGTGTTGGTGGTCACTCATAGACCAGAGCACAAGCCAGAAATACAGTAAATACCTCATACCGATTTGGCAGAACTGAAAATTTACAGGTCCCTAGAAGTATCTCTGAAAACAGCTACCAAAACCCATGAAGCTTGGGACATTACATTCTCCACACTGGAAGCAGATACCCACCTTAACAAAGAGTTTAAAACTCAAGTAATTGGCTGGGATCATGAGCAAACTACGCAAAATAAAGTCAGACCATAGAATCTTTCTTTGCTGACAAAAAAGATCAAAACATACAACCAGAAGAAGACAATAAAGTCAAATCTCCTACATGCAAAGCCTCCAAGAAAAATATGAACCCATTCCAGGCAACGGAAGAGCTCAAAAAGGATTTTGAGAAGTAAGTAAGAGAAGTAGAGGAAAAACTGAGAACAGAAATGAAAGTGACACAAGAAAATTATGAAAAAAACAAGTCAACAGCTTGTTAAGGAGACCCAAAAAATATGGAAGAAAATAAGACATTATAAAATAGAGTAACCCAAATGGCAAAAGAGGTCCAAAAAGCCAATGAGGAGAAGAGTGCATTAAAAAGCAAAATCGGTCAAATGGAAAAGGAAGTCGAAAAGCTTAATGAAGAAAATACTTCCTTAAAAATTGAAATGGAGTAATTGGAAGCTAGTGACTTTATGGGAAATCAAGACACTGTAAACCAAATTCAAAAGAATGAAAAAATAGAAAACAATGTAAAATATCTCACTAGAAAAACAAGTGACCTAGAAAATAGATCCAAGAGAGATAATAAAAATTATTGGACTATCTGAAAGCCATGATAAAAAAAAGAGCCTAGATATCATCTTTCAAGAAATTATCAAGGAAAACTGCCCTGATATTTTAGTACCAGATGCCAAAATAGAAATGGAGAATCCACCAATCACCTTATGAAAGAGATCCCCAAAGGAAAACTCCTAAGAATATTGTAGCCAAATTCCAGAGTTCCCAGGTCAAGGAGAAAATATTGCAAGTAGCCAAAAAGAAACAATTCAAGTATTGTGGAAACACAATCAGGATAACACAAGATTTTACAGTTTCTACATTAAGAGACTGTAGGGCTTAGAATATAATATTCTGGAGGCCAAAGGACATAAGATTACAATCAAGAATCACCTACCCAAAAGATGGTCACTCAGCAAAATAGGGGACATTCAAGCATTCTTGATGAAAAGACCAGAACTGAATCGAAGATGTGACTTTCAAATACAACACTCAAGAGAAACCTGAAGAGGTAAACAGGAAAGAGAAGTCACAAAATGCTTACTAAGGTTGAATTGTTTCCATTCCTGAATGCAGTGATGATATTTATAACTCATGAGACTTTTGTCAGTATTAGGGCAGTTGAAGGGGAAAAAAAATTGTATATAGATAGATAGATAGATAGATAGATAGATAGATAGATAGAAGACACAGGGTGAATTGAAGATGAAAGGGTGATACCTGGAGAATAAAATTAAAGGGTGAGAGAAGATATACTGGGAGAAAGAGGAAGGCAGAGGTAGAATGGGGCATATTATCTCACATAAAACAGAGAAGAAAAGGCTTTTACAGTGGAGGGGAAATGGGGCAAGGTGATTGGGAATAAGTGAATCTTATTCTCATCAGATTTGGCTTAAGGAAGGAATAACATACACATTCAATTGGGTATGGAAACCTCTTACCCTTTAGGAAAATATGAAGGATAGAGGACCAGAGAGCACCGGGACGATAGAAAGAAGGGCAGATTGGGGGAAAGGGTAATGAGAAACAAACAATTCTAATGAGGGGCAGGGTCAAAGGAGAGAATAGAATAAAGGGAGGGCAGACAGGATTAAGGGAAATATACTTAGTTTTTCACAACATGACTGCTATGGAAGTGTTTTGCATGACCACATATGCATAACCTCTATTGAGTTGCTTTCCTTCTCAATGAGGGTGGGGGGGGGAGGAAGGGAGAAAATTAGGAATCCTATGTTTTAAAAACAAATGTTAAAAACGTGTTTTCACATGCAACTGGGAAATAAGATATACAGGAAATGGGGTATAAAAATCTATCCTGCCTTACAGGATAATTGAAGAGGAAGAGGATAAGAGAAGGGGTGGGGGGAGAATGAAGGGAAGGCAGATTAGGTGAAGGGATATTCAGAATGCTTTCCATCTTGCGGCAGGGGTAGGAATGAGATGAGGAGAAAATTTGGAACTCAAAATGTTGTGAAAGTGAATGTGGAAAATTTATATAAAAAATAAAAAAAAATTCCATTCTACCCTCTGGTTCTAGAATATCAGGACAGTTTCCCTTGATAGTTTCATGAAAGATGATGTCTAGGCTCTTTTATTGATCATAGCTTTCATGTAGTCCAATAATTTTTAAATTATCTCTCCTCCATCTATTTTTTTCAGGTGTTTTTTAATGACATATTTCACATTGTCTTGTATTTTTTCATTCTTTGGTTTTGTGTTATTATTTCTTGATTACTCATAAAGTCATTAGCTTCTATTTTCTCCGTTCTAATTTTTTAAGGAATTATTTTCTTCAGTGAGCTTTAGCATCTCCTTTTCATATAGCCAATTATGCTTTTAAAGACGTTCTTCTCAAATTCATGACCAAACAGGAGATAGAGAACATTATGAAGAGCAAAATGGATAATTTTGATTACATTAAATTGAAAAGTTTTTGCACAAACAAAGCCAATGCAACTAATGTTAGAAGGAAGGTAGAAAATTGGGAAAGAATTTTTACAACCAGTCTGTCTGATAAAGGCCTCATTTCTAAAATATATAGAGAATTAAGACAAATCTATAAGAACACAAGCCATTCCCCAATTGATAAATGGTCAAAGGATATGAACAGACAGTTCTCACATGAAGAAATTAAAACCATCTATAGTCATATGAAAAAATGCTCTAAATCGTTATTGATTAGAGAAATGCAAATCAAAACAACTCTGAGGTACCACATCACACCTATCATATTGTCCAACATGACAAAACAGGAAAATGATAAATGTTGGAGAGGGTGTGGGAAAATTGGAACGCTAATACATTGTTGGTGGAGTTGTGAAATGATCCAACCAACTTGGAGAACAATTTGGAATTATGCCCAAAGGGCTACAAAAATGTGCATACCCTTTGATCCAGCAATAGCACTTCTAGGGCTATATCCCAAAGAGATCAAACTAATGGGAAAAGGAGCCATATGTATAAAAATATACATAGCAGCTCTTTTTTGTGGTGGCAAAGAATTGGAAATTGAGAGGATGCCCCATCAATTGAGGAATGGCTGAGCAAGTTGTGGTATATGAATGTAATGGAATACTATTGTGCTGTAAGAAATGATGAATAGGGTGACTTCAGAGAAACCTGGAAAGACTTATATGGTCTGATCTTGGGTGAAGTGAGCAGTACCAAGAGGACTTTGTACACAACAACAGCCACATTATGCAATGACTAAGATTGTTGAACTGAATGTTTCTCAGCATTATGAGGATCTAAGACATTTCCAGAGGCCTCGGGATGAATAGTGCTGTTGACATTCAAAGACAGAACTATGGAAATCGAATCACTATCACTTATTTTTACCTTTTGTTGAGTTTTGTTGCCTCTTTCTCATGGTTCCTCATATTGGTTTTAATTTTCACTTACAACTTCACTAATGTGAAAATATGTTTAATGGGTATGTAAATGTAAAGCCTATATCAGATTGTGTGCCATCTTGGGGTGGGTGGGGGGGAGGAAAAGGGAGAAAAATTTTCAACTCAAAAGCATATGGAAAAAATGAAAAAAATTATAATAAAAAATAAAGACATTCTTCTCCCCTATTTGTGGGTTGAGAGCTGTGGCAGCTGCCTCTGCTGATTTGCTCTCTCCCAAGGCTTGCTTCTGGTTTACTGCAGATGAAGCTGTGCTGGGCACTTTGCTTTATTCTTACCCAGGTGCTACAAATCTTTCCTGCTAATATTCTAAATTGTCTTTGGTTTCTTTGGCCTGAGAGGTCTGGAAACTGACACTGCTGCCAATGATTCAGTTGCCCAGAGACCTACTCCTAGGTTGCTGAGGCCCAGTCTGTACTGGAACAAACTACACTGTACTGCACTTTTCTCTCACCCTGGTGCAACAGACCTTCCCTGCCAACCTTCAAATTTTTCTTGGGATGGAAATTTGCATAACTCTATCGTTTTGAGGTTTCTGGTACTCCAGAATTTGTTTAGAATTACTTTTAAAGGTATTTAGAAGGATCTGGGGAGAGCTCAGGAAAGTCCCTGCCTTTACTCCACCATCTGGGCTCCTCCCTGTTTCCTTATTTTTCTAGCCTATTTACTGATTTTAAATTTTATTTTAGAATTAGGTTCTTCTTACCTCTGGGATGAGGTAAGAAGATTTAAGTTTTTGTTGCTGTTGTTGTTGTTGTTGTTTTTGTTGTTCTATGATTTTTCAAAACTAGTTCTGGAGGTTTATAAGTTTTTAGTGTGTATGAGGTGCCCACCTATGGAGAGTTACATTCTCTACTGTTTTGATCTGTACTTTGATCCTTATTCATGTAGTGCCCTGCTCCTTTACGACCATAAGAAACCCTATTTGCCCTGAAATTGCAGGCAAGAACTGAATACTGAGCAATAGAGCTGTCAAATGCTAACTGGTCCTGAGACTAGTTAGCACAGTGGTTTCCTGGAATCTCTTTTTTTACCAGATCTTTAATCTCATTACCATCTCTTGGCAGTTATAGATCACAGTAATGCTGTTGCCGCTCTGCTGCTGCTACTATTACAGTGTGGCCAACTCCCAACCCAGTGTAAAAGACGTCTCCTGAAGAAATATCTCAACCCATGAAAGGAAGAGCATTTACAACTGAGAAGAAAATAGGAAGCAGGCCAAAGAAGTGAGTAAGTTAAAAGTGGCTGAAAAAGAAAAGATGAGCAAGGGGGTATTGTTTTCTTCTGGGACCAGCCCATGATCAAGCAAACTAAAAAAAAAAAAAATTGAGAAACCCATGTAAACAGGTTATTAACGTTTCACCAAATATATGAATTAGTGAATTAAATGGAAAGATAGTGGCTGGAAAACAAATCAAAATAAGGATGTTGTCCATAAAGACCAATTCACTGAATTATAGAATGTTTATGTGTCTGCTCATTCACAAATTCAAGGTAATGCTGAAGTTCAAGGATTAGCCATAGAGGCAACTAGAATTAATCGATAAGACTCAATTAACACCTGGGGATGTAGAATTTAGTTCAAAATTTAACTCTGTTTAACTTGGCAATACAATCTCTAAATAATTTTGTCTTTACCTTTTGTTTCTCTTTTGGCATTGGAGGTATATTCCATGGTTATGTTTTTTTTATTGTTTTCTTGATTTTTTCCTATGTGCTATTTTACATTTCTTTAAAAATAATACAAAGGCTGCTTTAACAGGACCTCCAGGAGCCAAGATGGCAGGATAAGCAGTAAGTTGCTCTCACTCTCCTTATTGACCTCAAAAAACCCAGAAAATATATCTCCCCAGGAAAAATCCTGGAACAGGGAAACCAGCAGAATGGCAAGATAAGGCACTCTTTTAGCCTGGGGGGCTTTAGGGATTAACAAGAAATGGCTCACTCTGGTGGAATGGCAGCAGCACAGGAGGTATCCTGGAAAGTCAGTGCAAACCTCACCTCAGCAAATCAGCAAAAGATCCTGAGCCCCAGAGTAGTGGAGCAGGCAAGTGTTAATGTAGAAGCTGCTGGGTCCTGAGTAATCCTAGCTGTAGTTCTACAATATTTAAATTGTTTCTTTCTGGCTGATTGCAGTATTTTCTTTTTTAAAATTGGTAATTTTGGGATTTGACTACTATATTCTTCGGTGTTTTCAGTTTGGGATCTCTTTCAGGAGGTGATTCCTTCTATGGCTATTTTACCTCCTGGTTCCAGGACCTCAGGGCAGTTTTCCTTTATGATTTCCTGAAAGGTACTGTCCAGGCTCTATTTATCATCATGATTTTCAGGTACACCAATGTTGACGGCTTGCACTGATGGGTTTGAGGACATAGGTCATGTCAGGATGTTCCTGTTCCTGTCCATTATCTAAGAGCCATCTAAGTCAGAACATAGGCTCTCCGACCTCTTCCAGGTGCTGTGTGTCCCTTGAGAGGATGAAGGATTTTCCAATAAACCTTGAAAGATAATCGGGAAGCAAGGAGACGACTCCGGAGGGATACTCTCCCCAGTTAGTGTTACTATAAGAAGAATTAATTGTTGATACTTGTTTTTTTTTTTTTCATTCTTGATTCTGTTCCCACGAATGGGGTATAAAAACCCTAACTCTGAGATCAATAAACGGAGCTTGTTTATAACTTGCTACCCCCTGGTCCGCATTATTCTCTCTCTCTCTCTCTCTCTCTCTCTCTCTCTCTCTCTCTCTCTCTCTCTCTCTCTCTCTCTCTCTCTCCTTCTTTCTCTGTTTCACTCTTTTCAGCCTCACCGGAGATGAAACTTCGTAGTGGACTCAGAAGTCTGCTACACACCAATAATATGTAAATTGTCTCTCCTGGATCAATTTTCCAGGTCATTTGTTTTACCAATGAGGTATTTTACTTTTTCATCTTTTTTTCATTCTTTTGTTTCTGTTTGACTGATTCATGCTCTCTCTTAGAGTCATTAGCTTCCATTTGCCAAATTCTCATTTTTAACAAATTGTTTCTTCTATTAGATTTTGTACCTCTTTCTGCATTTCGCCAGTTGTATTTTTTAGGGATTGATTTTCTTCATTGTACTTTTTTCCAGTTGGCCAATCATATTTTTTAGGGACTTGTTTTCTTCAGTATACTTTTTTTTTTCCAGTTGGCCAATTGTATTATTTAAGGACTTGTTTTCTATAGTTATTTTTTGTCCTTTTTTCCAAGCTATTAACTCTCTCTCTTGCATACCTCTCATTTCTTTTCCCATTTTTTCTTCTACCTCTCTCATTTGACTTTTAAAATCCTTCTTGAACTCTTTTAAGAAGGCTTTTTGGGCTTCAGATAAGTTCATCTTCCCTTTTGAGGTTCCAGCTGCGGGTTTCTTGACAATGTTGTCCTCTTTAGAATTTCTGCCTTGCTCTTCACTGTCCTTATAATATGAATCTATGGTATGTTGCTTTTTGTTCATGGTGTTTGCTTATTTCCTGGCCTTTAAAAAGATTGAACTCTCCTGCTGGGAAGCAGAGGGCACTGACCCAAGCTTCTTGTCTTGGGAGCCTAGGGCCTGGTCACTGGCTTTGTGGGCTGAGGCCTCCAATGTTGGCAGTTAGAGACTGTAGGATTCTGGCAGCTTACCTGATCTTGGGCTGGGTTCACCAGCACTGGAACTCTAGGGGTAGGATTGGGTAGTGTGGCCCCTAGAGATTTCCTGATCACTTGGGACTTTCCTTCTTTTTGGTTTCTTCCATTCCTTTCAGATGAATGTTGCAGGATGTTTATCTGCCTGGGGCCCCTTGGAGTGCTGCTTCCCTTAGTTTTGCAAAGGCACTGAGAGAGCTGGTGGTTGTTAATGCTGAGTCACCTGGTGGTTTTTCAAGATGTTTTCCACTGGTTCCCACACCCTCACTGAGGCACTCAGGGGTCCAGATGTTGGTGTTTGCCTGCTTCACCACCTGGGTTTCAGGATCTCCTCCTGGTATGCTGAGGTGGGGCTTTCTGCTAGATTGCTAGGATGCCTCCCATCCATTCTGTTCCCCTTCCCTAGGGCAAGAGGGCCCTTTCCCATTAATCCCTTAAGCTACCTGGTCTACTGGACTGCTGCATCCCATCTTTCATCTGGTTCAGCTGTTCTAGGGTTTTTTCTTGGGTGATATTTTCTGGGCTTTCAGAGATTGATAAAAGAGGATAAGAGTGACTTACTTCTTACTCTGCCATCTTGGCTCCCTGGAACTTTTCTTACAATGCTAAATAATTTCTATCTAAAACCAAGAACAAGTATTATCTGTAATGGGGATAATTGGAATAAGAGCAAGTGTAAAGAAAGAATGCTTTTATCTTGTCATTATCATTCAATAGCATACAAAAAAGTTGCCAAGGCAATGATAAGAAAAAGAAAAGATGATATACTTAGAAAAACAGAGAGAATCAACTAAAACAGAATCAAAACAAGTAACAAATTTAGGAAAGTTGCAGGATATTAAATGAAACCACATAAATCTCCTGCATTTCTATACAATACCATCAAAACATAGCAAGAAGTGATAGAGAAATTCCATTTAAAGGAATTTTAGCCTTTATAAAATATTTGGAAGTCTACCTTCTAAGATAAACACAGGAATTATATAAATGCAACTTTAAAACAATTTTTCATGACAAGTCATGACTAAGCAATTAGAGAAACATTAATTGCTCATAAGTATGTCAAGTCAATAGACAATATTACATAAATTAATTTACTTATTCAGTGTCATACCAATCAAATTGCCAAAGAATAATTGTAAAGAGTTAGGGAAAAAATGTATTAATATTTTTCTGGAAGAAGAAAAATTCAAAAATGTCAAAGGAACTAATGAAAAAAAAACATGAAAGAAAGTAGACTTGCAGTATGAAATCTCACAATTACAAAAAGGTAAGCATCAAAACAACTCAATAGGGGATAAAAAATAGAGTGGTGGATCAATTCAATAGATTTAGTACAGAATATATTGAAGTACATGACTACAATAATCTACTTTTTGATAAACTCAAAGATCTATTGCCCCTCTCCATTTGTGTGTGAGTTTGTGTGTGTGTGTGTGTGTGTGTGTGTGTGTGTGTGTGTGTGTGTGTGTGTGCAGGTACATTCATAAACAGAACCAATATATTGAAATAGAAAGATATGACTGTGAGGATGTTTTCTAAATATATTCATATGACAAAGATATCATTTCATATCAATCTGTCATATGTATTTCACATTTGTAAAGCAAAAGACATTCCCCAAAATGATTTTGATGAATAAATGCAAAAAATAAATTTTGTCTTTAAAAATGGAAATCAATAACCAAATGCAATTAAGAAAGCTTCTCAATGAGTACAGAATATAAATAAAGTTTTCACAAATAATATTACTTAATAACATAAAAAAACTGAATACTAATACAAAATTTTTGAATAAAAATTCAATAGTAAAATAAAAAAGAATAATCAAACAAAAATAATACTAGCAAGAATATCTATAGTTCTTTAAGCTATGTTCTGTTTTGTTTTGTTTTGTTTTGTTTTCTAGCCAAAGACAAGGTTTACTAAAGATCTGTTATATTAGCCAGACTCTTGAGGAATCTGAGAGTCAGTAAGGTATGGGCTAGATTTTAAAAATCTGAGCATCTTAATGAAGACAAGCAGGATTTTATATGCAGAAAAATTGTGGGAAGGATGTAGGGGTGGCCAAGTAGTTAGAGGTGACTGGAAGAGGGGTCTAAGGAAGAGGTGGATGGGAGTGACCAGTAACCTGGAATGAACAGAACTCCTGGGGCCTGAACCACTTAGCCAAGGGAAAATGGAGCCTAGCTAGGAATAAGGGTGGGAAATGGCCTGGGGCCATAGGGAGGTAAGACAATGGAGGACTAGGCTAGGTTAAGGAAAACAGAATTTGGAGGTTGGGTGTAGGCAATAATAAAAGGCAGATTGATGGGATTATAGCCTCAGGTGGAAGCCAGAGATTTGGCCACATGGGAAAGTCCAGGGTTTTTCCTTTCTGGGGTCCAGATTCTAACCCCATCATTTCCCCCTCAACCAGATGAAACCCAAATTCTTTTGGAGTAATGGACAAAGGTCTCAGCTTCTGAAACTGCTTCCTGCTGGCAAGGGGCACAGAGCTGTCCCTGCCTCGAGGGGGTCCCAAAAAGGAGGTTGACAGGAACCTAGCACAGGCTGCATCCAGGGAATGATGGGGGAACATTGACTGGTACCCACTGTTTATTAACAATTGTAGCAAATCTGACAGAAAAAAATTGCAGGGTGCAGATGTGACAGGATAAAACATCCTTAGCTCTGTTTGGATTCAGATAATTCAGTTTTCCAACCATGCAGTATCAAATCTACCTCCTAGGCAGACTCAGTAATAGCCTGGTGGGTAACATTCCTTTTCAAAGGAAGATAATGGGGAAACTGACTTCCCACCAGTATCACATTCTCTCTGAATACCTTGTGGCATTTCTCTCAGATGGTGGATTATCGATTACAGATGGGTTATGATCCATCAAACAACTCAAAATAAAACATGACTTTTTTTTTTTTGCCTTAAACAGCAAGTTTCACTGATCACAGCTTGGGAAAAACTTTTCCATGATTTACATCTCCAATCATTAGAGATTATTTCTACATACTTGCAAATTCTTAGCAAGACAAAACCCAAACAAGCTTTTTGGCAAGTTAATACATTAAAATAACCAACATTAGCCAAATTATTTCAGCAGCAACCAAATTACGAAAAGTTGCTTGACATAATTGATACAAAAAGTTTACCAATTTGAAACTTGAAATAAACCTATCCAGTCAGGTGACTTCCGTTTTGTTAAATGCATTTCTAAATTACTTTACATAGTGAATCAACATATCATCAACAGTTAAAAATACTACTTTTTTTGAGGTGAGAAAACACGCAATTCATGGAACTTGTTTGATGACAGGAATAATTTTGTAAATTTATTTATTTTTAGTTTTCAACATTCACTTACCACAAGATTTTAAGTTCACAATTTTTACCCCATCTCATCCCTTCCCCCACCCCAAGATGGCATGCATTCTGAATATCCCTTCTTCTAATATGTTTTCCCTTCTATCTCTCTCCCCCTTATCTTAACCCCTACCTCTTCAATTTTCCTATACATCAGGGTAGATTTATATACCCCATTTCCTCTATATCTTATTTCCCAGTTGCTTGTGAAAAATTTTTTTAACATTTGTTTTTTAAACTTTGGATTCCAAGTTTTTCTCTCTTCCTCCCTCCCCACCCACCCTCATTGAGAAGGCAGGAAACTCAATACAGGTTATATGTGTGTAATCATGCAAAACACTTCCATAGTAGTCATGTTGTGAAAAACTAAGTATATTTCCATTAATCCTCTCCTGCCCCCTATTTATTCTATTCTCTATTTTGACCCTGTTCCTCCTTAGAAGTGTTTGTTGCTGATTACCCCCTCCCCCAATCTATCCTCCCCTCTATTGTGCCCCTGCTCTCTTGTCCTCTTCCCTCCCTATTTTCATGTAGGGTAAGATAGATTTCTATACCCAATTGAGTGTGTTTACTATTCTCTCCTTAAATCAAATCTGATGAGAATAAAATTCACTCATTCCCTGTCACCTTCCCACATTTCCCCTCCACTGTAAAAGCCTTTTCTTGTCTGTTTTATGTGAGATAATTTACCCCATTCTACCTCTCCCTTTCTCCTTCTCTGTGTATAATCCTCTCTCATCCATTAACTGCATATCACCCCTTCATCTTCAACTCACCCTGTGCCCTCTATCTATCTATCTATCTATCTATCTATCTATCTATCTATCTACCTACATACATATATATATATATATTTTTCACTCCAACAACTCTAATACTGAAAAAGGACTGATGATTTACAAATATCATTCCATTTAGGAATGTAGACAGTTCAAACTTAATAAGTCTCTTATTTCTCTTTCCTGTTAACCTCTTCATGTTTTTCTTGAGTCTTGTATCTGAAAGTCAAATTTTCTATTTTGTTCTGCTCTTTTCATCAAGAATGCTGGAAAGTCCTCTATTTCACTGAATGTCTATTTTTTCCCCTGAAGGATTATGCTCAGTTTTGCTGGGTAGGTGATTCTTGGTTGTAATCCTATTTCCATTGCTCTCTGGGAATATTCTATTAAGCCCTGTGGTCCCTTAATGTAGAAGTTGCTAAATCTCGTGTTTTCCTGATTGTGTTTCCACAATTATTGAATTGTTTCTTTCTGGCTGCTTGCAATATTTTCCCCTTGACTGGGGAACTCTGGAACTTGGCTGCAATATTCCAAGGAGCTTTTCTTCAAGGATCTCTTTCAGGAGGTGATTGGTGGATTATTTCCATTTTTATTTTGGCATCTGGTTCTAAAATATCAGGGCAGTTTTCCTCGATAATTTCTTGAAAGATGATGTCTAGGCTCGTTTTTTTTTTTTTGATCATGGCTTTCAGATAGTCCAATAATTTTTAAATTAACTCTTCTGGATCTATTTTCTAGCTCAGTTGTTTTTCCAATGAGATATTTTACATTGTTTTCTATTTTTTTTTTATTCTTTTGGATTTGTTTTACAGTGTCTTGTTTTCTCCTAAGGTCACTAGCTTCCAATTGTTTTATTCTAATTTTTAAAGAAGTATTTTCTTCAGTAATCTTTTGGACTTTCATTTCCATTTGGCCAATTTTGCTCTTTGAGGCATTCTTCTTCTCATTAGCTTTTTGGACACCTTTGCAATTTAGCTTAAGCTATTTTTTAAGGTATTATTTTCTTCCATATTTTTTTGGGTCTCCTTTATCAAGCTGTTGACTAGTTTTTCATTATTGTCTTGCATCACTCTCAGTTTTTCATCTACTTCTTTTACTTGCTTCTCTGGTTGTATGTTTTCATCTTCATCATCACCAAAATAAGATTCTATGCTCTGACCCTTTTTGCCCTGCTTGCTCATGATCCCAGACAATTACTTGAGTTATAAACTCTATGTTAAGGTAGTGGTCTGCTTGCAGTGTGGAGAATGTGGATCCAAGAAAATCCTGCACTCTGCAATCCCCCTGTGATCAGCCATTCAATTTCCCCAGTCTGTGGACTGAATACTGTGGAGGCAAATGCTGCCCTGAGGCTGTGATGGGGGTCTGGGGCTAAGACCACAACGTGTTTCTTTCTCACCACAGATACAGACTTTTCCTACTCACTTTCTAAGTTGTTTTTGGTGTTCATGGGTTGAGAAGCCTGGAAATCCCCACAGCTGCTGGTGATCAGTCATCTGAGGCCTGCTCTGGGTTCATTGAGGCCTGTGTGCCCACACCGAACTGTGCTCCTCTACCAGACAATCGTGATATACCTTCCCAATCAACCATCTAGGTTGTCTTGGACTGGAAATTTGTTTCACTCTGTCTTTTTGTAGGTTCTGCTGCTTTAGAATTTGTTCAGAGCCATTTTTTTTACAGGTATTTGGATGGGTTTGGGGGAAGGGAATAAGTAAGCCTCAGGGAACCAAAAAGTAACTGCAGTTTTCCCCAATTCTGTAGCACTAAGAGAAATAACAGAATTGGGCATACACTTCTGGATATGGCATCCATCCTTGTCCTCTATGCTGTGGAAGGTGTACCTAGGTCCATGGCCTAAAACCAACCCAGTAGAATGAGAGCCTGAGAGCATCAGGCTGTGTGTGAGACA